>NC_090439.1:732067300-732392800 GCF_031143425.1 Pleurodeles waltl | reverse complement strand
GAACATTAGTCACTGTGTCCACAGCAACATACATGATGTATGCCCACAATATCATGTGACAAAGCATTTCTGACTGGATAGTCAGAACACCCAGTACACAACACAGCTGGCAACTACACAAGGGTCAAATGTAACCCCCATGGTTGTCACCACGTGTCCACGACATGGATTCGGGTGACACCCAAAAATCTGCTCCACAGTTGCCCCTCAAAATGTGACTGTATTTTACGACCATCAAAAATACTGTCAGCAGTGGTGGCCTGTGCACTGCCGTCATCTGCCATCTGTGCCCTGCAGCAGACTACACTAGTGGTTGTGTAGTCGAACCTACACAAAAAGACAGATTGAGGATTTTTGTAGTGATATTAAACCTATATTGTTGTTGTGACACATTTTACAGGGCCATATACAGTATTTCAAGCCACCAGAATAGCAAATGCCTGACCTACTCCACTGGACATAAGGAACCGCCCACAGCCAATGGCAAAACTTGCCTGTGCGGTAGATGGTTCCGACGTGCCAGACACGCCATAGGCTTACGTTGTCTGTGGAGGTTGCGGCCCATGGCTCTGTCCTTCAGTGGTGATGACAGCATATTTGGCGTACAAGTATGCCACATTGTGCAAAATCATTCACTGGACTCCTGACACTGCTGCAGCAACACCTCTACCACTTCAGCTGATGTGTGCCACCTCCGGGAGTAATCATGCCACATCCAGCAGGTGAAAGGGCCCCTGCCTTTTCTCCAGGGGAGGTGGAGAGGCTTGTGAGTGAGGTCCTTCACCTGTATGGACAGATATATGTCTCACCAGAGGAGCAAAGGAGTACCTCATATGCACAATTGACTTGTTCAACACCACCCTTTCCCTCCCCACAGGCTACAATGTGCCCCTGTGTGCCACTTAGAATTCTTATGTGCCTGTTGTTGCAGTCTGTGTGGTATCAATGGGATGTGCATGTTGCAGGTATTGGTGACCAGAACTATGGGGGTCATTCCAACCCTGGCGGTTGGTGTTAAAGCGGCGGCCAACCCGCCAACAGGCAGGCGGTGCAAAAAATGGAATTCTGACCCTGGCGGGAACCGCCAACACAGCCCGCCACTTTAACACTCCGACCGCCACGGCGGGACAGACAAACAGCGCGGCGGTCACCGCCAACAGGCAGGTGGCAGACAATGTACCGCCCACCCTATCACAACTCACCAATCCGCCACCTTTTCTGGGGCGGGAGCCCCGCCGATAAAAACATGGCGGAAACAGACTACGAACGGGAAAAGGCTCATCTCTATACACTCCACGAGGAATCTGGACAGCATGGAACCCGAATTAAACATCCTACCAGCTATTGTCTACCTGCTCTTCTACCAGGAGCACGAACGCCGGCGCAGACGACAACGGTGAGTACTGCACCTACAACACAGGGGAGGGGGGAGGAGAAAAGGTCAAGGGCACACACACATACGCGATACACCCACCCCCCCACCCCAAATACCTACACACCAATGCAGAGCAACAAGTCAGAGTGACACCCCCAAACCCCCCGGAATAATGCAAAGACAAAATAAAATGATCAGTCAAATAGAAGTATATTATAGCTCAAATGAAGTAATGTGAATGATGAAAGATGAAATATACATATTAAATAAAGTACATAGTCAAAAATATATACATAGGCTATAAGTCCTGCACATTTTGCCAAAGTTCCATCTTTCGTGGGCCAATGTGCACAAACACATGGGCAAAGCCCACACACGAGACCAGATACCATTGGAGAGAACACTGCTGGGGCATCAGATGATAAAACTACAGGCACCTCAGGGGGAAGGGAAGGGGGGGCACCTCAGCCACATGAGTCCACGACGCCAGATCCACGAGGGGCCTCCATGCCCACTGTACCATCCTGGGGAGTGCCAAGCCACAGTCTCTCAAGTCTCTACAGTGGGTGGGTTGCCCACTGTTCAATCCTGGGGAGTGCAAAGCCACTGTCTCTCAAGTCTCTACAGTGGGTGGGTTGCCCACTGTTCAATCCTGGGGAGTGCAAAGCCACAGTCTCTCAAGTCATTACAGTGGGTGGCCTGCCCACTGCTGTATCTTGGGAAGTGCAAAGCCACAGTCCATCAGGTGGATTACAGACTCCACTGGTCATGGAGGAGGCATGGTGGCCCGAGTGCTTCGTGAAGCCCTGCTCGACACAGAACCGGCACTGCCAATGGGCCAGCGGTGCCTGACAGGAAGGGCCCAGCAGAGCAGTTCAGAGACGGCGGTTCCCAGCGGAGCGGTGCTTGACAGGAAGGGCCCAGCGGAGCGGTGCTTGAGATGAAGTGCCCAGCGGAGCGGTGCTTGAGATGAAGGGCCCAGCGGAGCGGTGCTTGAGATGAAGGGCCCAGCGGAGCGGTGCTTGAGATGAAGGGCCCAGCGGAGCGGTGCTTGAGATGAAGGGCCCAGCGGAGCGGTGCTTGAGATGAAGGGCCCAGCGGAGCGGTGCTTGAGATGAAGGGCCCAGCGGAGCGGTGCTTGAGATGAAGAGCCCAGCGGAGCGGTGCTTGACAGGAAGGGCCCAGCAGAGCGGTGCTTGAGATGAAGGGCCCAGCGGAGCGGTGCTTGAGATGAAGGGCCCAGCGGAGCGGTGCTTGAGATGAAGGGCCCAGCGGAGCGGTGCTTGAGATGAAGGGCCCAGCGGAGCGGGCCTTGAGATGAAGGGCCCAGCGGAGTGGGGCGTGACAGGAAGGGCCCTGTTCAGCGGTGCTTGTCTTGGCGGGGCCCTGTTCAGCGGTGCTTGTCTTGGCGGGGCCCTGTTCAGCGGTGCTTCTCACGGCGGCCCCTGTTCAGCGGTGCTTGTCTTGGCGGGGCCCTGTTCAGCGGTGCTTGTCTTGGCGGGGCCCTGTTCAGCGGTGCTTGTCTTGGCGGGGCCCTGTTCAGCGATGCTTGTCTTGGCGGGGCCCTGTTCTGCGGTGCTTCTCACGGCGGCCCCTGTTCAGCGGTGCTTGTCTTGGCGGGGCCCTGCTCAGCGGTGCTTGTCTTGGAGGGGGCCTGTTCAGCGGTGCTTGTCTTGGCGGGGCCCTGTTCAGCGGTGCTTGTCTTGGAGGGGCCCTGTTCAGCGGTGCTTCTCACGGCGGCCCCTGTTCAGCGGTGCTTGTTTTGGCGGGGCCCTGTTCAGCGGTGCTTGTCTTGGCGGGGCCCTGTTCAGCGGTGCTTCTCACGGCGGCCCCTGTTCAGCGGTGCTTGTCTTGTGTTTCGAGGGAACCAGACCTGGCCAATACTTCCCGCTCAGTCGCCATCCGACCTTTCGGTTGCGGAGCCCTCCTGTGATGGAGTCCTGGGCCCGTGGGTGTCCTCCGTCACACCCGGAATGGGGCTAGTGGGGCCCTCCTGGCCAGCTCGCCTGCTGCCTGACTTGTCCGCCCCGCTGCCCTTGCCCTCCTTCGCTGAATCTCTGGGGCCCTTGCCTCCCTTTGTTGATGTGCCAGGTGACGGGGTAAGGATACTGTCCTTGGTGGCAGCCGTCTCTGGCTTGTCGCGCCGGCCCTTTGCTTTTTTTGTCCTCTTCCCAGGGGGTGGGCTGGCTGTCCCCTTGCTGCTGCCCGATGTTCCTGCCCTAGGAGCTGGTGGACTCCAATAGCCCTGAACTATGGTCCTAGTAGGTGCAGGGCTTGTGGTGGCTGAGGTGCTGTTTGGACTCTTACGAGATGGAGGGGGTGGGTCAGGTGATGCAAAGAGGTTAATTTTGGAGAGGAACAACTTTTTAGGAGCAAAGGGAAGGGTAGGTGCAGTGGGTATGGGAGTGGAGGAAGAGGATGTGGTTGTAGGAGAGTCAAGTGTGCTGTCTTTGGGTGCAGGTGCTTGTGACGGAGGCTGTCGTGAGGTGGATGGCTGTTGGGTGGGTGGCTGCCTACGTTTGTGTGGTTTGGAAGAGGGGGTGACAGACACACTGGGAGAGGACACAGGGGACGTGTAAATGGCAGTGGGGGTGGTGACTGCATGTGTGTGGACTGGTGTGGAGGGTGTGCTGGTGATGGACGTACTGGCTGATGGGGGTGTGCATGCAGGTGTGAGTGGAGACGTCACAGGGAGGGAGGAGGGAGACGAGGAGGTGGGGGACACAGAGGAGGTAGTGACTGTTGGCATGTCTGCATCTGGATGTTGCTTGGGTGAATGCTTGTGTGATCTGTGGTGCTTATGTCTGGATGAGCTGCCCTTGGGTGTTGAGGTGTGTGCAGGCTGGTCTGATGGTGTGGATGGGATAGGCAGAGGAACAGGGGACTGGGACTGGGTGGAGGGAGTTTGAAGAGGGAGGCTGGAGACAGGGACAATGGCTGCCGTCAGTGCTGAGGCCAGAGCGTTGAACGATCGCTGATGGGCAGCCTGACCCGAATGAATGCCCTCCAGGTATGCATTGCTCCGATGCACCTCCCTTTCTACACCCTGGATGGCATTCAAAAGGGTAGACTGCCCAACAATGATGGTCCTCAGGAGGTCAATGACCTCCTCACTGAGGGCAGCAGGGGTGACAGGGGCAGGGCCTGAGGTGCCTGGGGTGAAGGAGATGGCCGGCTTCCTGGCCGAGCGGGCACGGGGCGAACGCTGAGGGGCTGCTGGGAGGGCGGGGCTGGTGCGCTGGGTGGCGGCTGTACCTGTTGTAGCGGTGGGCACGGATGTTGCCGCCACCGCAAGGGAGCTCCCTTCCGAGGACGTGTCGGTGTCACTGACGTCTCCACGGGTCCCCGTTGTGGAGCCCCCCTCGCCCTCCGTCTCACTGGTGTACTCGGAGTCGGTTGTATGGCCCTACGGGCCCATGTGAGATGCAGCTCCCTCGTGCGCCGATGCCACTTCTCCTCCGCCTGATGATGCTAATGCACACATGAACAGGAAAACCAAGAAAAAGGGGTGGGAGAAGAAAGAAAGACATGTTGAGTGCATGCATTGGCGGCACCGTTGGCGGAGAGGACAGACACAGAAGCCCCCTGCACTACGCCGCGCACTCGGGGTACACTACTCAATTATTGTGACTTGGACTACAAGTCTATGGACGACAAATGCACACATAGGTGAGGCCGGACCATGGATAGCTGTACATAGCACCCTACAGAGGTGGGGGGCAGGGGCACAGGGCCATGCCTAACGGAGGGGCCTAGCCTACAGAAAGCGCCCTGGCCTAGAGATAGCCACAGCCCTCCTCCCCCACCCAGACACCTCCACTGCGTGCAAAGATAGCAGAATGTGCTGATACTCACCCCCTTTTGTCTGCTGTGCTGTCCTCACGCGCCCATCCAAATCGGGGTAGGCCACCGCCAGGATCCGGGACATCAGGGGGGTCAATTGGCGGCTGGCACCCCTCCTACGTTGGGAGGCCATCCCCAGCAGAGCCTCGGCGGTCTTTCTGCTCCCGCGGCGGATGTCCTCCCACCTCTTGCGGCAGTGGATGCCCCGTCAAATGTCGATCTTCTGATGGGCGCTGACCTATGTGACATGGACAGGGTGGGAAAGGAAATATCATCACTTTTCTGCATGGTCGATGTGAGTGGCCCCCCCCTCCCCAACCTTGCCATGTGGCACATGCTCTCATCTGTTGTGCGTTGCACTCCTCATTCGCTCCCCTCCCCACCATCTTACATCCACCCCACTCAACACAGGCATAGCCCATACTACATGCTCCCTGTGTACTTACCTGTTGGTCTGGTGGACCATAGAGTTTCGCATACTGGGGGAGGACCCCATCAACAAGTTTCTCCAATTCCTCAGATGTGAAGGCAGGGGCCCTTTCCCCAGTCGCAGCAGCCATTGTCTCTCCCAGACCGAGGTAACAGCAGCACTTGCAGTATAGGTCCTCTCCTGTGGATGATCAGGTCTCGAGTGATTAAGCAGTTAGAAAAGGGCGACCGCCGGCACACATCGTCATTGGCTCCTGAAACCCATAGGGTTCAATGTTAACCAATGCGGCTTTGCACCGGGGTCTTCGACCGCTTACCGGCACGGTGTGCCACACCAGCGCATTGACCTCACATCCCATTGTCACACTTCACAGGTCAGGCAGCCACCATTTCAAAGGCCCACATGGCTTAATTTCTACTGCGTCACACAGGCCTAGGCCTTGCATTGCCACTCATACAAGCCATTCAATGCATAGCGAATCGTGTACTGTGCAAGCTGTGGGAACGTACCTGTGGGTTGCTTGACTCTGTGCTCCATGTTGTCCTTCCTAGGCACCGTCCGCTGGGACTTGCGAGGAGAAGGACGAATCCTCCCGTGTACAGACCGCTGGTGGACCTGTCGACAATGGAAGAACGACATATCATACTGACATACAGGCTTGACAGAGCCACTATACATGAACTGTGTGCCCAGCTGGAGCCACACCTGATGTCCCCCATCCGCCAACCCACAGGGATTCCCCCTCTGGTGCAGGTTGTGTCAGTACTCCATTTTTTGGCAAGTGGATCATTCCAAACAACAGTGGCCATATCATCAGGGATGTCTCAGCCTATGTTTTCTAAGGTTTTGTCCAGAGTGTTGTCTGCCCTGATGAAATACATGCGGAGCTACATTGTTTTCCCTGAGGTGGGGGATTTGGCTACAGTGAAGGGTGATTTCTATGCCCTTGGACATATCCCCAACATCATTGGTGCCATTGATGGGACCCATGTGGCTTTGGTTCCCCCCAGAGAAAGTGAACAGGTGTACAGGAACAGAAAAAGTTATCATTCGATGAATGTCCAGGTGGTCTGTTTGGCAGACCAGTACATCTCCCATGTAACTGCCAAGTTCCCTGGGTCAGTGCATAACGCGTATATCATGCGAAATAGCAGTATCCCGTATGTGATGGAACAGCTACAGAGACATCGTGTGTGGCTATTGGGGGACTCTGGTTACCCCAACCTCTCCTGGCTATTGACCCCAGTGAGGAATCCCCGGACCAGGGCAGAGGAATGGTACAATGAGGCCCATGGGCGTACTAGGAGGATCATACAAAGAACCTTCGGCCTCCTGAAGGCCAGGTTCAGGTGCCTGCATATGGCAGGTGGATCCCTAATGTACTCACCAAAGAAGGTGTGCCAGATCATCGTGGCCTGCTGTATGCTTCACAATCTGGCTTTGCAACGCCAGGTGCCTTTTTTCTGCAGGAGGATGGTCCAGATGGTGGTGTTGTAGCAGCTGTGGAGCCTGTGGAGAGTGAAGAGTAGGAAGACGACGGGGACGACACGGACAACAGGGACACAGTGATAGAACAGTATTTTCAGTAGCACACAGGTAAGAATCAACCACCCCATTTTACATTTACCTACAGCCTCCTGCCTCTCTACTGTCGGTGTTTCCACCCAGTTCCTGTTCACTGATTTGTGACTTTACCTTCCCTTTTCAGAGCTGTATGCGCCACTGCGTGACTTCTGCTTTGTTTGCCCATGGACTACAGCTGTGTGACAGTGGTATGTTGTCATCACAATGTAACTGAACATTTTTGCACCGTTATGTGTAATACATTTGTTAAGAATACAAGCAGACTCCAGATTCTTTGAGTGAAATAAGTGATTTAATTAAAGTGCTACATTTAGGTACATGATTGTAGAACGGTGATGGGTGGGGGTGGAGTAATGTCCATGGCAGAGTCCAGTTCTCAGTGTCACAGGTGCATTGTCCATATGCCTGTGGAAGGATGGAGCAGGGGCAGTTTGAGGTTGGACAGGGTAACAATGTGGGACAGTGGGATGACATCAGGGGGTATCTTTTGCTGGCGGGGGTCTTGGCATCCTACTCTGTCTTCTTGTGAGATCTCAGGTTCCGCTTGCGGGGTGGTTCTTCTTCTGCAGGAGGTGGGGTTCTGGTGGCCTGTTGTTGTGTGGGGGCCTCCTGTCCACTAGCGCCGGCGGAGGTGGTAGGCTGTTCCTGGTCCAGGCTAGTGACAGGGGCCCTTTGTGGTGCCACATGGTCCCGCAATGTGGTGACTATCTGGTTTAAGGCCACGACGATGGTCCCCATTGCGGAACTAATGCTCCTCAGTTCCTCTCTGAACCCCATGTACTGTTGCTCCTGTATGACCTGGATCTCCTGGAACCTGGCCAGTATCGTAGCCATCGTCTCCTGGGAGTGGTGGTATGCTCCCATGATGGAGGAGAGGGCCTCTTGGAGAGTCGGTCCCCTGGGCCTGTCCCCCCCCTGTCGTACAGCAGCCCTCCCAGTTCCCCTGTTTCCCTGGGCCTCTGTCCCCTGGACGGTGTGCCCACTACCACTGCCCCCAGGTCCCTGTTGTTGTTGGGGTGGTGGGTCAACCTGGGTGCCCTGAAGTGGTGGACACACCGCTGATTGACGTGTCCTGGAGACAGAGGCATGGGCCCGCTGGGTGGGAGCTGTGCTGGTGTTCCCAGAGGGGGTTAGGTCTGGTGTAGCCTGTGGCTGTGTGGGGGGAACCGACTGTCCTGAGGTCCCCGATGGGCCGGGCTGGTCATCAGGGTCCAGGGAGACAGAGCTGCTGTCATCACTGGGGGCCTCTTCTGGGGGTGGGATGGACATCTCTGGACCCTCCGTGGCGGTGTGGTGGCGTTCGGGTCCTGCAGGGGTATAAGAGTATGGTTATTGCTTCTGTGTGTGCCATAGCGTGCAATGGGTGGGTGCCTGTGTACCCCAGTGCTGGCATTCCCTTGTGAGGGCTGTTGTGACGGTGGCTTGTGGGGGTGATGGGTGTGTGCAGTGGGCATGCTTTGGGGATGGGTGTCCATGCTTTGGGGACGCAAGCAGGGCTAGGTTTTGGGATGGGTGGGATGTGATGGTGAGCCATTTGCAAGGAGTTGGTGTGATGGTGGTGGGGGTGATGGTGATTGTATGATTTGGGATGCAGGTGGGGAGGGGGTGGGAAGAAGTAGTTAAGATTAGACTTACCAGAGTCCATTCCTCCAGATACTCCTACGAGGCCCTCAGGATGCAGGATGTGCAAGACTTCCTCCTCCCATGCTGTAAATTCTGGGGGAGTAGGTGGGGGTCCGCCGCCAGTCTTCTGCACCGCTATGTTGTGCCTTGATACCATGGAACGCACCTTCCCCCGTAGGTCGTTCCAGCGCTTCCTTATGTCATCCCGATTGCGTGGATGCTGTCCCACAGCGTTGACCCTGTCGACTATCCTTTGCCATAGCTCCATCTTCCTAGCAATTGTGGTGTGCTGCACCTGTGCACCGAAGAGCTGGGGCTCTACACGAACTATTTCCTCCACCATGACCTTGAGTTCTGCGTCAGAGAACCTAGGGTGTCTTTGGGGTGTCATGGGGTGGTGTGGATGAGGTGAGGGATGTTGTATGTGTTATAGAGTGTGTTGTGTGTGGTGCTGTATGGTGTTTTGTGCGTGGTAATTGTGTGGGTGATGTTTTGATTTGCCTCTGTGTGTTGGTCTACTCTAAGCAGTGCTGTCTCTCTCTGTCCTTCAGTCGCTATTGTGGTCGTAAGGGTTTTTGGGTGATGTGGGTGTGTGTTTTATATTGTATTGGGTGTATTGGGTGTGTGGGAGTGGTGTGTGTATGTGTATCAGGTGTGTGTATTTCAAATTGTCCAATGTGGTTGTGTTTTGTAAGGGTGTGTGTATTTTGACTGCAGCGGTGTGTACCGCCAATGGAATACCGTGGTTGAAAGACCGCCGCGTGGATTCGTGGGTCGTAATGGCATGGGCGTATTTCTGTTGGCGTGACGGTGGAGGTTTGGTCATCGCCAGTTTATCGCTGACCTTTGGTGTGGCGGACTTTTGTGGATGTCGGGATTTTGGCGGTTTGCCAGTTGCGGGTCAGAATGACCGTGGCGGGTTACCGCGGCCGTGGCGGTGTTATGGCGGTCTTCTGTCTGGAGGTAAGCGCCTTTTACCGCCGAGGTCAGAATGACCCCCTATATGTTGTATTCATTCACATTGTATTGTGTGATGTGATGCCTTGCCAAACTATTGTCTGGAAGGCATAACCCTTCGGGTTGCCACTACAAGCCACAAGCCACATTGCTGATGGCCACACGATGTATTGACATGCATGAAAGTGATGGAAATGTGAGTGGCATGTAGGTTCTGTATGTTCAGCCTGCAGAGACCAGGCCCTGTCAGATGCATCTCCCAGTATGGGACATAGTCCAGGGTATGGGAGAGTCACTGTGGCTATGCAACTGTGGCACTGTACCCACTCCCTGTCGAACTGCAGATACTGGCATGTGGCCAATATGAGGCTCTAGTGGCATGACTTGTCCTGAATGCCTTAATCCATTGACTAGATTAGGAATGGGTGCTAAGGTAAATCCCAGAACTAATCCATATGTGCATTTTGCATCATTGTTAATGTGTGTCTTTGACTTATGACAGGTTCCCACAGCTCTGTTGTCACCTTCACAGAAGTCATATATGCACTGTACAGGCTTATTGCACAAATGACAGACTCACAGTGAAGACAGTGTGGAGATTCCTGGGAGGCCATGGTATGTGATTCAGTAGTTTGGTTACATAGCAGAAATTGTACAATACATACCTTTGTAGGTTGGATGCCATCTCTGTAGGTTACAAACATATATCCAAAGGAGTGTTCTGTGGTACAGATACATACCACAAAAACCCACTCTGAAGTGGCATAAGTCTGTATTTGGTAAGCCACATGTCTACATATGCACACGGAAGACACTTTCCATTCCCACCATGCCAGCCCTCTCATTGTCGCTCAAGTGTAAGAGTGAAGTCTGTACTATTGTAGTTGCCTGTAGGGACGGTATGCAGTTATTCAATCTTGCAGAGTGTAAATGTGTTGGTTCAGTCAGGCCCAAGGAGTTTACCCTTCAGAAGCCACATTGGTGTGGCTCACATCACAGTACATGTTGTTGGAGCATGGGTTACCTGATGTCAGCAGGCCTGCTTAGTCATAGTAGGCCACGAACAAGGTAGTGGGTTAGGGCCAGATGTAGCAAAGACTTTGCGACTCGCAAACGGCGAAAATTGCCGTTTGCGAGTCGCAAAAGCGTCTTTGCTATGTTGAAATGCATTTTGTGAGTCGGAACCGACTCGCAAAATGCATTTCCGACTCGCAAATAGGAAGGGGTGTTCCCTTCCTGTTTGTAAGTCGCAATGCTATGCATTTTCATTTGCGACCGCGATTGCGGTCGCAAATGAAAGCGCAGTTACCATCCACTTGAAGTGGATGGTAACCCAGGCGCAAACGGGAAGGGGTCCCCAAGGGACTCCTTCCCCTTTGTGTCTGGCAAAAAAAATTACTTTTCAGGGCAGGCAGTGGTCCAATGGACCACTACCTGCCCTGAAAAATACCGAAACAAAAGGTTTCGGGTTTTTTTTCAAATTGCAGCTCGTTTTCCTTTAAGGAAAACGGGTTGCACTTTGAAAAAAAAAGGCTGCTTTATTTAAAAGCAGTCACGGACATGGTGGTCTGCTGTTCCCAGCAGGCCACCATCCCCGTGAGTGCCCTGAATTGCTAGGGGGTCGCAAATTGTGACCCACCTCATTAATATTTATGAGGTGGGTCTTTGCGACCCCATAGCGACTCGCAGAAGGTGTCTGAGGCACCTTTCTGCATTCCAAATTGCGAGTTGCAATTTGCGAGTCGCTGGGACTCGCAAATTGCAACTCGCAATTTGGAACCTTGCTACATCTGGCCCTTAATCTGCAGATGAATTCAAAGTGTGTAGTCATGTCCCTGTACTTATTGGCATGTGTGCTTTACACTTGTGGTATGTTGACAAATTGGCCATTTTGTGCTTGGTGTTTCTGACATGTGTGTGACAGAACCATTTGGGCAAAAACTTTTGTTTGTAATTCCTTGATTTGTCTCTTGCATACATATAGGTAAACACCCTTCAGAAGAAGGAGATTTGGAGACCCATTGCCCACAATGTGCGGACCCTGGGGGTCAAAAGCCTGTGGAGCATCAACTGTTGCAAGAGGTAGGAGGACCTGAGATGCTGGGCCCGAAGATCGCAGAGGTCCAGCTGGGGCTGTCCTCCCAATGTGGACGGGGCACACGTTGGACCATGACCCCTGTATTGGTCGCATTCTGACAGTATGGTACCTGGACCTTGATGGGCATTTGAGGGGGGGCACAAAAGCCACAATAGGGTGAGTACAGGGCATATTCCTGTCTGTCACATAGCCAAGTTGGTGTGTTAGGTTCTGACATCTCCTCCTAATGATTGGGGATGGGCCATGTGTGACACACTAGATGACTAACTTTGAGTAGATATGTAATGTGGTGCATGTTGATGAGCCCTGCCTATTAGCCCAGGGATCTAGGACACAAGTGGGTACAATCCACAAAAAATTTGCTCTCCGGGGACAACACATGGCTGTGTACATTGATCAATCAAGTAATGTTTGTTGTTGTAGTGGGTGTAAATTCTACACAATATACCACTACTCCTTAGTGTTACAGGCCAAAGAAAAAGAAGTGATGGATCACTGTCCTCAGCCATGTGTCTGATCAAGTGAGTAGATTGGCATCTGCCCCTTAGAGGCCACTTGTCTTCAATGTGTGACAAGTGCTGGTCTCTCACTACTGTTTGTCATGTGAAGGTGGCTATCATACATTTGACAGAGCATACATTGTTCTTTGGGTGCATCTACAGATAGAAACTTTCCCTTGGTAAGTGGAGAATGTCCATTGACATGATTTATGTGCCATCACTGTTGACAACACTCCTTGTGCCTACATGCTAGTATGTGTCCCTTTCTCTTTTGACAAAATGTGTACACTGCTGTTTCATGGGATGAATTTTGTATTCCCTCACATATGCACATGCCAACCTGTGTTTGGAATTGGACATATGCAATAGGGCTACATTTCATGTGGTGCCACAGACAGGAGTGTGTCATCATTGATTGTTGGCTCACACATACCCTCACCCATCATTGCATGTAATTTGGCATATACAACTGCAGTAGCAATGATGGACATGGCAGGTAGGATTAGAGTTTTTACACACAATGTGCATGTCCATGCCATTGATGTGGCATCATGTGGCAAAGTGCACTGCACATGTGTAATGGGAATGGTCCGTGCCTGACTGTTAGCATGCACTATGGAGTGGTTTGTAGTTATGTTGGAATCACATGTGGTTGGGTACACCCATTCATCTGTGGACATGGAAAATGGAGACAGTGATGTAGCTTCCCATTGGGCATCATGCTGAGTGCTTTTTACAAGTACTTGAAAATCTCTGGGCCTCTCCAACATATAGAGGACGAATAGCTTCTACTGATGTAATCAGAGTATGTCATTGTAAGGGGTGCCAGATAGTAGTGGTGATTTCCCCAGAGCTAGCTGATTCATTGTGTTGTGGATTTTAGGGACATATCTCCATGACAATTTGCACATTTTGTTGACAGTGCACATTTCCATGCCAAATGTATATCTGAGTAACATTAATACTACCTCCATGACTCCATTAATACTGCTGACAGCAACATGGCAGGATTTTGGAGCATCATTTCCTATTGTTGTATTATTGTGTATGTGACAAATAGATGTCTGAATGACCTTGTGTGGGATCTGTGGGAATGAACTTGGCATTGACTTATTATTGTATGACAACAGGTAACTGAGGTATGCTCCATAAGGCAAAGCATTGAAGGTGATGTGGTCCCCTAATTGCTCAATGGTTACTGTATTGCACAACTTCACTCATGCAATTGTAGTTGTCTGAGATCTTGATTTTCCTGTGGGCAACTGTTGACAGTTCATGTGGCATGGATGCATATGGTATGGTACATATAGGAGCCACTTTGATGTAGTTTGTTGCTGGGGCCTACTTTAAAGTCATAGTGCTGCTTGCTAATCACAGCTGTTGTTCACGTGTGATCAGGAACATGTGGTGACCGTTTTCCTCTTTGTATTTGTAGAATCAGCCCAGTCAAGCTAAGTGGGGAAGCATCTGGGCATGGTACCTCCAATCATGGCACCACCAACAGGGAGGGACCCAGTGGCCTGGAGCATGAGGGGAATGCCATGGAGGAGACAGGATCAATCTCACTTATCATTGGATTCTACCTCCAGTGGCCACTCCCTAATGGTGTCAGACCCATTAAGACCTGCTCCTGTACCATCCTTGTCCACCACCCCCACTTCTATCACCACCCTCCCTGTTGTTCCCCACCCAGTAGGCCGTTTCAGCTCACCCAAGAGGGTGGACATCTCCTTTGCTCCAGGCACCCCAGCCACTGTTACCCCTGTTGCCCTGAGTGGGGAGGCTATTGACTTCCTGAGGAGTATCTCTGTGGAGCAGACTGCCATTGTGGATGTCATTCAGGGGTTGGCAAGCCAACTTTAGCAGACCAATGCTTTCAAGGAAGGCCTACAGAGATCTTTCCAGGCTCTGGCCCCCTCACTGAGAGCAGCCAGCCACCCCGCATTCCTCCCCCTCCACCTCCCTCTTCCCAATACAAATTCCATATTCCCCTACCTGTCCCAAGCACACAGACATATTCACATGTACCCACCTCAACACACACAAGCGGTACACATTGACACAAACACCAGAAGACACATTGGCTTGCAGGCACTCAGAATTCACCCACATACACATCAGCCACCACTTCAAAAGACACCCCCACCAACCCCACTGGCCTACACATGGAACATACCCACATACACCATCAAAACACCCGGTGACACATCCACCACACCCACTATACATAGAGACCCACCAACCCACACACCTCCGACACCATACCCTAAGACACCAGCACAACAATCACAGACACATCACCACATCAACCATACCCACAGATACCAACCCAACACACACATCCACATCCACCATACTCACAGACACCACCCAAACACACACAGACACATCCACAACATACACCCACAGACACCATCCCAACAGACACACACACATCAACCACTCCCACATCACTCAGCACCTCCACCTCCCATCCCACAAGACACACAAACATCCACACTCACACACACAACAGACACCAACCAAACACAAGCATACCTCACACAGTGCACACACCCAAGGCACCTACACCCACAGACATGGCCACCACTCCCTCAACCTCCAAATCCCCAACCCCTTCTGATGACCCTACCGGATTTTCCCAAAGAGAGGTTCCTTTTCAACTTTGCCCTTTCCCCTGTTACTTCCAAATCCCCTCCGGAACCTGAGGCCCCCACCCACATCCCTTCCACATCCAAGCCCTCCCCTGTCACACTTGCACACCCTGCAAGCACCCATACCCCCTCCCAAGTAGAAGCCATCCCCTCTAAAGAAAAAGACCCCCCCTCCCAAATCCAAATCTACCCATCTCAAATTCGATCACACCCCACCCAAGGATGATCCCTGAGGTGCCTGACTGACCACTTGATGCCCCTTCCTGTGGAGGTTTCCTGACAGTGATTGGAGTCAAGTGTGGGCACAGTAAGGTGCATGAAATCATGTGGACTGGGCAATGGCCTTTGCTCTTAAGCCTTTGACTTCAATAAACCCAAGCTGTTATTTTTGTGGGTACACATTTGTCCTGCAATTACTTTTCTACCTTTTGTTGTTTCTGAGTGACTTGTATGCCTACAGTTGTGTGTGTTTCACCCTCACTGCTGATCCATTTGCTGTTGTTTGCAATTTCTGACTTTGTGGGCAGTGCTGGTATCACCCCAGACAAAGGCAGATGTTCACTGTGGGGATATTTGGTTGTTAATCCAATTGGGGTGTCATTGCATTGTGTTCTATTTGCTATGGTACATATTTCATCTTGTGTCGGCCAATGTCAGCATGGATACTGTTGGACTTGTCCCCCTGTTACGGACTGTACATTTGTCTAATGTGTGAAAGCAAAAGTTTTGTTTGTCCACTCACGGAGGATGTTTAATTGCGCTAGCTTCCTTTGCATTAGACTGACCATGTGTCCATTTTGATGTGTGTCCCTTGCAGCTACTTCATCTGGCTGTATGGCCATGCTATTGCTGTTGTAGGTGCTTTCTTGACTAACACTTACACATTATGCAGATAGGCATGTCACTTGGCTCTCCTATTGTTTGGCACTGAGACACACAAAGGACTAGTTCCTGTGCAAATGTTGTGTTAGGGACATGTGCGAAGTGTAATGTGTCCCAGGGCACCATCCTTCCATGAGTGCTCCTGATGCCCCCATCCCTATTGTGCAGGTATTGTTTGCATTGTGAGCTTTGTATATTTGGCTCTCAAAATATTGTGCATCCCATTTACCTTTCATTGTGTTGCAATGTTGATGATGTGTGGGTCCATTGCAGGACTGTTTTATGGGAGGGGTATTTGTGTCCCATGACACATCTATACATATGTGTCTTCAATTTGATGACAGTCCATGGCATGTGTCCAATGTGAGAGTCTCAGTTGAATTATGTGTGATGTTGCTGTGGTGTTGCTGTTTTGTGACACAATGTTCTATACAATTTACTGTCCCTGTGCCAAAGTTGAGCAGATGTGTGTTTTTGTGGAATGTGGTGGTGCAGTGTCAGTGACCTGCCTAAAGGGGGCATTTAATGGCTGGGAATGTGCCATTCTTTGTGAATGACTCCGACCCGGGACACAATGACATGTGATCTTGGTGTCTGTAGCGTGAGCCCCTTATCATGTGGATGACGGTGCAATGATCTGTTGTTAAGCTTAATGACACAGGTAGGTGGTGTTCTTACCATCAGTTGAGTTCATGGCGGTGTGAATTTTGAGCTCCATCAGTGAGCAGCTGCAGCGGCAGGACATGTGTGATGGACTAAATGGTGGCACAGGATGTGTAACACTACCTGCAGGTGAGTTGCTCCCTTTATACTCTTCCCTTTCGCCTTCTGGGAACACTGTCTCCGTCGGCCTGATTCACCTGCCTTGCCACTGTGGTAGTCAGCTTTGTCTGATGATGTCGGCGGGACTGTAGCAGTCTTTCCTTTATGAGTCTGCCAGCATCGTAATAAGGTGGCGCAACCGCCAAACCGATGGCGGTCAGACCACCTCTGCCACGGATCACCAAACTCGTAATCAGGCCCAGAGTCTTTATTCAGTTTTAACTACAAAAACAAACAACACATCACAAATAATGTGTGATAATCAGCCATATTTATGGATCAAGTAAATACAGTATTAATGGAATCATAGAAAACCATTAAAAGTTAGTCATTCACATGTGTTAAAAATATAACAGCCATAATATGTTTATGATTGCTGGGGCTTTAGGCCTCCGGTACTAGGAGACTACGGACTAAGGCCCAGATTTAAGAAAGGTGGCCCCTGATGTCATAAAGCGCCACATTTCTTGCTGCCCATTGCTCCCCCCTAATGCCACCATATGTGCACTGTACTTAACATACAGCGCACCATGGCATAGGTTAGGGACAATAGCGTCATAATTTTCAATACTGTTGTTGTACTTTGCTGGATTAGCACCAAAAATGTTGGCGCTAATCCTGCAAAGTACGTATCGGCCCATTAAAAATAATGGTGTGGCTCCTTTTAAAGACTGCTCTATGCAGGCAATAACAATGCTGCTAAAAAATGACGCAGTGGAATCTCATAGATTCCACTGAGACATCTTTGCGGGGCCCCAGTGGGGAAACGCCCCCTTTGCAACATTATGCCTGGAACAAGCATAATGCGGCACAAGGGTTTATAAAGTGGTGCAATGCGTGCATTGTGCCACTTTGTAAATATGGCACAGCATTTTTGCCACAGTACCATCACATTAGCATTATAAATAATGACGCTAATTTGGCAATAGTTCGCACTAGAACCTCTCAAATTTGTGCCTAATTGTACTCTATACTGGGCGCTGAGTGAAAGATACCAACTGCTTCCACTCATGGTTTTTATGTTATTATTTGGTCTTGACTACGTACATATGTTTGTATTTCTTTTTCCCTTTTTCTTTTCATATTCAATGTACAAGTAGTCTATGTACTATTTCATTGGTAATTGGCACATATCTTATTTGAAACTGTGAGACATGTTAGCACTGACTTTTAATGCTAATGTCAATTCTTTTGATATGCGCTACCTGTATATGTTATATTGCGAAAACTCAATAAACAAAGTTTGAATAAAAATATAACAGCCATAAAGAAGCCTGTGCTACAGCACATATATTATGAGGCAAAAGCAGAGCAAATCCAAAGTTTCTGCAATAAAATTACATATATACAAGAGCAAGAAGAGGAATGGCAATGGCCCAAAGAGGACATGTTACAGATAATCGCTAAGTGCTATCTCATTGCTTTTGCTCTAATTGACCAGCCCCAATGTAGGTATTTAGCTACAGCACATAATACCGATTCCCTTTTTTCTGTGCATAACAACCTAAGCATTAGGAGCTGTTGCCTACACCCCAACTGTTGTCTGCAGATTGGAATTTTCCAACTTTTCCTGGGCCAGTTGTAGCCAGGGCAGAAGAAGATAAAGTGTGACAAACATTCCGCTCCCCACAGACATACCGGACACAGCACCTTTATCAATGTTGGTTTTCCATTTAGGGCAGAAACATAGATGGGGCAACGAAACTTGAGGTAAAGCTGCCTGGTGCCAGTGGTGAGCAAGTAATCAAGGAAAGCCTTGAATTCGCTATGAGGTGTGAACTCTACAAATACACTAGAAAGGGAGCTATGATTTGCTTTCCTTATATCCTGTTCCCACGTCCAGCTCCAGTACACTCCCTCAAGGGTTTCCCTAGTGAATTGCAGGGAGTCCTCTGATCAGAACTTGCCAAGACTAAGATTAACCAGCATATCTTTCATGGAGCACATCGTTTCATTTAATTTTGCTTGACTAATTCTTTAAAAGCCTAATAGTAATTATGGAGAGCTGGAGTGTACTTTAATCTACGCCAATAGAGCAAAGGCCTTGCCTTAGCTTCATAAGCCAACGGCGCAAGACCCATGTCCCGGAATAGTGGTAGTAAAGGAGTATTTTTCGGGAGACTAACTAGAGCTTTCAGAAAAGTTATTCTCTGCCACACTCAGTTCAGCCATACGTGTTGAGCCCCAGATCTCTGCTTCATATAACGTGCTACCTTGAGCCTTGGCTCTATATATTTTTAAGGTGGAGATATATGCCTGGCTGTCAAAGATTTATAAAGTCTTAAGATCACAGCAGCTTGGTGGGTTAGTTTGAAGGCACTTTTTTAACCTGTTGGACATGTTTTTAGTTAAGGTGATTCCCAAGTAATTAAACTCAGTGGCCCTGTCTAGATAGATCCCCTGTAACAGGACGGGGCCTCTAAAAGACCTGTGGGGGCTAATGGACATAAACTTTGTTTTTGGTTGAATAATGACTAGGCCTCAATCTGCACAAAAACTGCAAACCTTTCAAGGAGCATTTAAAGGCTTACCGAGGTTTTAAAGCTCAACAGTGTTTAGTCTGCGAATAGGAGTAGGGGGATCTTCCTTCCAGCAACCATGAGGGAATCATTTGCACTGTCCTCCAGGTTAGCAACCACATTATTTAGGAATAATGAAAAGAGGGTTGGAGAAAGAACGCACCCCTGACGGACACCCTTGTAGGCTCCTATCTGATCTGTTAGTTCACTCCTTGTGCCCCACAAACTTGGGCATAGGTATCTTGAGGTAGGTGCATAAGAATGTTCAGACGATCAAGGGGCACATAGCTGTCCTTCAGGACCTTCCATAATTTTCAGTGCGGGACCAGGTCAGAAAGCCTATTTGAGGTCCACAATTTCTAGGTGGAGTTGGAATATTTATATAATAACTGTCTTTCAGTAGATAACCATAAACCTAAAGACCTGATTGATGGTATTTATTTGGTTTCTAAACCCCACTTGTAACATTTCACAATGTTATTGTTATGATGTTAAATATTATGCTTTACCTTCTTTTTCAGAGAGTTTGATGATGTTTTCCATTTTTAACTTTTCTATGTTTTGTTTCACATAGCTCTTGTTTCTGGCATTGAACAGGGGATCCATTCATTTTAATTTTTGAGTTCTCTGAGTGTGATAGAACCCTTCTATGAAAGAAATCAAGTTAATTACAAGGTATCTGTGATACAAACATTGAAGGTGCTTAAAAGTACTACCACCATTTGCATGTAATGTTACATCAATGGTTTTCAGACATTCATAAATGTCCCAATATTCATATCATTATTAGGGTTCTCTCAACTCTCCTTTTCCAGATTCACCGTTTTCTTTTATTATTTCCAGGTAGGCCATTTTAGGACCAAGGGCCTAATTTAGAGTTTGACTGACAAGTTACTCCATCAAAAACTTGACGAATTTCCTGTCTGCCATATTACGATTTACATAGGCTATCATGGGATCTTAATACGGCAGATGGGATATCTGTCAAGTTTGGGATGGAGTAATCCCTTCCGACAAACTTTAAATCAGGCCCCATATCTTTGTGCGTATTCCCTTAATTCCCTTTTACCACACATATCTGTTAATTCATGGGCTGTCTGTAATTTCTATACCTTGCACATCAATTTTAGCTTGTTCGTAGTTGAAACTAGTTTCAGAACATCATTGCATTCAAAATATTATCACTTGCCTGGACAGTATTTTGGGAATCAATATTGTGACATACAACCGTGCTAGCTTGGTAAAACGGGAGCAAATTATTTCTTCCTGTGCTGTGAATCCTCAAATTTTCTATGGACTTGACTTCAAATATGGGTGCTTCCATCACTTGTATTTCCCATTCTTCACTATACCCATAGTTACTCCCATTTTACACAAATATTTGTTTATTTATTTAGATGTTTTATAAAGTAATGGTTATCATTTTGCATTAATCATGAAGAGCTGAGATCTACACAACGAAAAATGAAAAAAATGAAAAAAAGAATAAAAATGTTTGTTGCAGTCCAATAGGATGAAGGGAAAGTCCCAATTTGGCATCCTTTGACAACAGGCTCAGTGAAAAGTCTTCCGTAAAATCAATAATTCACTTTTAAGTAGTTTGCTGACTTGCAGGAAGTTTGCTCATACCCGAGGAAGGGGAGCTGGGATGTTCCAGAGTTGGGGGCTATGGAATTTCATGCCCAGAAAATTGCCACTTTGATTGAAGGTTCCAGAAAGAAATGTACTTTTGTAGATATGAAACACCTTTTCTCCTTTGGATAATGCATGCATCAACATTTCAAGGCATCCGATGAATTCATTCTGATGGAAGTTGCGCATTTACCCCTTTAACTCACACAATTGTGACCATGCACATCTTCTTGATGTGAAAACTATGCACACAATGAACAAATTATGCATTCTCAGAGCAAGCTCTTAAGATCGTATTTCTAAAGTTTTTGTGAACTTGCAACACTTCACATATGTGCAAAGTTTGTCATTTTAGATAAACACGTCAATTTACCAACTTAATTAAACTGCGTTAATCAGACTAAGTGGCATTCTCATTCTGAGACAAGCATGAGCATTGGTACTGATGTAGTAGAAAGGTTATTACTACTTTGACGTCACACTAATCATCTTTACGTGACAATCTGTGAAATTTGTTATTGGAAATCTTAATGTATCAACTGTGAAGTGGTGCACTGAAAACCTATGTAAACTGCATTGACTGTAGAATAGTGATTTTAAGTGATGTGGTATATCCCTAAACATTTAAGTATACACGTCTGTTTTGATTTCATGCATTTCTTTACCATGTTAACTAATAATCTGCAGTGAAACAACAATGCATTTCTAAAAAGAAATGTTTTAAATGTTACATACAATTGTTGAAAATGCAGTTTTGCAGTATAGCTAATGTATTTACAGAGTTATTTCATTTTCAAACTTCTGTTACATGTACAACAACAAGGCTTATTAATGATGAATTTATGATTATGAACGTTATATGTGCCTTATTTGATACAAATAAATGTGCTATTTTAATTCACTTTAGTTAGCCTAAGTGAGCCCTGCAAGGCCACGTTTCATAAAATATGTAGAAACAAGTTTAGTCCTTCTTTCTAAAATGACTTTCATTCCCATGAAATGCTAGCTGGGAAACAGATGTCGTATTGTTTTAGGCATAGTGAGCCTGAGAAAATAATCTTGAACCCAGTACATCAAGGAACTGTGGAAATGGATTGTATAGTGAATGCCTCAATCGTACAGATGACCTAAAATGGATGCCTTTCCCATGTTGGTAATGGGAATATTTCCTGATATTTCAGATGACTGTCACATGATGGTTTTTGATTGGACAGTTACCTTCCGAATCGCGTGGGGTGATGGATGAGCGAATCATCTTGCACTGTGGACATTATTATGCCATTCCCCAGTTGGATTAGCAGCACTCTGCTTGACACTCTTGCCCTGGCTTTCTTCTTTCTGGATCCCCTTCGACTCTAAGAGGTACAGACCTCTCTACCCTTTCCTTCTTTTTCAATGCTTTTCTGAGACTGAGGGGCATATTTATACTCTGTTTGCGCCTTTCTTCTTTCTGGATCCCCTTCGACTCTAAGAGGTACAGACCTCTCTACCCTTTCCTTCTTTTTCAATGCTTTTCTGAGACTGAGGGGCATATTTATACTCTGTTTGCGCCAAATGTGCGTCAAAGATTTTGACGCACAATCGGTGCAAACCATGCACCATATTTAAACTTTGACGCCCGAGCCCGCGAACGCCAAAATCCCACTGTGTGCGCCATTTTCTGGATGCGGAAAACCGCCTTGCCTTAATGACATGAAAGGTAAGCGTTCCCGTCCCAAAAATGACTTAAACACCTGTGCGCCTTATTTATGCTACTGCGCAAAAATGACACACAGCCGGGAGGCGGAGGTGGAAAATGACGCACAACCCGATTTGTGTAAAAAAATAACACCTGGGTCAGGGCAGGCATTAAAATGGGGCAAATACACTTGTATTGAATGAAAACACACAGAAGCAACAGCAGAGCTCCAAAAGGAAGACATGGAGCTGCTTTTCATCCAGCATGCACGCAGACGCAGAGCACAGGACCAATGACAGCAGCTTCCACAACACCAGCAGGGACCCCAAAGGCAACGCAGAAGGCAGGAGAGGATATTCCGCACCAGGACAACCCTTATGGGACTCTGCCAACAAGACATCATTCAGAGGTACAGGCTTAACTGGCAAGCCATCCAGCAGCTGCTGCGCAACATTGAGCCACAGTTGGCACCCAGCTTGCAGACACCCCGCACCATTCCACCAGAAACCAAGCTGCTAGCTCTACTACACATGTTAGCAAGTGGCTCCTTTCAAACCACTGGCGCCCCGGTTGCTGGGATCTCACAGCCATCATTCTCCGCCTTCCTCCCCAAGGTACTGGATGTCTTCATCTCCCTCACACCCCGCCACATCAGCTTCCCCAACAAACAGCAGAAGTAGCAGGAGACTAAACAGGGGTTTTACCAAATTAATGGCTTCCCACACGTCCTTGGTGCCATAGACTGCACACATGTACGCATTGTGCCACCTGCTACAACCGAACATCTATACCGCAACAGGAAGCACACACACTCCATCAATGTGCAGGCCATTGTCGATCACCGGGGTTTGATCACCAACATCGTGCAAAGTATCATGGGAGTGTTCATGATTCATTCATCTTCTGTCACTGCACCATCAATCAACACTTCCAGGATGGACAATATGGAAATGGCCTACTTGTTGGTAAGTACAGAAACCTACTTATATACACACTGCACAGCAACCCTCCAGGACAGACAACACATACACCACGACATCGACACGTGGACTGGAACACACTGAGGTTGTGACACCGCTAGGCATGTTTGATGTCCTCACCCAATGGGAGACACACCTAGGGACAAATGACCATTCCAAATAACAACTGATGCCACTCCACAGACACAAGGGAAAAATGTAAAACAACACAATGACAAACACATGGCCCCAACTGGCAGTGCATCTGGGAAGATTAAACTTTCAATATCACATCAATAACACTCAATCCAACACCCTTCAAACCAATACGTACTGTGTACGGGTTGTTGAATATTTTTTGCTGCAGGTCAAACACCATGACACATATATCATGATGATGACTACAATGAAGGTCACGTACAATCATTGAGGCCGTACCAATATCTCACATCACTCCTGCTTTCACATTGCCCACTACCAAGAAGCAAGTGGACTGTGCGAAGAATATATCTTAATGGGACAATATTGAAAGTGCACATTCCTACACATACTCATTGCGACAAATTAACACACACACAACAGATGTACTGCCCTACGGACCTTCTGAAACTCTAAATGACAACCTCACAACCAAGTGAGCCATCGGAACCTGAACATGTTCAGTAGTATGGGAACACGTTACAACCTGAGTCGACTTGGCAAGGGCAGAGAAATAGGTTTGCAGTATGCTCACAACGTACGGAGATGTTTTGCACATTGTCATCTTGCAAAATCTAAGGGTCTCACTGATTCTTAAATTAATCTATTGCATATGTCAAATTATATGGGATGTCAAGGGTACATAGATGCAACGTGTTACCACCACTGTCGAATTGATTCTGTGTATGGAACTACCATCTCACCCCCAGTTAAGACACAGGGACACCTATTTCACATGACACAATGCAAGGGAGTACACACTGTACTGCAACTCTCCAAAAATACTGCTGACATCCGGTCAACAGTCAAACACCCGTTCAGATAAGGAAACAACCCAATGCTGATGGTACATCCTAGAAGCCTAGGAATCCACACAATAACACAAACACCAATGAGTCACAGACAACACAAGAGAAATACTGCCATGCAAAGTGATATTTATGGGGCAAGCTACATCAACATGTTCTCACTCATTTTCTCTTTCAGCTGATCAGGGGTATTGGATCCAGCTATGGATTATGACCCCATTTGCAAACCCAAGCACTGCAGCAGAGCGTGCATATAATGAGGCACATAGGAGGGCACGCACCATAGTCGAGAGGACCTTTGGCATCCTGAAGTCAAGATTCAGGTGCCTCCACATCACCGGAGGCAGCCTCCTACTGTATACTCAATTGAAATGGTGTGAAAAGTTATTTTGACCTGTGCCATCCTGCACAACATATGTGTAAGAAGGAACATTCCCCTATATGAACCCGACCCACAAATGCCTGAAGAGGAGGATGCTGGCCATTAACATGAGGGGGACCATCCAAACGCAGCTGCAGGATTGCCTCAGAGACAACATATTGCCCAAAATTTCTTTTAACCCTACTCACCCTTCACCACTGTCTTACCATATGTAAATAAACACCTATACTAATCACCATATCATGGTCTGGATAATCATTTTTGCATAACATTATCTCTAACTATCAGAATCAAAGTGGAGCCTCATGGAGCATTGCTGAAATACTGATTAGGACACAGAACATTCCTAAACTAGTTAGATGCGTATGAATGGTCAGCCACATTCACTCACACTGTAAATGACATAAATCCTGTACATGTCACACTTGAAGGGCAGTAGCAGAGGACCACACCTATTTCACACATACATGTTGGCAACATGGTTCATTGCAGCATATGGCACAAAACTAAGACACCATCAGTCAATAATGGAAAAAATGCCTCATACATGAGGCAGTGGGTGTGCTATTGCATTAGTAACAGGAATGTATGACCAGACCCTTGACAGCAGTAAGTGTTACATCACCTATCTTTGCAAGGATTATGGGGGTGATTCCAACTCTGGCGGGCGGCTTCTGCCGCCCGCCAGGCGGAAACCACCATTTGGCCGCCACGCGGCCAAAATTCCGTGGCCCCCATTCTGACATTCCCGCTGGGCCGGCGGGCGCTAACCGGAATGAGGCCGCAACACAGGAGCCGGCTCCGAATGGAGCCGGCAGTGTTGCGGCGGTGCGACGGGTGCAGTTGCACCCGTCGCGCTTTTCACTGTCTGCCGTGCAGACAGTGAAAAGCAGGCCGGGGCCCTGTTAGGGGGCCCCAGGACACCCGTTACCGCCAGCCTCTTCCTGGTGGTGAAAACCGCCAGAAACAGGCTGGCGGTACGGGGTCAGAATCCCCAGGGCAGCGCTGCTTGCAGCGCTGCCCTGGCGGATTCTCCCAGCCGGGGCAAAAACGGCAGATGACCGCCGTCCCCGGCAATCCGACCACAGCTTTACCGCCGCAGTCAGAATGGGGATTGAAGCACCGCCAGCCTGTTGGCGGTGCTTCCGTCATTCGTGGCCCTTGCGGTCCAAGACCGCCACGGTCACAATGACCCCCTATGTGTGACTAGATTTCCATATAAGCAGCAAAGTCATAGCACAGGTGCCCCAGGTATGACTAGCATTGCTCACATGACATCCCCTGCACATGGCAGCCCATGTCCTAAGTCCTGACACACACATGTTCCCGGTCTCACCCCACCCTTTGTCAGAGGTTCCTGGAATGGTAATATGTGTCCCCAGATAATCCCTCCTCTACACACTCCCAGACTCACAATGTAAATCCAGTGTGCTACCCTCTTTAGTATGGTATGCCATAGTCATTTTACTTCTGTCTGCATGGACGTCAGGTTAAATAATGCACTGGCTTGTAGTCTCTAAGCCCTGTTATCACCTGTACATTGCTTCCCATGTGAAAGGTGCTGTTGGCCATTTGAACTTGAATCTTACCTACAGGACTTGTGAGAGACTGATGCTGCACACACCTGTGAGCACCTCCATGGACAGCAGCCATTTGAACATGCACTGCCCTTGCAGCTGCTTGGAACAGCATAGCAGCTGCTATTTCATCCATAATACTGTTATGCCTTCCCGTATAAATCAGCTGTGTAACAAAGCCCTTGGGTTAATGTGTTACTTTCCAACACACATGACAAACTCACTTTTCCATTTCCACTATCTGGTTCCTCCTTTGACCATTCTCAGTCTGACCACTGAGTATTTACCTTGTGAAATGTTTGGAACCTGATTGACCCTGCATCCTGTGAGCCTGACTGGCTCCTGTCTTAGCGTTACCCTCAAGGTTTCTTGGGCCTACATTTGTATCATTGTTGCTTTCCCAACCCTCATATTCCTCCTGGGGTATTGTGTCAGGTGGGTGTGCAATGCATACTCAAATACATTGTATGGCATAATCAGTTTATTTATTGCACCATTTGGGGGGGGGGCATGCCTTCAAATAGCCGAATCATGGCTTATCCCTTGTCTGGGTCTCATGTATGCATGAGTGACAGGTTGTGACAGTGTACCATGGCTGTATGCATGGATTGGGTATGGTGCCTCCAGCACAACAAACAATGTCAGATATTGTGCATGAAATGTCTACACATGTTTGGACCCTGACAGTCCACATGCTGATTCGCATTGCTCTCAACATATTGATGGGGCTTGTGCGGTGAACAGCTGTGAGAGTAATCAGCACAGAGGCACTGATGTTCCCAGATGCTGTGGGAATCTTAAAGGCTATCCTATGTACAAATGTTGTCAGGAAACCTGCCGGTATAAGATTCCTGAGACATTAACTTTGTCAGCACACCAAGGATGCCCTGTTGACAGTCTCATAACACGTCTGCAGTGACAGGGTTGGACCATCCCCATGTGTGTTCTCAAATCCCCATTGGCTTTCCTTCTATTGATCTGCGAAGGATCCTTTGTAGATACAGGAAATAGCTCCACAGACTCATGACTAGACCTGCACGTAACTGTGACAACATAGACCCCAATATTTAAACAGGCTAAACATTGGCTCACACACATGAACCAGACACCTCTGTGCATTTTACCACTGGAAATATGTGAACACGTGCTGCTTGGTCTGCTGGTCCTCCACTGTCACAGGAGAGACATGGTTCATTTATATGACTCCAACTGTGGCGTATTATATTAGTGACTCCATGTCACAAACACGGTACCCACATAGTATGATCCCATGCCTGACTCATGGGGGGTTAACAAACAAGTGCCTAGGAAGTAGTATCCAACATTCCAGGACATGTGATGGCTACGTTTTGGAACATTGACATGAACAACCGTCTGCTATTTATCCAGTGCATGCTTTGTCATTGGTGGTGTTTATGTTCCAAAAAAGCTAGGAAGTGCACACAGCAGTTTTTGCCATGTGTATGACAAACACATGTCCTCTCTCATTTCCACACTGACTTGCATCTGAGGGTTGGACACATTGACTCCACATGCATACCAGCAGATTAGCAAAAATGCATCTTGTGATGTTCACACAGTGGGTCAACAACAATAGTAGTAGCCAAATCACACACATTGACCCATAGGCTTTGAGTTATTGTAGTGAGTTGCGTCGCCTTGCTATCCTTTCTTGACGCAAAACATGCGCAAACTGGGTAATACATAATTGTATCCCACACGTTTGACCACGTATTGCGTCAGTGATGCATGAAAATCCGGTACGCCAAGTAGAGGATCATGGTCCGCAGTAGTATGATCTGTCACATGTGCCCATACACCGTAATGCCCAATGTGGATGCAATCAGCCTATCTCTGTATTTTCACAACTGTCATGTCCCATTAAAAATGAGAAATGACCCAACCCCTGTTAATGACAGAAATGTTGACGCATATGCGTCAAAGACGCACATGCATCTAAAAATGATGCATATGCGTTGAAATATGACACACAATGCCCTGAAATATCAATTGGCCCTGAGCGGTAATTCCCACACTGTCCCCCCGGAAATTGGTTAAGTATAACACATATTTAACAATACGGATGCGGGGTTACTTCTTATCATGTGCGTAAAAAAAAATGATGCACAGACTGTAAGCGGCATTATATTTTGACACATAACAAGAAAAACGCAACGCATTTGAGGCAGGAAGTGATATAATAGGATATCCTGTTTACAGAATTGGTACAGTGGGTGTACTTTCACTTTTACTTTGAAGTCTGTGATATTTCCTGACTGTGTGGCTGTGTAAAGACCTGTCTCTTTGTGCATTTTGCGATTTTGGCTCCAGTGTGGTCTTTAAATTGTCTTTTTTGTGCATAATAACTGTCTGTGGTATCCTGTCTCAGTGTTTTTGTCGTTAGTTGTGGTTGTCTTTGTTGTGTTGGGAATCTGTTGTGGGAAGTGGTAGTTTGGGTGTAGTTGGACTGTGTTTGTAGTTTTTTTGCATTTTCCTGTCCTACTTTCCCTCTATTCTCCTTTGTTCCCCTTTATCCCTCTTTATTTTTGGTACAATAATGTTGGGTAGGCCTCAGCTTGGCAGGATGGGAGAGGAGGAGCTGGGTGGGTTTATTTGGCTGGTGTGCAACTTCCTACCCCTGATGATAGAAGCAGGTGGTCGTGTGATCCAAGGCTATCACACAGAGGCAAAGAGGCTCCGGTGGGCAAAGGTGTTGTACCATCTATGGAGAATATGCAACACACCGCAAAATGACCACCAGCTGAGGCACCGCTGGGCTGACCTTGTTGCCAGGGAGCAAGATCTGCTGGACCACCTGGGGATTGTAATTGGTGGCCCTGTTGTTGAGTACAAATCAGAGTAATGTGCACGTTTAAATGCTCTGTAGTGACAGTAGCTGATTTGTTCATATCCTGCCGGCAATGTTTTTGCTAGTGAAACATACTGGGCCATATTTCTACTTTGTTAGCACCGCAATTGCGACCTGTTTTGAAGCAAGAGTGGCACAAACTTATAAAATACAATTGTATTTTGGAAGTTTGGGCCGCCTTTGTGTCAAACAGCAACACAAATGCAGTGCAAATTAGGTATAGATATGAGCCACAGTTGCCTGTGAGGTATACAACTTTCCTACACATTACCGTCATTTGTTGAGACAACAGATAGACTAACTTTCTAAACGCAACAGGAGCCTGAAAATTAGTGCTGGCTTCACGTCAATTGAGGATGCAATGTGGCTCAAACATATGTTTCAGGTGTGGTCGGTGAGTGTGTCAGGAAACATATATTGGAAATCCAGAATGTTTTCATAAATATTGTGTCCCTCAATTGTTTTACGACACATGTCTGAACTGGATTCTGACACATACGTAACAAGTAATAGCTTACCTCAGGTAACATCTTAGACTGATGTTTTGAGTTTGTAGTGCCACTTTTCAATTAGGGATGGCTGGCAAAAGGTATGCACACAGGTTCATATCTCAATGGTTGGTGCAACTCACCATAGCTGTGGCACATAAAATGAAGAAAATTATACAAATTGAGGGCTACCAACTGTCCCTGGCCCTCTGTACATTGTACCTGTGTGTCTAAAATTGGTCTTAGTCACAATGTCTGGGTGACTGGTATTGCATTCCTCACGGAAAGTGGCTTTGGATGTCTCTCATGGATACACATGATGAGAGGAATACTCTCCATGATTTTGTCTGCTCACCAATGAAGGAGCATGTTTGCCACCACATGATAGTTAGGGCCACTGCATGTGTGCGGATATGTGTGTATCACTCACTGGAGTCCCCGGGTCTATACATGTTTGCAGTGGTATGTAGGATGCAGTATCATTATGTCTGATAGGCTTTACTTTCTGAGTTAATATTACACATAGGGGGTCATTCTGACTCCCGCCGGGCGCGGTCACCGCGCGCCCGGCGGAAGCCGCCAAAATACCGTACCGCGGTCGGAAGACCGCGGCGGGTATTTTGAGTTTTCCCCTGGGCTGGCGGGCGGCCTTTCAAAAGGCCGCCCGCCAGCCCAGGGGAAAACGACCTTCCCACCATGAAGCTGGCTCGTAATCGAGCCGGCGGAGTGGGAAGGTGCGACGGGTGCTACTGCACCCGTCGCGTATTTCACTGTCTGCTATGCAGACAGTGAAATACAAGCGGGGCCCTCTTACGGGGGCCCCTGCAGGGGCATGGGCATGGGCACTGCAGGGGCCCCCAGGGGCCCCACGACAATCCCTACCGCCATCCTGTTCCTGGCGGGCGGGCGAGCCGCCAGGAACAGGATGGCGGTAGGGATTGTCAGAATCCCCTCGGCGGCGCAGCGAGCTGCGCCGCCTTGGAGGATTCTAAGGGGCAGTGGAAAACCGGCGGGAGACCGCCGGTTTTCCATTTCTGACCGCGGCCAAAGCGCCGCGGTCAGAATGCCCCGCGGGGCACCGCCAGGCTGTCGGCGGTGCTCCCGCCTACAGCGGCCCTGGCGGTGTTACACCGCCAGGGTCGTAATGAGGGCCATAGTATTTGTATTTTGAAGTGTTGTACAGTGCACAGACATTGAGCAAATGTCTCCCTTCCATGCCTTACAGGTGGACCTGCACCCTACACTATTGGAGAGGTGGCTCGATTTGCGGACCCAGACATCTCTAGTAAGTGTTGATATTTCTGTTCTGTGTTGTGTTTGCTGATGATGTGTGATTGGCTCTTGTGTGTTGGACACATAGCAAGGTGTTGCGCTGGTAAATCATCTGTTTTGTTCCTTGAGTGGAGTATCATTATATCACCATCTTTGAGTTGGGTAATCCTCATCCTATTGGCATATTTTGGGATCCTAGGTCAGTCCTGTAGGCACAGTAATGCGAATAGGATGAGTTATGTGGATAAAACTTGAAATCAGAAAATGTAGCAGTGTACCATATAAGTTAATTAGTCAGCAAGTCAGACCCTGCTTTTCACAGAATAGAGATGCTAAAGTCTTACCCACAGACTTCAGCTTCCATAATCACTAATGAACATGTTGGACTGCATGTTTAACTTCCTAGCAGCATGTAGCTCCCCATGTTGTGCTACGAGTATGAGGCACTTGAGTACAATGGCCTAGGTGTGCATGCAGCTCATGGCCAGAAGTGTACTTGCATCTATCTGTTTGTTGTAAGTCATGGCTTACTGGTAGGGAATGATGTAGACAGTGGTCTGCATTTCCAAAGATAAGTGTTGATGGGATTGTCCAAGGTTTGGGTGTATCCTATTTGGAGTTCCTCCTTCCCTGTGGTGTGTTGGCCAAACCCATGTACAACTTTCCAAAGCTTCCTGGGTGTCCTTGTTGTTAGAAATGATTAGTTGCATGTCCACCCCCCCTCATACACAGGCGTAGGGTTGTGAATAGTGTACCTTGGTCTGATGATCCAAGTTTGGTACACAGACTAGTAAATCAGTAAATCACTTGTCCAAACCTAGGATACCCACTCATGATTAGCACATGCATTCTATACTGGCAAGTCCATTTAAAACTCGCAGATCTTGTCGCCCTAGATTGCCATCCAGAACATAGAAATGTGTTCTCCTGTCAGTGGTGTAGAATATGCAGCTTGATTTGCACCTGACAACTGGCAGAACTATGATGCCAAAGTCATTCCAGTTGTTACCCATCTTGTAGGGTTTGGATGTGCTATTTGATGATAGGACATTTGTAGGCTGGCTTGCCATGTACTTACTCAGGGACTATCAGTGATCTGTATGATGATATGGGCTGTCACAGGTACATTAGATGTATTGTCTGATTTACTTTTTGAGCCATTTCACACAATGCAGTACCTAATGTTTGGTTTTCTATTTGTCTTGACAGCAGCCAATATGACTCCCATCCAGCTTCAAGAGTTTCAAAACAGGGCAATGCGTTACCACCACATTCTGGATGTGGAGTCTGGGTACCGCAACATGGCAAGACGATATCGCCATGAGAGAGTCTCTGGAGTGTGGAGGGCATTTGCACACGGGGAGCCTTCCGTGTCCACCACAGCCACCACCATCACCACTACCACCCAGGTGGCCCCAACAGCTGCTGGGACCTTTGCTGGACCATCTACAGCAACAGCTCCAGGACCAGTCACAGCAACACCTGCACCTCAGCCTTCGGACATGGCACCGACAAGGGCCCATACTTCATCGACTGGCACCCAGACCACCCCTGCTGCAGCCATAGACCCTGCAGCTTTTGCCAAGATGCAAAGGAACATGGACCGTGTCCTACGGAAAATGACCAGACTGCAGCAGGAGGTGGCACAAGTCAACCGTAGGGTGCGTGCCATTAAAAAGACCCTGAGGAGGGCCAACTTGTAGGCTTCAACTCCGACATGATTTACTCCCCTTCCTCCTCTTTCCTGGTTCTTTAACTTAGTGGGTTTAGGGGACTTAGGCCCTCATTACGACCCTGGCGGTGTAACACCGCCAGGGCCGCTGTAGGCGGGAGCACCGCCGACAGCCTGGCGGTGCCCCGCGGGGCATTCTGACCGCGGCGCTTTGGCCGCGGTCAGAAAGGGAAAACCGACGGTCTCCCGCCGGTTTTCCACTGCCCCTTAGAATCCTCCAAGGCGGCGCAGCTCGCTGCGCCGCCGAGGGGATTCTGACAATCCCTACCGCCATCCTGTTCCTGGCGGCTCGCCCGCCAGGAACAGGATGGCGGTAGGGATTGTCGTGGGGCCCCTGGGGGCCCCTGCAGTGCCCATGCCAATGGCATGGGCACTGCAGGGGCCCCTGTAAGAGGGCCCCTAAAAGTATTTCACTGTCTGCTTGGCAGACAGTGAAATACGCGACGGGTGCAACTGCACCCGTCGCACCTTCCCACTCCGCCGGCTCGATTACGAGCCGGCATCCTCGTGGGAAGGTCGTTTTCCCCTGGGCTGGTGGGCGGCCTTTTGGCGGCCGCCCGCCAGCCCAGGGGAAAACCCAGAATACCCGCCGCGGTCTTTTGACCGCGGCGCGGTATTTTGGAGGGGGGAATTCTGGCGGGCGGCCTCCGCCGCCCGCCAGAATTGGAATGAGGGCCTTAGTGTTAGGTTAGAGTAGGCTGTTAGTTTAGTTAGTGGTAGTGGGTGGGGGGTCGGGGTTTCATACTTTTTTCAACTGTTTTTTATTATGTGTGTGGGTGGGTGGGGGCAATGTTGGGGTTTGGGGTTTTAAAAAATGAAAAAAAAAAAAAAATATATATATATATATATATGTGTATATATATATATATAAGATATATATATAGATATCTTCGTTTAGTATAAGATAGTATGTGTTTAGGTTAGTATCTGTTGTCCTCCATGTGTCCCGTCTTATAACTGGGGTGGGGGGGTTGATGTTTAGATCATTTAGTTAAATGTGATAAGTAAGTTTAGCTTAGGTTAGTTAGGGACAGTTGTGGGTATTGTGTAGTTAAAGTAGAATAGGTTAGGTTAGGTGTTTCCCCTAGTTTTAGCTTCTGTTTTTACTGTTTAATAAATATCTAGGTAACCCTTTACAGTATGTGTCACATGCTTGTAGATCAGGGCCTTGCCATGAGTGAACAGTGTCTCTTTGGTATTTGCTTTTGTGTCCCATGCTGCAACCATATCCCAACTGAGCTGTTACATTGGCAGCTACACCAAGGCTACTTAGCTAACATTCGGCACCCACCACTCACGGTTACTATGGATCCCAAAGTGTGGTTATTTTGTGCTGTTTGTTTTCAAGTTTGCATACTTTTCTACCACACTTGGTATTGGGGACACTGTGTAAAGTCTGCCTGCAACCTGATGTCCCAGCAAATCCTTATAAGGTGAGTGGTAATATGCTCTCATGTGGTATGGTATACATAACTCACACCTATCAATTGTTATAATGTTCAGCACGGTTACTTATTTGTATGGAAACTCAAACATATCCCTTCATGCTGTTTGGTGTGTGTTAGGTATAATTTGGCAAATATGTCACATACATAAGTTTTGACTTTCAGTAACAATCGAAGGGACTTTTTTCTGGCTTAGACATCCCTTGAGGAGGTGTTATTTTGTACAACACAGCATTTTGATGCATAGTATCTCTTTTGCTATGATATAACCCTCAGGGAGCACAGATCATGGTACAGCCCAGTCCACTGTGCATAGTTATCAGCCAAGAATCGTTCAGGTCAGATGTCTAGACAATCAATGCTCATTGACCTCAGGTTAACATCACTGATGGCCATCACGGTTGATGTGTCACATTACACAGAGACAAATTTGTTGTGTAAGTGCTATTTTTTAAAAGTGCTGTAGTGCTATATGTACATTGTCCATGATTGTGAGTCCATTAGTGTGACATCTTCCATTGTGATGCTACATAAGTGCAAAAGAACATGTCATTGGACATGCTGGGGTGAAGTGTCAGACAGTGCAGAGGGACAGGATTTGTCAATCAGTTAGTGAGAGACATTCACAGGGCAGGCTGACAAGATAAACAGTGGGTTGAAGAACAGTGCTTGAGTACAGTTGTTGCAAGACTGGCATGTTACAAAGCACAGGAGCTTGGTAATAGGTGGCCATGCGACAGGGACTAGTGCTACCGGTACTCTTACAGGTGAAGGTGATCTGCTCCACGTCTTCATCTTCTGATGTGTGTGTTGTCCCCTCTGCCCTTGGTGGTGGTGGTTGTGAAGGGCCAACACACACCTCAGTATTTGAAGACGTGGAGTCAGACATCCCGGTAGCTGCTAACTGTGGGGTTGTCTTAAGGACAGTACTGCAGCAAGGAGGAGCTGCTGGTTCTTAAGAATAGCAGCCACAGCACAGTGGTAGGCAGCCAGATCAGCCCTGAGGGGTTCGCCCTTGCATAGCTGCTGCCTGTTCTTCAGTTGACATCATGCACAAACGCACCACCTCTAGGCTGGCTGCCATAGTTTGCATCCTCACCTGCACCTCCTTGGCCAGCTCCCGCTGTACTCCAACTACAGTTCGCTCAAAGCTGGTGCCAGGGTCATCAGAGTCCTCAGCTGGGTTGGAGCTGGCAGGTCGTACTATTAGGGTGGTGGGTGGGTCCTCTGTGATGGCTGCTGTATCTGTGCTCCTCCTTGTGACTGGAGGTGGGCTCTGGAGGGTTTCAAGGACCTCTTGGAGGGTCTGGTGGCGGATGTTTGTCAGCTTGTCATCCATGTCATCAGGGAAGTCCATGACAGGCATATCTGCAGGAGAGCCATCGTCCTCTGCAATGAGATACGGTACAATTAGTGTGTCTGTGTTGTGGCCTTTATAATGTGACATGCCTCCCTTCCAAATATTTTAACATTGTGTTCTTGGTTCCTGTTCATTGTTCCTGTCTTTCATATTAGCAGTCTCCCAGGCCTATGCCCCACCTGCATGTCACATGTATTGTGGTCAGTTTGTGGACTTGTCTGCATCACATCCTCTAGGTGTTGGTTCTGGCCAGATTGTGAATTGCCAAATTCTTGTCCTACTCAACCCTCTGTCTACTTCCATTCTCATGCTGAGGCCTTTCACTGGCTGTGGGTGTTCTGATGGCACTTGCACCACACTTAACACTCTGGAACTGACCCAGTCTCAGATATTTCACATCCACCTATAGGTTGATGAGACCTAGCATGTACTATGTGTTGCATTGGCATGGCAACATACTGGTGTCAGCATTGGTAGTGTGTACTGCTGATGTTGGGAAATGTGTGCTACATTGGATTGCACTTATGGTCCTAGCAGTGTTCCATTTCCTCCTCTGACTGTGCGGGTGTATTTGACTAGCCAGTTACATATGTCCTCCTCCTCAATGCTGTTGTCTGAGCAGTATGACATTTGGGATGTTGCATGGTGTAATTGAAGCTATTGTGGACCCTGACATATGCAGCATGGGTATGACATTAGTGCTGTGTACCTCATAATGTTTATGACAATGGCTGATGTTTGTAGCAACTATGGAGAATCACATTTGACAGGATTGGAACATTTGTATTGATTTCAGGGGATTGATAACGTTGTTATCCTGAACCCTCTAATTTGGGTGTGTTTGATCCATGGGGACGTAACTGCCAATAGCTACTTGATCTGCACACACAGCAGAGGTGTAGTGACAACTGTTGTCAATGTTAAATTCCACTTGCAGATATGGTCTGAGATTGTTAATTGGGCCCTAGTTCATATAGGGAGAATACTGGCTGATGTGTGACAGGAGGCCAGTTTAACGTTGTACCCTCCCCTCCTGGGGAGTACTGTGCCCCAGGTTTCATCTGAACGGGCCATGCCTCCGTGCCGTGCCCCTTTACCCATGCCCATGCCACTCCCTGAATATAATGACTTACATGCATTGTGTAGTAGGTATGTCCCCCCCGGTTGCAGTTAACAATTAGGCATTTTAGTTCCCCATGCGACTTACCCTGCATGTGTGTTGTCTCCTGGCAGTCTACGCTGTCCTGTCCTTGAATCCCTGTGACAATCTCCTCAGGGATGACGGCTGCCACCATCTCCTCCATGTGGTCTAGGGACTCCTGCGGTGCTGGACTCCCACCTCCAGTCTGCAGTGCTGCCTTCCTGTACCTGACCATCTTTTCCTTCATCCTGCGCTTGCAGTCATGCCTGCGTTTCTTGCACTCGATGACTGTTCTCCGTACTTCTGCCACACTGTTGAACTTGTCAACAATTTGTTGTCATATTGCCTCTCTCCTACTAATTGGCAACTTTGAGGTGACAGTTAGTGCTGGTGTTCCGTCACCTCTTTCACCAGAATTTCCTGCTCCTCTGTACTGAAGCGACACTTTAGTTTCTTCTTCTCCCTGTCCTGGGTCTTGTGTGGGTCCTCCTGGCTGGTTCCTCATCTGTTGTCATCTTCCTGGGGTCTATGCAAGCATCTGGGATCCATTTTGGCTCTCCTATGCACATTTTGCAGTGTTTGCGGCGCTTTTTGAAGCAATTGCATAAAAAAACGGCATGTATCCGGTTTGCAGCACCGAAAACCGGCTCACAGTTATTTTCGCCGTGTTAACGTTGTTTTCCTTCACGACGTGACGCAGTGGTTTGAGTAAAAAAAAATGACTCACATCAGTGGTTCCCGCCGCCGTGCGTCAAAGTTTAAATTTGACGCCCGCACGGCGCAAATAAATGGCGTTAGCCGGCTGTAATATTGACGCAAAACTGCGTCGACGCAGTTTTGCGTCAAGAAGTATAAATATGGGCCTTAGAATTTTTCCTACAAACCAAGGAGAAGGCTCTTGACTGAGCTTCTGAAATGCTGATGCCTTCCCTTTTTACCTACTTTTTGCCAACTTTAGTTAGTAACCTTTTGACCCAGATGTCATTTTTCAAAATTCTGTTGTCCTTTTTCTTTTTACTTTTTGTCATATGTTTTAGCCCAGCACATGTTAACTTGTGACTTGCTCATCTGTGTGGGGATTTCCCTTGCCCTAGCTAGCAAACCTAGATCATTTTAAAATTGCCCTCATGCTTAAAAGAACTGAAGGGTGCTTGTTTTCAACCGATCAAATAATATTACTGATGTTTTGTATTGCTATTGTCGAGTGTTTATTCCTTTTGATGTTAGTTTGCTTGAATCGTTTTCATCGCCTTGGTCAACTCATGTTGTTGCTGTACCTTTACTATCTTATTTTGAGAATCATTTACATAATTTTGAGTCTGAATCTGTAATAAAACTCTTAACTTTATTTCAGACTGGAGTTTTCTTTGCATGGCCAAATGGTTTATATTGCAATTTTAAATTGTGCTGTTTGAGATTTGATGCCTCATTTCTCTACCACTTATGCTGGGTGAAAATACTGATTGACCTCATTTGCAGCATAACTGAGACATGACTTAACAGATCTTGCTAGCATTATGATGGTTTCTCCCATGAAATGGAAAAACAAGTTAGGAATAGGATCTCTAATTTTTCGTAATGCGAATTGCCTGAGACGAAAAGTTTTGTACCACGGTTTGTTTTGAAAATTGATGGAGTTCCTCGCTATGAAACATTTAATTTAAGAATTATTGAGAACCTGAGGCAGGTGCTTTATGAGATGAAACTGCCTCCAAGACCTTCATAATTTGAAGCGATTTATAGTTGGAAACTTATGGCTCATCAGAAACAGTGAGATAAGTATGAGTGTAGAATGAAGAAGGCAATAAGGGCAGTTGCAGAGGCAAGATGAGATAGTCAGCAAAAACCTTAGAGAGCAGACATCATTGAAGGAGGTAGGTTGTAGCCAGCCATTACTAATGAAGAAGGAGGAAGCACTAAACCAAAGAGTACGAAAAAGATAAAAAAGTAGAACAGTCAAAAGATATTGAAAAGAAAGCTGAAACTTATGGGAGTAATTCGGATGATGATTTTGTAAATCAGCTATTTTTAAATCCTCTGCCTCCATACAATTCTAAGCAGATAGGAGTGACAGGTGAAGTAGTAAGAAACATAACCTTTGATTACCTACTGCACCAGCTGAACAGACACCTAATCATATCGTGCCAGATCCAAATGTGAGTTCAGTAGGACAGACTTCCAATATAAATCAACAAAGTCAGAGCTTTACCACTAATCAGTCAGTGCAGTGTTCTAACATGAATCGGTCTGCACAGAATTGTAATTCAAATCAGTCTTTGCAACATTTTAGTCCAAATCACCCTGTGCAGAGTTTTACCCGGAATCAAATATGACAAGGTTTAAATACTACTTTGACAGAGAAGCGTGTAGGAATGGCAGTTCCGCAGAGTCCAATTAATTACTTGAACCCAGATGCATTGACAGTTACAGTGACAATAAGTCCAGGTATGCTCATGGCATGACTGGGAATAATACACACGTATTAACTATCACGAATATTCATACTGTTCAGAATGCCCCCATTACCCAAGTTGTTTCAAATGGTTTTGCATCACACAGTGCACAGGGATTTGTGAGCCCAAGTGGCTCGGAGATGGAGAGACTGTTGACCCTTACATGTGTTTCAGATCCGACTTCATTAACAAGTCAAACAGGCTTTACTCCTGATGCAAAACCAAAAGAATTGGGTGGCTGGGAAAATGGTCCACACACTCTTAATATTAAAACAGTAGTCCTCCAATCCAAAGTTGTGGTGGGTGCTCAAAATATAGGGGAGCCACCAGTCTTCTGATGCAGGAAAGACCGCCAAACATAAAATTTCAATTTTCAAGCACTCCTCTCTTACACCACGGTAAAATACTAAAATGAGCCCTCTAATGTGGTTGGTTATATTTTTTTATTGTTCTTGAAAAAATGCTCCAAGTATACTTCATGCAGGTTTCATCAAAGAGCAGTATCCAAGACAAAAGCCCTTCATACAGGTTTCATAAAAAAACAGCATACAAAACAAAAGCCAACGTGTTTCATCTGCTCAAAGGATATCTCAGCAGACTTCATCAGAGCTACAACATTGTATATATGAATAAAAAGCCAAAGCTGCTGCTACTCAAATCACCACCTAGCATCTGGCTTGAGGTGAGACTCAAGCACTGCATGCTAATGCCCAAGGAGATAGACAAAGGGTCACCTCCAATGTAAAAAGCAGCTAGAAGAATTACCCTATAAGATGTGGACAGGTATCTATTATAAAGTAGAAATGCTATAAGGAAAAAAGTTCCAAGCAAAATAATAAAAACGATTGTCATACCTAAATGAAGTTATTAATGTGCCGATCCAAATGTTCAAAGTCCAATAAGATAAAATTCTACAAACCCAAGTCACTAAATAGTCAATATATGTGCTGCAAACCCAGACATAAACAATCCAACACAAACATGAGACCATATGTGAGCTCACGTCAAGTTATATAAAAGGTGGTATACTCATCAAGAATTTCGTATAACCTGTGTAAATATCTGCAAAAAGAATATCTCTCAATAAATTGGAATCCTGCCATGAACTCCAATAGCTCAAATAATCAGGTACATATCTGATCTAGACTACCGTTGCACGCGTACACAAGGAGAGTAATTTCTCAGGACGCCCACATGTAAAGTTGCAAGTTACGTGGTCAACTGAATAGATGTATATGGGAAGCAGTAACTCAAGTTCTATCATACTACTGTAAAATTGTAGTCCCTAATATGCGTGCCATGTAAATACTGCACAATTGTTAACATCCCCTTTTCCCCAATACATACATACAATCCATAGGAGTCCATTATGCTAGTGCCAGTTAACCAAAACAACACCTTCCATGCTTCACCCCCTGTATCAGTTTGCGGTCAATGCAATTGTCGGTGGAATAAAGAAAGAAAGTCAATCAATCAATCAGTTTTTATAAAGCGCAACTACTCACCCGTGAGGGTCTCAAGGTGCTGGTGGTGGGTCTGGGCCTCATTCGAAGAGTCATCTCTTGAGGTTCTTCCCGAAGATGGTGAGTGATGGGCTTTGTCTGAGGTGAGTGGGTAGGTTGTTCCGGCTCCTGGCTGTGAGGTAGGTGAAAGATCTTCCTCTGGTGGTGGTTTTCTGGATCCGTGGATTGGTGGCTAGGGCCTGCCGGGTGGATCGAAGGGGTCTGGCGGGGTTATGAAAAGAAATGTGATGATTCAGGAAGGCCAGTCCAATGTTGTGATGGACCTTGTAGGGCCTTACTTTGAAGTTGATTCGCTTCTCCATCAGGAGCCAATGGAGGAGTCTCATGTGTTGGGAGATGAGTCACTGACGGGGGAGGTTCAGGACGAGTCTGGAGACGGTGTTTTATATGAGTTGTAGTTTCCTGATGTTCTTTGCTGAGAGCCGACGTCGAGTGCGTTGCCGTAGTCAAGCTTGCTTGTGACAAGAGCGTGGGTGACTATCTTGCAGTAGTCGTCCGGGATCCATTTGAAGATTTTGCGGAGTTGGCGGAGGGTGTGCCAGCAGGAAGAGGTCACTGCGTTTACCTGTCAGGTCATTGTTAGGAAGGAGTCAAGGATGATTGCCACTTTGCGGGCATGGTCAGTCAGAGTAGGTGTGAAAGCTAAGAAAAGAGTAGCATGAGATTGGTTCAAGTGAGCAACAGTATTATCATCATCACGTATAGGGCTATGCTTCATACTGAATCAAGCAGTTTAAATCTTGCGATAATAAAATACAAGTACTGTCAGGACTTAGGGACTCATTACGAGTTTGTCAGTCAGGCTGCCAGACTGCCATAATGGCAGCTGCCAAAAGACCTCCATGTTGGCTGTCTTACAAACAGCCGTAGCACGAGTTACACAGGCAGGCCAGCCAGAAGCCAGCCAAAAAGCCGACCCCGCTAGAACTCTAGATGCGGGAAATAGGTGGTCTGACCACTGGCACCACCATCCCATCACCCAACCACTGAACCTATTACAATTTTAAAATTGCAATGGCAGTCTTGCCATGGCGCCTCCAATGGTGGTTTGAATGTTAACGGTCGGCAGTTACCACAGTAACACACAACACCACACTGGATGCATTTAAAAACAACACAGCTGACACATATTCCCACACTTGACGCACCTGCAAAGCACACTATAAAACACACCCCTTCACACTACAATCCTTTGCAACTCCCATGCAAAGTACACCATCTAGAGTGCTCACCAATACAAACTTTCCAATTAAATAGGCACCCCTCCATATCTCACTCAGTACACATCCCACACCCTCAACATACTCACATAACGCACATTTGCACATCTCCACTGGACATACTCCCCCTCACCTGTTTGGCACTCAGCACCCACCCGTTTATTTTTTCCACCACCATCATGTCACCCCAGAAAAATCCTTGTTTCACAGATGATGAGTTTAAGAGTCATGGTGGATGAAATTATCAGAGTAGAGCCACATCTATTTGGAGCCCAAGTCCATCAAACTACTATTGTTAGGAAAATGGAAATGTGGCAAAGGATAGTCGACAGAGTGAACTCTGTAGGTGGAATGACCTCAGGGGGAAGGTACATTCCATGGCTTCATCTTGCGGTCACCCACCTCTTCATCTACAGCTCACATCATGGGAGGAGAAGGTCTTGGCCATCCTGCATACTTGGGGCTTGACAGGAATACCTGCTGGAGTGGAGTCAGGTAAGTCACAACCACAAAAAGGACACACTAATGTATTGTCATGCATGCTCACTGACCACCCTTAGCCACCTTCACTGTCAAGAAGCCCACCCACCAGCCCAGTCACTACCTGTCCAAAGACCACTGTCTGCCACCTCACATGGGAACTAGACCCACCTGGGGGAATCATGCATCCGAATACTGGGTGTAGCACAGAGAAATGACTGCACTACAATTCCCAGTAGGCACTGTACTACGATAAGTAAGACAAGAACTGTGTACCACATTCAAGATGACCATGTCCTGCAATTCATTAGTGAACGCAACTCACCAGAGATTAGGACAATTCTACAGTGTGTGGGAGTAGGGTGGGCACTGACAGGAATGCCAAGGCCAGGGGGCAAATGTAGTATTACCCACCAGCAGCCAATACAGAGTACCCCATACAAGACACCCTTACACCCCCTACCCACCCATTGAACCACACTGGCCTGACAGGAGGATAACTCTACAGTGTGAGGGATACTGAGAGTGAAATGGTTTGTACTCATAGGAAGATCCCTTACTCACACTCTAAGCAACAGTACACTCTGCACCTGCCAAACTACTTTTACCTCGGAACACACACGATATGCGCACACCTGGAAGAGTCAAATTGAAAAACGGCATGTAGTACAGGGAGTAACATGACTGCTGAGGCCAGGAGGCTCTGTCTACCCAATCCAATTACCCAGCCCACTCTGCTTATGATCAAATATTCCCATTGTATACTTGCAATGGAAGTCCACTCACCTCAGAGGACGGACAATGTGAACTGTGAGTTGTGATAAGAGTAAAGTCTGACAACCCCAAACACCAGGCCACTGTCCATATAACAGTGTGACACAGTCCCTAAACCCACTAATGAACATGACACACCTGGGACGGGCAAAGATACAGATCATGGTACACCCTGTGATGTGGCAATACACTCAGATCCATCTAAAGCTGCTATGCCAAGATGGAAATAGTGTAGACAGGAAGGACAGATCCCAATGTCTGAAAATTACTTCTTACACAGTTCAGAGGGCCCAAATTGTGTCTGCTGTATGGCACTGGCAGCAGTCACATCTACAATGCACTGACCACAGTATGACAACTATCACAGTTCATCCCAGGGTTCTGACAATGCCTGCATGACAAACACATAGCTTCCAAGATGACTCAAACAACATTTTGCCCAGTCAATGTCTTGCCTGCACTGCTGGCAAGATACAAGCCTATTACCATCCCTCCAACAGCTAATGACTCGAGGCAGCCTGAGGCTTGGTCACTGACCAGGAATTGGTATGTGGCCACAATGTCTGCTCACTACAATTGACAATATGTGTACCTGTCACATAAGGGAAATCAGCAAATACAATGTGAACAAGGCTGTAACCCAATGTCAAAGTCAACTATTGGAGGTAGATGTCACAATACAACCACTAACATTGTCTCTCCACATCAACAGGTTGTGCTGCCACTGCACTTGCTACTGCTACTACTGACACCACAGAGGAGACTGCCACTACCCCCACAGACAAAGCCCCCAGTGAGCAGAACACTCCTGGACTGCTGGACATTGAGGACGGTTCTGGACCAACCAGGGACCTGGCCAGATGATGCCTGTCAGTCTCAGCCGGACCACATCAACTCCTCCCAGCCCCGTGGCCTCTACATCGCAGGCAGCCAGTTGCTCCCACACCTTCATCCCTACCACAGTCACCAACATCTTGTGCCCCCTGGTCCAGGTTCCTGAGTCACAACCTGCCAACCCTGACAATGATAGACCTGGAACTAGTGGAAGGGGGCAGGCTGCACCACGGGTGCAGGGACGTGGGAGTAGGGTGCATGGGAGGGATGGTGTGGTACAGCGGCAAGAGGCTGCTGTTGATGCCCCTGGACAGGATACCATCAGCCAGGTCCTGGGAGCCTGCCAACAGTCCCAAGGCGTGATGGGCCAGACACTGACGGAACTGAGGGAAATCAAGGAGCTACAGAGGCATTTCTTTTGTGAGATGTGGGAACTGTGGGAGGCACATAATTCTAACATGGCCTCCCTAACAGGGGTGCTGATTGACATTAACAGTACCCTGAGTAGGGATAGGCAACAACATCCAAACCCTTCCTTTGGTGCATCCTCACCAGGCCCTTCATCGGTGCCGGCCACTGGAAGAGATCCTCTGCCAGGGGAAGCACCCATTGCAGGCACCCTTCCCTCTGTAGTTTCAGACCCTCCCCACAATCAAGGAGGTCCAGGCAAGCATCTAGGAGATGCAGATGGCAAGACACCATCCACTGCCAGCAAGTGACAACTTTCTGATGTCACTCCTTTGTGTGCCACAGACTCACTCTTTTGACTGTTCCTTAACCATTTTCCATGGTAGTAGGACACTGGACTCCGGACCTCAAATGTTGTGGCATCTACCCTATTGACTGCATCCACCATGACTGATACCTTCACCTTATCAATGTTTGTTTTTTTCCATTATCCCTATTGAGTTCTGTAGTAATGTAAATAAACACACCCATCACTAAAATACTGCCCACTACCTCTCTTTTTTAACTGTCTGGAATGTTGAATGCTAATCAGATGTAATGTAAATGATTAAGACATAATAAGGCAATGGATGGAGGGAGAGGTTTGTAGGTAGTGTAATGCTCAGGATGACTAGAAACACAATGTCACAAGTGTCTGGTCACAGCAAACATTTTAGTGTACTATATTGCACATAAGGTGTTAATAATGTCTGCTGAGTCATAGCCAAAAACGTCATAGCCATATGTAATCAGGCCAGATATCCTAATACTACTGTGCCCCAGACCACACCAGAAAGGGCTTGTAAGACCTTGTTCCGTAGATAAGGCTACCAAAGTGTGAGATGTTGTCTCCAGTTTGACCCTTATCACATACTAAAACCGGGCCTGCCAACTTAACATACGCTGTGGCACAGACAGAGAGCAGTACAACAAAGCCTGAGCCCAGGCTCTTCCCATAACAATGAGCAAGCATCTGGTGGAATGTCACAAACCTTTTTCAGTGTTGTGGCACAGGCACGCTGGCCCGAAATGAGGAAACACATTGACAGCCACTGAAAGGTCATACAAGATCAATGTAAACACAATGTGAAGGTAGAAGGAATGGATTGCACAGGATGACATGTGACAGGCCACATGATCACACACATGAGATCATTGGACCAACACACCACGGAAAATAGGTCTATTGGGTCGCTCAGATTTCTGCCAGAATGATCTTATACACTTTTCCAGGTGAGTAGAGGAGGGCTCCACCAGTTTTGTCAATGCACCAGAATCTTGCTTTCAGATGCACAAAAGCCCACTCCACAACATGTCCTTCCATGTGCCTTGTTGAAACAGACTTCCCCTGGCGTGGATGGGTTCCTCACCGGTGTCAACAACCATAGATGGTTTCGGTATGCTGAGCCCCCTGTACAGGAATGTGACATGTATGCAACCATGAGTCCCAAGCATTGTCTCACTAGCAGCCCACATAGCATACAAACACACATGACATATGTTATTTACCAACCAGCCAGGGCGTTTCTGGGTACTGTTGTGTCATCAGCTGTGGAATAGCACTGTTCGGCATGATGAAGGCATCATGGACTGAACTCAGGTAACGGGTACATACTTGGGAAATGTAGAGGTCCGCCAAACAAACTACTTGGACATTGATGGAAAATAAGTTCTCCCTGTTCCGATAGACCTGTTCAATGCCATGCGGTGGAACCAAGGCTACATGAGTACCATCAATGGCTCCACCACATGTGGGATGTGTCCCAAACAATAAAACTCAGCATTCACATGGGCAAAATCCTCAGGTTAAGATAACCCGATATACCTGTCCAGGTGTTTTAACATTGCTGAGAGGACATCCTTCAAGACCAGACTGAACATAGGCTGGGACATCCCAGCAGTTAGGGCCACTGTATTTTGGAAGGCCCTGTGGCCAGGAAGTGCAACACTGTCATGGCTTGTGCAATGGGCAGTATGCTATTTGGATGAATGAAGACTGGCATCAGATCTGGCTACAACTGACGACAAAGATCCACGATTGTCTGCCTATTCAGGTGGTATATCTGGATTACATGTCCGTCCTCCATGGCCTGCAGTACTGCCAGTGGATGGTACACAGGAGGTTGTCTGACCTTTCTCCTCCCAGAGTAACTATGTGGGACTAAAGGAGAATATGGCCATCATTCAGTGAGTCCTTTGCAATTTACATTATACATGTCATATACAAACGGTGACATATGATGTGATTCCCTGAGGACATGATACACAGCAGACATCACCACTAACAATTACACATTAGTAAAACATTACCCCCTTGTTTTTCCACATATGTGTACACATCTTCAACCTGGCCAACAACAGTATGTGCATGTAACTTGCCACTTGGACTGAGATTCAATGTCCAAAATCCTAGATTGCCCTTGGGGAGAGGGATGGCTGTGCCCCCAATTATGTTGGCATATGTGCTGGACCATACACCAATATGATTACTAAAACAATTGACCTACATGCCAGGACAAAGCCAGCACTCAAGAATCACCAGGACAGCATTTTTTTAATGAATTGTGACTCATTACAAAATAACATTACATTTCATTGTATGCCTCTATAATGGCGGCTGCCTGACCTACCTACTGGACATTAGGAACCGCCCACGACTGCCACCAGAAGTCATCATGGCAGTAGGCATATGCTACCACAGCGGACACTGCTACAGGATAACATTGCTGTCTGTGGTGGTCTTGGGCTAATGGCAGTGTCCACCAGCGGTGAAAGTCACGAACGTGGCAGACGTGACTGCCATCTTCTGCTGAATCCCTCACTTGACTCCTGACACTGCTGCCATCAAGATTTCCACTACCTGAGCTGCTATGTACCGCTTCTGGGATCCATCGTGCCACATCCCACAGGACATAGGGCCCCTGCCTTCTCAATGGAATCTGGTTGATGAGGTCCTACCCCTGTATGAACAGCTCTATTGTACACCAGTGGAGCAGGTAAGTACCCCATGTCCACAGTTTTCTCTGTACTTTTACTTATCTTAGCTTTATTTTGCTTAGGCCCAGTTTGTCAGATTGTGGTGTCAGTGTTGGTGCTGTCAGTGTGCATTAAGGGATTAGTCCATGGGCATGTTTCTATGTCAAGTGTCAGGTTTGGAGTCCTGAGACAATGTGGTGAGTGTGTATTGAGTGTTCACTGACCCAACTTGTGTTGGATGCACATGACTAGGTGAGGTGTCATGACAATCACCAGGTAACTCTTGCCAGAAGATGCTATCAATGTGTGGTCACATGTGATTGCATGACAGCAGGAGGGGTGAGTGCATGCTGTATGTGTCAGTTGATCATTATTTGAGCTCTGTCTATGTTGGCACAGTAATCACAGGCCACATCTGGCCTTGTTGGACTGTTGTTCAGAAGCCAGGTAATGACTCACTATGCCACTCAGCTCTGCACATAGACATCCAATGGCAATTGGCTGTAGGCTACATAATGTACAGGTACACGTGTAATTGTTAAATATGGTGCTTTGTATAGGTCTGTGTGCTCAGCCTGCAGAGACCAGGGCCTGTCTATTGTTACTCAGAGTATTTGTCGAAATCTGGGCTGGTATTGATTCCCTTTTGCAATGCAAGTGTGACACTGTGCCCACACTCTGTATCCCCGCACAGCACGTGATGGTGCCAAATCATGCATCAGTGCCAATATGCAGCTGCCTGAGCCTCTGTCTACTGATTTGTATGGGAATTACATTGGGGCAGGGTGGTGATCTGTGACTTATGTGCTCTTATTATCATTGACAATGTGTGTTACATAGCCTTGACAGGTCCCTTGATCCCACAGCCCTGTTGCCTCTTTCATCTTTCATCTAGCTCTGTTGTTTGAGCATATAGAGGGTCATGTACAATGCATGGCCAGGTTTATCTTAAGATATTCTAGGTTTCGTGAACACACATGTGTGAAAGTGTGTATTGTAATGTTGATGTGACACACAGATCCCCACCTCCTGAAGTAGTAGCACCTCCGTGGTGTAACAGTGGAATGCTTGAAAATTGAAAATTGAAATTTCATACTTCTGATGTGAGGTTTCCTCAGAGATCCTCACCATATGTTGTGCCAGACAAGAACATACAGCAAATATTGGTTGCAGTACCCCACATCGCAGGTTACCCTTTAACATTCCATAAAACATATCTATTGTGAATACCCCAGATTTAGTAGTTGCAGGTCCTTCCTGCACAAAAGTATTGCTGAATACTTCAATATGTTTGTGAGGCTTTACTGCCCAGCAATTAAATGATTGGCTGAAAACTTAGAGTGCTGCAGGTGGAACAAGAGAAAACAATTGCAGTGCAAGAGCAGAACACACCACAGGAGAAAGATCACTGATATGCCCAGACTGAAATTAAAATTTGATAGGATGAAACACTGAAGATGAACTGCGGTATGCGGTATTACAAAACGTATGGGTCAGGCCTATGACAGACTAGCTGAATTAGCCAGAGATATGATGTTTATTGAAGAAATCAAAACTTTTGAAGAGAAATTATAGATTTAACTTCAGTGACAAGGATATATTGAACGTGAGATGTCCGGAATTAGTTTTCAGATTAGGGAATTAATTTGTTACATTCAGAAATGGTGAGCTTTAGATAAGTGGGAAGGAAGATGGGCAAAGAAAAGAGATCAGTGGAAAGTAAAAGCAGATTTGCCTCCTGCAGGAGCAGGTCAAGTTGAAGAAAATGTGAAGATGCTTCTCATGAGAGAAATTCCTGGTGGAAGATATGTTCATGTACCTTGGAATAGAAGTGACATTTTGTCATTCACAAATGATTACCCAAAAATGAGATAGAAACCAGTAGAGTGGTATAAGCAGACAGAATGATTTGTGGAATTCTCAAAATTCCTGTGGGAAGATTTGAATACTTCATTTGACATTGTGGTTCCAAGTGTTTGTGGACTGAAAATAAGGTTGCTTTCGATTGGCCAGACAGTGAACCTCCAACAGATCCAGTGACAAATGTGCTGTCTGAAGAGGTAATAAAAAAGCATCAGAAGGTGTTTGGCTTTTTGAAAGACAAGGTGTCCCCTAAAGATATTGATTTGTTGTGAATTTACAGCACGACTCAGGAATCTAAGGAACAATACATTCCAATTATGAGAGATTGTTGCAGGCTTTGAAGCATTTCATTGGTACTGAGAACATAGAGGATAAAGACATGGGTTTGTGTGTTCAGTTTCGTGAAGGGATTGAAGCCAAACATGAAAAACATGATTCAGCAGCATTTAAGTTGTTGGCAGAACAAACCGATTGATGAGATCCTGCGGTATGCAAAATACGTTAGTGATGAATTGGAAATACAGCAGAACAATTTGAAGGAGAAGCTCATGGTGATGCAATTGAAAGCTGCACAGAAAGCTAGTCAGAATCAACAGTTTACATGGAATACTGGTAGTATGCATGGAGTGTAACAACTGGAAGGTAATCATTTTTAGCAGCAAGGTAGAGGACTTAGGGGGTCATTCTGACCCCGGCGGCCGGTGGCCGCCAGGGCCACCGACCACGGGAGCACCGCCAACAGGCTGGCGGTGCTCCCGAGGGCATTCTGACCGCGGCGGTTCAGCCGCGGTCAGAAAGGGTAAACCGGCGGTCTCCCGCCGGTTTACCACTGCCCGTTGGAATCCTCCTTCTGACACCCCCTACCGCCATCCTGTTCCTGGCGGTTCGCCCGCCAGGAACAGGATGGCGGTAGGGGGTGTCGCGGGGCCCCTGGGGGCCCCTGCAGTGCCCATGCCAATGGCATGGGCACTGCAGGGGCCCCTGTAAGAGGGCCCCGCTTGTATTTCACTGTCTGCTTAGCAGACAGTGAAATATGCGACGGGTGCAGTAGCACCCGTCGCACCTTCCTACTCCGCCGGCTCGATTACGAGCCGGCTTCATCGTGGGGAGGACGGTTTCCCCTGGGCTGGTGGGCGGCCTTTTGGAGGCCGCCCGCCAGCCCAGGGGAAAGCTCAAAATACCCACCGCGGTCTTCCGGGAGTCAGAATGACCCCCTTAGTGTTCCTTCAGATCCGAATAGAGTTGTGGATGTGGTAACTTTGAAAAGACCTAACCCATGTCACAGATGCGACCAGTTGGGCTATTGGAGGAGGGAGTGTCCCTTTAATGATGCAAATAATCAGGTACAAGGTAATGGAGCTGTACAAATGTAAGGCAATAATCAAGTTCAAATGCAGAGAGTTTAGAGACCCCGAATGCAAAATTGAAATGTGTCCCAGAGACAGCAGATGCAAGTTCCACAAGCCCCAATGTCCCAGCAACCGGCAAATGTTTCCCGACAAAATATAAACCAGGTTACAGATGCAAATCAGTTGACAGCAGAGCTTCCTTTAATTGATCTAAGTGATTACAATTTTTCAGATATTGTCAGTCAAGATGTCCCAAATAAGAAGAGGAATGCATGCTAGGTGCTTTCTTAGATGTGGATCAATGTGGTCCATGTGTGGATGGTGGTGTAAATGGGTACCATGTGTCATTTCTAGTAGACACATGTGCCACACGCTCTCCTGTCAGAACAGAACAAGTACCAAATTCGCCACTTTCAGGAAAGACAATTCCAGTTATGGGAGTTGCAAATAAACAATTGTCCAACCCAATAGCAGAATTTGTCCCTGTTAAAAAATAGGCTCCTTTGAAGATGAGCATCAATTTGTGGTATGGGATTCCAGTCCTGTAAGTCTGCTTGGACGTGACTTGCTATGCAAGTTGAGTTGTTGCATCAGTTGCACGTCATGTGATATTGAGAGCCACACAAATGATGGAAATGCAGCATTTACAATTGTGAATCAAACCCTGTCACATTGTACCCAATGTTGACTTGTAATGATTTGCATGAAGATTTAAAAGATACTGTGTCCCCTGAAGTTTGAGACTTTTTAGGAAAAGGGATAGGACAGATTAAAGGAGTTGAGCCTATCAAGATAACTGCATAACTGAATGTTGTGTATCCAAGAATTCCTCCGTATAAAATGATACATGAAATAATTGCAGGAATAATCCCAATGACTGAGTCTTTAAAAGTACAGGGGGACCTAAGAGAGATAATGGGAAGTCCATGTAACTCTTCCATTATGAGTCTGCGGAAGCCCAGTGGAAAATACTGCATTGTCTAGGACCTGAGAAGAATAAATTAAATTGGTGTTCTATGTGATCCTGTGGTACAGAATCCTGCAGTGATTTGATTTCAAATTACATGTGAAGTAGAGTGGTTCACAGTGACTGACTTATGTCAAGCACTCTTTTCCATACAGTTGCATGGGGAGAATCAGGTTCTCTTTGCGTTTCAGTTTGGCAGTTGTGTTTTGGCATGGTGCCGAGTCTCGCAAGAGTATACTGAGAGTCCTTCCATCTTTAACCAGATTTCGAAAAAGAATCTGGAGTCACTTAAAATGCCCTATCATACAGTTCTGGTAGAGTATATTGTTGACCTACTAGTGGCATCAAATATTCATGAGGCATATAGGAAAGATCCATTGCCCTGTTTCATCACTTAGTTGAGAATGGACATAACTTTTCCACGACTAAATTGAGGTACAGTAAGAAAGAAGTCTTGCCTTTAGGTCACCACAGTGAGAAAGGTGCAAGGAAGGTGTTGCAAGAGAGAATTTCAGCAATTCTGAAAATGGATCCCCTAAAGACGCAGAAAGAAGTCAAGATGTTTTACAGAATGATTGGCTACTGTCACCAGTGGATTTCATACTTTTCCCTTTTGGCCAAGTCTTTAAAGAGGCTGATACACAAGGATCTGTCTGATCTGGCCCAAAGTGTATAATCGTTTGAATAAAGTTACCTGTCCAAATTGCAGTTGTGAAGTGCTCTGCACCGCAATGCCAATGATTATGTAACTATCGGCAACAGCATGATGTTAAGGTGTCAAGATACTATACTTTGAATTGTATTGCCTTTAATGGTGAGTACTCCAAAAAGTCGAATGATGAGACATGTCACAATCTTCTGTTAACTGCCACAGATACCTGGGAAGAAGTTAAGAGGTTGCAGGAAAGATTGTCAGAGGAAGAACTGCAAAGACGGGTTAGAGCAGGTTATGTGAAAAGAAATGTAAATGATGCTTGGGGTTTAAGTCATGGAAGAGTTGTGATGCCCATTAATTTGTTACTACACATGGCTAGGTATTTACATGGTCCAGATCATGTGGCCATGATGCTATGGTAGGGACATTCAAGCAAACATGGCTTAACCTCAGATTCAGATTAATGGCAGAAGCCCTGTGCAACACATGCATGTAGGCAAAAGTACAGCAGTAACACTGAATCACATAGGGAAGATCAGGAGGACCTTTTAACAGAATGCAGTTCGATTTTATTGAGCTTCCCATGTGCAATGGACTGAGATACATTTTGGTCATTGTTTGCATATTCTCTTGTTGGGTTGAGGCTTGTCTGACCAGGAGAAATGACAGTCTCACAGTAGCAAAGGTGTTACATAGGAAGTTAATACCAGGTTTGGATTCTGGACTTCTCTAGAGTCAGACAGATGGACACACTTCAACAGTGAAGTCCTGCAATTATTATGTGTGGCATTACAATTTGAGCAAAGACTACATAGCAGTTGCAGGGCTGAAGCTTGTGGATAGATGGAGCAAGTTAATGGAACTTTGAAGTTTAGATTGGCGAAAGTGTGTGTCTCCACCTCTCTGAAATGGCCTGATGCATTGCCTCTTGTTTTGATGAGTTTGTGCAGAAGTCCTGACAGAAAACCTGGCCTTTCCCCACATGCCATTATCATGTGGCGTGCTATGAGATTTCCAGCCGTACCTGCGAATGTGCTTGTGGGTATCACGGGTGACTTGGTACTAGATCATTACAAAGGACTAGCTGACGTGGTTCATTCTGTGTCTCATCAGGTTGGAGAACCTACCATGCAGCAGGAGAAAAGGCATGCATGGAAGTCCTGCTTAGAATCCCTTTTGAAGGGGCCACCCCAGGTTGTGCTGCTGATCACGACAGCTATGAAGTGTGCTGGTCTCTTCAATTGGGTACATGCAGCTATTTTTTGCAAAGTTCCAGGTCCCCTTGATGATACAGCACCTGTCCCTGAAAGGTCTGTTACAGTGCGCCAGAAGGAACAGGTTAGTCAAGCTGTTGGGAATGCACAAATAAGTGATACAGCACAATTGCTGTCTGAGGGGGTCTGATTGAGTAAACAGCAGTGGTTGGTACAGAAGGGTTGAGAGTTGGCTCACAAAAGCTCCGATGCTGATGAAGGACTTAGTGCTGTAGCAAAAACAGTGGCACCTGGAGACAAGTGGTCAAATGAACTAACTGTGCTAGTAGTGCAAGTGCCCCCAACTATTCCAGAAGAAACTGAAGAATCTAGTCAGAGTGACAATGACAGACCAGTTGCTTGAAGATCAAAGAGAATGAGAGTTCCTTATCAAAAGTACTCAACACCTGAATGCGTATATTTTGCAGCAAATGACTGAGAGAAGCAATTTACAAACTTTTGCTTTAACAATACATATCCAGTTGAGCATACCTGGATTTGTTCTTATGGCAGAACTAAACTTTTAAAATTTCCTGACACTTGAAGAACTGAGACATTATATCCTGGGTGTGTTTATTGGTGAGTTTAAATTTGTGCACTAATTAGAGTCTTTTTGAACATTTGGAAGAACACTTGATGAACTTTTTAGAAGATTAAGAAAATGTTTGCAACTAATATTGGATTTTGCTGGAGACAATTGTTTTCTATTTGTTTTGCTCACAAATAAAATGGACTGAAAGATACTGTTGATATTTTGCTGCCTTTAGTTGCATTTTCACATTGTGCATGTTTTCTCATTTTTGACCTTTTGATTTGGGTATGCGATTCGAGAACTCATGAAGTCAAACAGAAATAAAAGTAGTACGCTTACGTACCTATGTGTAGGAGTGTCAGTTGTAACAGTTATAATTATTATTTTATTGCTTGTGGAATTGAATTTGCCCATGCCTATTAAGTCACAAAACGTTAAATCCACAAGTTCTACAAGCCTTATAGAAAATAAAAAGTCTTTGTTCAATGAGAAAGATTCAAATGCAGATGGTTCCAGAGGTGATTTGTCAACAAATGTATACTGCAAATTATTGCTACTTTTGCACCCAATTGTCTTTGGCACAATGAGAGGTTTCTTTGAACCTACATTTACATTGAACAGTCTATGCCAATAGAAACAATCTGACCTATATCCTCATCCCAGTAGAAAAGGAGTTTATAGGCCAGGTCAAAGACAGAAGAAGAGCATTGAAAGCTAAGGTAGAGATGGGAGTGGGACTACAAAGTTGAGGTAGAGAAGAAGAAGCTCACTTATTAGCAGTAAATCAAGGATTCCTTGCCCTAGATTGGCAACATATAGAAAAGCTGTGTGTATATAGACCTAAATTGAACTGACACAAAATTTGAAGGGACAAGTGAATGTAGACGTGTTTTTGTTTAAGGGTGTTTGGACACTCATGTTAGCTGGACAAGACCCTGCCATACCAGGAGTTTCTTTCATCTGCGGCAAAAATGCTTAACATAAGCTACCTTAAGGATGGTATGGAACGTTATCTAGGAGTAGTCTTCCTAAAGATTTATCATGGCCAGCATTTCAGTGATCCTGTTTGGGATGAGAAGTTAAATATCAGAGTCAACAGAGGTGCCAGTTCTTCAGAGATAGTAGAAGATATTCTTGGTGCCATAATTCCATTTGCGGGAGTGATTCTGAATGATCACAAGCAAAGAGAGTTGCCAACAATTGTAGATAAGCTATCTACAGATACAGCAGGTATATTTTTGTTAATAGACACTGAAATGGTTTCCATTAGATAAATGGTTTTGCAGAATTGACTTGCATTAGATATCCTTCTTGTGTAAGAGAGCAGAGTTTGCAAGAGTTTGCAAGAAGTTGCATGTTCAACAATGTTGTACCTACATACCGAACCATAGTAAGGAGCTGAGAAAGTATGTTGCAAATATGACAAACCTGAAAAAGGACCATAAGGAGTTAGAGGTAACAGGTGCCCCTGAAATCAATAAGGAATGTTTTTCTGCAGTTGGAAATTTGTTTGGAAGTTTTGGGAGTGGAATTGTTGGCAGTATACTGAGACCTATATTGATAATAGCTTTGTGTGCCTTAGTTGCATTTGGTATCTACAAGTTATACAAGCTGATGAAACAGATGAGAACAAAGAGAGGAAAAAGAAAGGAAGAAATTGAGCTGGAGACTAGAAGGAGTATTTATTACAGTGACATTAAGCAGTTAGAGTAGAGTCTAGACGTTCTTTCCTGGATCAACCTCAAAGATTTTGATCTGTCTAATTGATCTGAGAAATTGTACGCTGATGTGATTGCTCGATTCGCCATCAGAGGGGGGACTGATGTTGCAGAAATGTTAACGCTACTTTGATGTGGCAGTAGTCACCTATACTTGACAATCTTTGCATTTTGTTATTTGAAGTCTTAACATATTAGCTATGAAGTGGTGCACTGAAACCCTATGTTAACATGCATTCACTCTAGAATAGTGATTTTAAGTGATGTGGTATGGCTCTAAAACGTTAAGTATAATAATCTGTTTGATTTCATGTGTTTCTTTATCATGGTAACGAATAGTTTGTACTAAAAGGACAAAGATTTTCTAAAATGAAATATTTAACATTTTAAATGCAAACAACGAAAATGCAGTTCTGCATTATAGCTAATGAAATGTAATAGCAGAGTTATTTTGTTTTAAAACTCTGTAGCATAAACAATGACAAAGCTTATTATTGATGAATTTATAACGCTGAATGTTATAGTGCCTTATTTGATATAAATAAATGAGCCATTTTTAATTCACTTCAGTTAGCCTAAGTGAGGTTTCCAAGGTCGTGTTTCATAAAACATGTAGAAAAATGTTTAGTCATTTTTGCTAATGTGACTTTTCTTTCAGACAATGCTAGCTTGGAAATAGATGACCTAATATTTTACGCATAGTGAATCTGAGAAAATAACCTTGAACGCAGTACATTGAGGAAGTGTGAAAATGGAATGTATACAATTGTTTCAATCCATAGAGGTGAGCTAAGATGGATGTCTTTCCCATGTCAGTAACAGCAATCTTCCCCGACGTTTCACATGACTGTCACATGATGGACTTTGATTGGACAGCTTCTGATTGGTGTGGATTGATGGATGAGCAAATCATCTTGCAATTTGGACTTCAGCATACTGTTACCCAGTTAGATAAGGAGCACTCTGCTTGACACTCTTGCCCTGGCTCTCTTCTTTATGAATCCCCATTGACTGTGAGAGGTCCTGACCTCTCTAAACGTATCCTTCTTTTTCAATGCTTTGCTGAGACTTAGACATTTTCCCCTGACCCAAGAAGAAGACTCTTGATTGATCTTCAGAAATGTTGACGCCATCCTTTTTTACCTACTTTTTGCCAACTTTCGTTAGTCACCTTCTGCCCCAGATGTTCTTTTTCCAAATTCTTTATGTCCTTTTTCTTTTCACTTTTTGTCTACATGTGTTCAACCCAGCATGTTAATTTGTGATTTGCTAATCTACAGGGATTTCCTTGTCCTAGCTGCCCTACCTAGCTAACCTAGATTATTTTTAATTGCCTCCATGCATAAAAGAGCTGAACAGCATTTGTTTTCAACCCATTAAACAATATGTTTGATGGTTTGTGTTGCTATTGTCGAGTGTTTAGTCCTTTTGATGTTAGTTCACTTGAATCTTTTTCATCTTCTTGGTTAATTCATGGTGATTCTGTACCTTTATAATGTTGTTTTGAGAATCACTTGCATAAACTTGAGCCTGAATCTGTAATAAAACTCTTAACATTATTTCAGACTGGAGTTTTCATTGGATGGTCAAATAGGTAATTTGTCATTTTAAACTGTGTTGTTTGAAATTTGATGCCTAATTTGTCTAACCCTTATGCTGGGTGAAAAGACTAATTTACCTTCTTTAAAGCAGAACTGAGAAATGCTTTAACAGTATGACAATGTAAAGAGTATTCAAGAATGAACTTATAACGCCCTTTCTGAGGGCTTGAAGTGGGCCAAAACTCCCTTGACATCTGTTCAGCAAAATACCAGGGATAGTGGAAGTGAGAAGACATACTCTTCAACCCCCAGTGATATCACATGGTTAACCCACTGTCCCATGCTTAGCTACTCAACAACCTCCTAATTTCTGGCTAGTGCATAAGAGAAGAGCAAGGACAGGAAACACATAAAGTAAACAAGGTCCTTAGAGTCCTGATTACTTTTTCTTCCGGCCACTGCCTTCGTGAATCCTCACACAATGGGTAGCAACGGGAGGGCTAGGGGTAGCAAAAGGCAAGTGAGGGGCAGCAGCCTTAATTCATGTCCATTGTCCACCCTTGCTGTGCCTCCACAATACATTTTCAACTAACAAGGTTATTATATTTCTGGTCTACACATTTACAAATGGACAGTGCCTTCTGCTTTTATAGGAACATTTTAAATAATCTCATGTAAATATGCATGCGAGAGGGTGCACTGATTTCTACTAGCACTGTGAGTTTCAGTAAGAAAACGAAATCCTATTTAAAGGAACTGAAATGCTGCCCTTTTATTGTGAATTAGTAGTCTTGACACTACAATGTGACATCACGAGATTTCATTCTGCGCTTAAATTCCCATAACCTATTTGGAACCCCAGGAACGAGCTCTGTATCTTCTGTGACATCAATCACCTCTTCTAAGCGCTGTAACTCTAAACCAAGCCCAGCCATGGCCGCATTGTTCTCCGCTCCTTCAGAGTGTCCCCAGCTCAGCATGTGGACACCGCTTCATGAAATGAGACCATCACAAAACAGCACCATCATACATCTTTGTGAGCATTTTTATATTTACCATCTGCCTTAGTGGTTTTCAGGTTGTTACATTGGGGGCGGCGGGATGAGACACTCTTGGCAGAAAGGAGAACCCTTGCAATTTTAGGAAGGGGGCTCAAACGCTCTGTACCGCACACCGTGGTTAAATATAATACTATGTACTGCTCTCCTAATCCTTGTCATGTATCACATTTTGAATATTAGTTTCCTGTCTCTCATCGCTGCAACACATCTCAAAATCGACGTGTTCACCTTCAAATAATGCCCCTTCTTGCCACTGAGAGCAGTTGTAAGTAAGCGCAACGCAGTGCAGCAGCTAAAGTCGTTGTGCTGCAAAGCACTAAGGGGGACGTATCAGTTCAAATTCATATCTGCTATGATATGGGGCTGTTGCTCTCTCACCAAGCACTGGTGTACAAACAAGATGCCTAGCACCACACACAGATCTTTGCACCATAGAGAACAAATGTATCCGTGTGCTGTCTGGCATAGGTTTTGACCAGAAGAGTATCTAGTACAAAATATATTTAGACTAAACTTTTCACATATTGGATGTGTGTTGTACAGTGGGACACACATGCAATGTCAAATAAAGGGAACTAAAAACATGTTTCATTTTTACTGCCTTCCTCGAGAAGATATTATTTTTGGCAAAGTTCTGTCTACGAATTGAATCGATAAGGCTTTGCATCAGAAATCCTGGCTGGTAACAGGGGAATGACCACGAACCACCCATGGAATATCACTTTGAAGCAAAGTAACGCAAATCGCCACTTGGATTACCTTTAAGGCTACCTGAGCAAAAACGTCAATGTGCTGAAAAGTAAACACTTTAGGCCGATTTGCATTACTTTGCAGCAATGCAAAGTGTTGATAAATCTTCACCAAAGTATGCTTTGAGCCACCACATTTGGAATTTCCCTTTTCACCTAATCAAATATTATTTACATCAAAAAGTCAATAGTTTGAGTTAGATATTTTGAGACCCTCCACAGCAAGATTTGATAAAAACAAAACTTACATCACCAGGCTGTACAATCGATATGCCCAGTACGGTCTACACAGTCATCTGAAAAGTAATAGCTTCCCTCATGGAAAATCTAGTTGTCGAGTTGCAAACGGGTTTTGCTCCTCGATAATGGTGCAGATCATTTTGTAGATTTTGGCTTACATATAAACACTGAAAAACAATGGAAATCAACAGGTTAAATACAAATATTAAATGAGTGCAACACATCGTCTTAGACATCAATAACCTATTCTAAATGTCATTGACTAGAATTTTCCGTAGCAGCTTAACAGATAAACAAAAACCGAGACACCAATAGCTTGGCCTTGTAGCAGCTATTTCTAATTGATCAACTGTGAAGGGTTTCTGGACCACGTACATGGTATCCATTAATAGGGATTGAATTGTGTCCCTCTTTTGGCCTATTTGGGTCAGTTTCTTGAAATGCATTCTTGACATATTCAAATCCTAATACACAATGATAAAAAAATGTTTTAAATATGGAATGCTTTCCACAATGGTGAAGTTATACGTTTGTAAAGGATTTCAATTAGTCTAGTGTTAAAAGCTTTATATTTTAAAGACGTACAACATAACAATTAGTTTGTATTTGAATGAGAATGTGTGTGTGTGTGTGTGTGTGTGTGTGTGCGTGTGTATGTGAGAGAGAGAGAGAGAGAAGGGAGGAAAAGTGAGAGATAGAGGGAGAGAAAGCAAGAGAGACAAAGAGAGATAATGCCTCACCTCCAAGCAGAAACTTCCAAGGTCATGCTTGGATGCAAATAAAAGTGGACCCCTCTCTCAAGTTCAGTATTGGCAGAATGTACGAGACAAAACCCCTTACCCGCTCTAACGCTGGCATGATTCACTAGTCACCCGATTGAAGAAACATGCCAGAAATAAAACTTGTACAATGCTTGACCTTTAGGATGGGGTACTGCGTGCATATAAAACGCTGAGCTTGAAAACTGTCAGATAAAATATAGAGATGAGATAATAGCTGTGAGATAATGTTAAATGGGCTCCTAGTTGGCTTAGGCGCTCATGTTTCTCTGAAAAGGCATGTGGCCTTACTGAGGTATCAATTGTCTCTGTGTAGAGTCTTTGTCTGACAGCCTGCCACGCAGGGATACTGCCATCTGGCGGCAGGCCGCAGTAAAGCAGTCCTCAATCATAAACACTTGTTTAACCTATATTTCTTGGTTTTGCCGCCCAATACAGATTTTCAAGAGTTTCACTTCAATTTTGACTAAGGATTTAGTACGGACTCGCGGTATAATGCTGCCTTGAATAAAGTTAACAGTCTGCGGTACTTCTAAATAATCCTTGATTGTGTTGTATACAAAGTTGCACGCAAGCGTGTATTTCAGTAGCTAGGGAATCAGGGAATAAAATGCAGTGCTTGAACCAATAAAAGATAAATGCATGGAGAGCATTTACTGCAGTTGTACTTGTTGTGCTCCATAGTTTTTTGGACTGTGGAGATGCCACAAACATCCAGGAAAAATGTGTTCAGTTGGTTTGATTTAGTAAATGTTTGCATGTTCCGCACACGGTGTTATGACGCATGAGTACACGAAGTAGTGCTCCTCTAGTAATTCTACTAGTACTCTTAATGATTTTGTGGGCTGGACTCTAAACCTCTAAAATGGGAAAACTCAGGGAATATTTACCTGGAATTAGTACACATACAAACGTCTGGGCACAGTCACATCGGGGCACATTCAAAAGGCCATTAATGAGTGCCTGTTGGGGCTTTGCAGATGAGCCCCAGAGCGCATGGAGTGACTAACTGGGTAGGCAATGTCTTTCGTGATGCTTTATTCATAGCCGGTCACAAAAGCACATACATACAGCCAGTGCTTGAAATGGAAAAATAGAAGTGCAGGTACTCTGTGCCAGAGTACCTGCCTATTTCTGAGAAGTGCCGGTACTCTCTAATTAAAAGCATTACGTTTTTCCCAAGAAGTGCAGGTACTCTCCCTCTCAAAATAAAAAAGTGCCGGTACTCAGTACCGGACAGTACCGGCCCATTTAAAGCACTGCATACAGCACGATTCAGGGGCCAGCTTAGCATCCTCACTCTTCGTCTCGACCCCAGTGTCCACCTCCTTTTGTCTCTGTCCGCTCTACTTCCTGTCTCCGCTGACTGGAAGGCAGAGACATTAAAGAAGGGACAGACAGGTTTCCCTATGGTCCTGATGCCCTGTTCAAGTTATTAGAACACCACAAACGGGCCAGGGGCGTAGGAGACAATACATTTCTGGGGGGGACAGCGACAGCCTTGGGGACTTCTCAGTTGACCCTATACAAATCGCCCATTGTTTGTGAAATGCAGGCTTCGATTAAATGTACACAATCATATAGTTTGGACCTGAAATAGGAAGAAAAGAAGGCATGTTGTCAGTTTGATGGTATATTTTATTGTTATTTACATTCACAAAGTATTTAGGCCAAATGTGAAAAAAACATGTTGATTAACCTTGCATCTTCATGCACCAAGCAAATAGAGGCAGGAGGGAGAAAAGAAAGAACATAACTTTTGTGCCCGCACGAATCATGCCTCTCACCTCATGCACACTGAAACCCACTAGAGATATCAAACGTTATCAGGTACAATAATTGTAAACTGTGCTCTGAAACCGTATGCTCCTCTGTGCGATCTTGGGCAGGTCAGCTCCACATCAGTCAAAACAGGGAGAATTTACACTGAAGAAGCTCTTAGGGTTACAGACTATTTAATACATGGGATTCTGTGATCCCTGTATAAAAAGCAGTCATTAATTTCTATATATTCGGCTACTTCTGATGCATCAAGTCACCGATTATAAAGAACAGATGTTAGAATAGACCATTATAAGGTTATTGCAGTCCAGTTTTGACTTGCCTTCTGCAAGAGCCAGCAGCCAAGGTGATAGGCAGGTCAGGACATGGAGCATAATTAAAGCAGCTGTTTAAAGCAACTTATGGAATGTTGCATTTCTTTCTTCTGCGCTATTTTAATAGCTTAAAATTACAGAAGCTACACTAAGGAAGTGATTCACAACCTTTTGACTCCTGAGGAACTCGACTAAATCACTACTGGAAGCTGGAGACCCCCACGCAATTTGTATAATTTAAATTTCAACATTAAAACTGTAATTCACAAAATATAGACCAGCAAGTTCACACCAAACAAATACTTGAATTACTAAAGATCGAATTATTTTATATTGAAAATATATCAAAGAATGAAAAAATGTTAATGGGAAGGTTGGCACTGCATCTCAGGTGCCTAACTTGTCAATGTTTGGTCTTATTTAGGAAAGCTGAATCCTCAGGTCAGATTCTACTTTTCCCAAATGATTTCTGTTTTTATTTTTTGGTACATCAGATATGAAAAGGTTTTTTCACATAAATATATGGTGGGGAAAGGAAGTAAACCATAAGGGTCTCACATCTCTCAATAGCCTCTCTGTCACATATAATTAATTTGTTTAATAGAACCTCTCATACCAGTGTAAGGTGTTGGAGCACTTTACAGGGGACTACAAGGTGTAGGATTTACATGTCATCCACATTGGTAGGCATTTTCTAAGAGTGCTTGGTGTGGAGAAGCACGAACTCGGGATTCAGAGCATAACACAATGGTTAGCTTTGACTTTAATAATAAGAATATATTTCTACACAAGCAAACCTTTATTAGCAACATAAGAAAAACTAAAAACTGGGAAAACAAAACATAACTTTCTAATTTGTGCCATGCAGTTTGCATGCAGCTCTTTGATGGCAATTCATAGCTCACTGTGCTAGATTACGATTGTAACTCATGACCTGCACAGTAACAAAATAATCTCTATGACAAAAGTAGTAACCCACCGTGCTAGGCACATAAAATACTGTTCTTTGCATGATACACATTCTTTGCAGCAGGCATATTAACCATCTGCGCTACCTTAGATGTGTCAAAACTGCCACTAGACAAAAGCCCTACCTCTCTCCCACAGGTACATTAATCACCAGAGTTATCTTCATGATTTTATTTTTGCCCGAAAGCCTCTGGTGACTGCTAAGAAACAGGGGTGGTGAGGCAGAGGGATGACATTAATCTATGTATGGCTGCCGTCTCCCATCTGTCCTCTTCTCTTCCTGAGTCCAGGCAGCAGGGAAGCACACAGGCTCCCAGACTAAACTAAGCCAATCAAAACACTGCTGTCACCAGCATGGCAGCAGCGTTGTGATTGGTCTGAGCATCCTGGTTCAGCACTCAGACAGGGAGTGGGAGCCTGTTCATGTTCTTCACCTGGCTGTGCAATACACCCGGGTGGGGAAATACTAAGTGTGCATGTCTGTTGGGCCGGCCCAAGATGGCCGGTTAAACTGTTATGTGCACTTATGGTGCACATTCCATTCCTCCTCCATGTGACACAGCCCACCTGCTCTAACTTGGCTCTGCACTAAAAAATAAAATGATAATAACATTGTGTTATTATCATTTTATTTTTCCTTTCATACACTGCTCAGAGCAGTAGGGCAACGCTCTTCCCCTTTAGCAGAGGAGCCACCGCTGCTGGATGTACAAGGAACTTTGCAGTGTGTTTAAAACTGCTGCACAAAGGAAGTAATAAATATAAAAACACATGTGTTTCTAGATGCCCCAGCTGGAGAAGTGCCTTTCTGCTGGCCCAGGTGTGTGGATTCCCTAGGAATGTGTCACGGACCCTTGGGGGGCCTCAGACCACAGGTTGGGAACTGCTGCACTAAGGTTTTAAGTGGCTTGTGGGTACATTGATGGTGTGATCGTGTATTATATGGGCTATTGTACCCCTTGGTGTAGATGATAGGGATACAGCAAGTCATCTTGGAGTTCCATACTTTATAAACAAGCATTGGCAAAGCCAATAGGTCTCACCTATGCAGAGCTATTGGCTTTGCTAGTATATTTTAGCCATGTTGTAAACTAGCATGGCTGCTGATCAGAGTGGCTATAAGTTAATGGCATAAATGAGAATGACATGTCATAAAGGGTTGTCGATTGGTGTGGCATAGAGTGTAGAGGAGTGAGTAGAGTGTTGTAGAGTGAAGTAGTGTCAAAGTGGAGTAGAGTGGAGAGGCATAAAGAAGAGTGGAGTGGCATAGAGTGGAGTAAAGTAATGTGGAGTTCCATAGAGAGAGTTGAATAGGGTGTCATTGAGCATAGCACATTCTGGTATAGTGCAGTGGCATGGAGTGTCATAGAGTGGAGTGGAGTAGAGTATTGTAGATTGAAGTGGAATAGAGTGTCATGGAGTGGCATAGAGTGGAGTAGTATGTCATAGAATAGAGTGAAGTATAGTGGTATGGAGTGGTGTAGAGAGTCACAGAGTGGAGTAAAGTGTTGTATAGTGGCACAGAGTGGAGTAAAGTTTAATGGAGTAGAGTGTCAGAATGGAGAATTATGGAGTGAAGTGTCGTAGAGTGGTCTAGAGTGAAGTGGTGCAGAGTAGATTGGCATAGAGTGCATTGGTTTTTTAGTAAAGTGGTGTAGAGTGCATTGGTGTAGAGTGCACTGGTTTAGAGTAGAGTGCACTACTCTAATGGTGAAGAGAACAGCCACAGAATGGAGTGATACAGCATAGATTAAAGTGGCACAGAGTGCAGAGTGCTGTGTCATAGGGTGATGTGATGCATGGTAAAGTGGAGTGCTGCAAGATAGAATGGCGTAGAGTGCAGTGATACAGCATAGAGGGGTGTAGAGTGTAGTGGAAAAGAGTGCAGTAGAGTGGCACAGACTTGAGTTGTGGCGAGTAGAGTGCAATGGTGCAGAGTACAGTGGTGTAGAGTTAGTGGCAAAGTGTGCACTGTTGCAGAGTAGAGTGTCATAAAAGGCAGTGGTGTAGAGTGTCATACAGTGCATTGGCGTAGAGTGCAGTCGCATAGAGTGGCATAGAGTACAGTGGTGCAGAGTAGAAGAGAGTGGCGTAATGTGCAGTGTTGCAGTGCAAAGGGGGGCATAGAGTGCAGTAGTGTAGAGTGATGTAGAGAGCAGTGGAGTTGAGTGCAGCAGTGCAGAGTAGAATAGAGTGGTGTAGAGTGCTGTAGTAAAGTACAGTGGTGTATAGTAGAGTGGTGTAGAGTGCATTGACATAGTCCACAGTGGTGTAGAGTAGAGTGGCCTAGACTAGAGTGGGGTAGAGTGCATTGGTATAGAGTAGAGTGGTACAGAGTAGAGTACAGAGGTGCAGAATGGAGTGGTGCAGAGTAGATTGTCAGTGGCATGGAGTGATCCAGAGCAGAGTGGAGTGACATAAATTGGAGTATGCATAGAGTGGTAGCACACCGCATTACAGGCAACATATCTTCAAGTGAAATGACCATTACATTTGCAAAGACACAGTTTTACTGATAAAAACATACAACACACAAATGTTAATGTGTCATCACCGAGTGTATTGATTTGTTTTGATCATCTTAAAATATTTGTTTCCACAACACTTACATTCTTAAGTATCTGCACATGTCATTCACAACCATTTGAAGTTTGTTGAGTTGTAGACAGAGATTGCATCCTAAAGCCTTCCTGTACCACACCCCCGGTAGCTAGCACGAATGTCATATAAGTTATCTTACTTTGAAGTCAGAGAAAGAAAGATAAACGCCAAGCTCCATGGGAAGACAGAGCCTGTAATTTGACCTTGGTCTTTGAATGCACAGCAAGTGAGGCAAGAAAATAACAATATTTAAATGCCTGTTTACAGACATCGAACACTGGTGGAAGGATGTAGTATACAAGAGATGCTCTACTGGAAGTACAAACTCAAGCTGGACAGCATAAATCAAATACAGCTAGCAAATCGAAATCAAACAAATGTAATTTGCAAAGCCAAAGGTAAGCAATGGGTGGAATACATTCCCAGGGAAGATTTCCAAATGTCCTCTAAATGACTTTGGCAAACCAGACAGCTTTGATCTAATGAACTCGGCCTTCAGCCTAGTTCCCATATATTTTTATGAAACTCCTCTGTGACTGCGACAGTCAAACTGTATCTTGCTATTTAGGGCCTTTTACACATGCTCCTATGGGCCAGGACTGCTGTATTATCCTGTAACATTATGAAATGTGTGCATACTTATGCAAATGCATGTAAACGGACACAGTATTTCTGGGTTAGCTATCACCAGGGCCACTAGAATTCTGCAATTGTGCGCTGCAGTGTTTTTTGCATAGTTATGGATTTGCCGCATTTGCCACAAAATCTAACATCTGCTGCATAACCTGCAGATGTAAACAAAAACGGTTCAAAAGTTACTAAAAGTGCAGCAACACGTGTTGGTGTACAGTAGAATGCTCCTTTGCAAATGTTGACTGCTAATCTTTCTTTTGCTTGTTGCTATATTTAGGTGTTACGCTGGTACTAATGAGGTGAAACCTAAGACCAGAGAGTGTTAACAAGTGTAAAAATAACAAAATAATGAAATATTATCACATTATGTGGCAGAATTTGCCTCCTCTGGCTGCATAACTTTGTCAACCCTTGGTCATAATTTGGCCCTCCCCTGCTGCATAATTCATGTGGCTCTATCACCAATGTATCCTCATGTAACTGTTATTCTTTATTTGCCATTTTTCTGTCTCTACTCATAAAAACTGAAAATGTATAAAAAAAATTATAATACAAGTCAAACGAGAACATCAAATACAGAAAAGATAATATACTTCAATATGCTTAAGTATGTGACAATAACAACAACATAACTAATAGCCCCAGGCAAACTGCCTAAAATGAAATGTGGCTTCTCCCTTTTAGCCCCCCTGTAATCCGACTAGATTTAGGAACACAAACTAACATTTGCTCTTTGACCACAAACTAGGTTGATTGAAGCTCTTGACCATCAGTGACTAGGACCGAGATACAGTAAAAAGTGGAGGCACTGTTAACGCCCACAGTAGGTACTGAAGAACTTTCTCTTTCCAACACCCTCTCCCTTTCATGTGCTGGGTCTCCTGAACCCACTGCATATGACATTGACCAGTAGTAGCTGTGGGTAATATGGGAGTGGATTTAGGAGCTCTCATCTCTGGAATCCTGCTCACTCGCACAGGATCAGGCACCAAATAGGTTAGAGCTGTAGATTTGGCACGTACAACAGATATCACTTCAATTCAAACTTTGCACATACTGCCAAAGAAGGAGGCTTCTAGCCAAATCGGCAAAATTTTGCATTAGCAATACCACTTTCTCTGTGCACACAAGCAGGTTCTATAAGTCAATTGCAGAAATAATAAGGATCCTCCAAAACCAGCTTGAATTCGGGAGAGCAGCAAGGACATGACTGTTAACAAAATTATGAGCGCTCAGGCATAGGTCATACCAGAAGATGATAGTCCACATCCACAAGTGCAGCTCTCTCTTACATCTTTGTTCATCAATGCATGAACAGCCACAAATGTGCCACACCACAACTTGAGAACCTTCCCTAACATCACACGTGGCATCAAACACATCCCACACACACCGCAATGGAAAGCATCACACTGCCACCAACCACTCTCAATAAACCAGACACCCTCTTGCCAGACCACCCTGATAGTGCTTTGGATATCTGTTCTGCATACCAAAACTGCCAAAAAATGGTGCATTCAAAAGATAGGTAGAGCTGGGGAAAATTCTTGCATGTGAGCGTATTTCCCATTGTCTTTGATTTAATAGCTTTGTGAGTTACTGCTGCAGAAATGTATGTGTAATTTACATGTAATGTACGTCACATGTTCCAGTCCTGGTACTAGAGCTCAGTGGGTTAGAACACAAGCTGCACAAATGTAAGTAGCACCTGAAGATGATTGGATTTAATCGCAGAAATATAAGTGATTCCTGAAGACATTTATATGGAATCAACATGTCACACCTCTCAATCCCACAAATACAGCTTATTGGACTGCTGGAATCGGTAGGTAACCGGCAGATGAAAGACTTTAAGCCAAGCAGTGACAACTTAGTCTGTCACCCTTCTACTGTTGTTAAAACGAGTGCTTTTAAGCTTAGCAATAGTCACATGAACAATAAGCAGCAATGGACGAGCCAGTGTCCAAAAAGATTCCAACCAGTGGCTTACAAATTGCAGTGGTTTACCGATTTCAAATAGATCTCTACAATGATTTGTAGATTTCAAATAGATGTAAGCACGTGTTACCTACCCGAGTGAGCTAGGTAGGTGGGGAGTCGAATCACATTTAAATAAAGGATCACTTTTCATCTTGTTTCATTTCTTTCCTCGCGCGACAATTGTTTTACAACGCTGAAATTGACACCCTGCTTCCTGTGAATGGCCTTTGCTTCTGTTTATCTCATTCTGTATAATTCTAGGTATTCGTCACATCTGGCTAAGCATGAAAACCAACCACACCCTTATCTAAGATCTTTTATCCGGCTCCTTTCTTTTAAGCACGGTCGGAGAAAGACAGAAAGGCTGGCATTCACACAGAGGCTATCTGACTTTTGCATTACCGATATTAAATATAAATACACATTCACAGACATATTTCTGAATTGTAAAGAAAAACCTTTGCCAAAGCACCTCCTTGCAAGTTTGTAAAAATGTCATCATCTTACGTTCCTACTTCACTACTAAAGGTTTACACGTATCTCTCGCGTTATGTATGCTTCAGTGACAATCAGAACGCACGAGGTGAGAGGAGCACGTTTAAGACCCTCCTCAACTTACAGGGCGCTTCCTGACCCCTCTCATGGTGCTGAAGCTTTATAAAGGCATCTGGTAATCTTCCCATTCCCATTTTTCGTGCTCCTCAGTCCTTCTGTTTTTAAGACTTGTCTTACTTAAGACACTTGCACTGTCTTTGCTTTTTTAATTCTTGCCTTCTTCCAGAGTGAAAGTTTGTTCTCAGTGAATCATTAGGGTGACCTCCTTGCATAGAGGCAAATATCTGGCAGCAAATGTAAATGTTCAGGAAAAGGTGTCAAAATTGAGGAAAAAAATTCAGGAAAACGTTTACGGACACTATATGGACATACCAGAGTAGGTCAAGAAATAATATGTAACTAAATAAATAGACAGCTGGCACAAGTACTAGTCAAAATAGGTGTACGTTCTTTGGTTTGTACAACACCTAGCAGTACTGAGCAAACATTCACATGTAATTAGACTTATTAAAAGATTAAAAACTGACAAGCATATACAAACCAAGCAAAACTCGACAGCCAACATAAGGGGCAGTTGCCACATGATTCTGCCCCCTTACCCTCTATGAAAGTATCTGAAGCATCGCTCTGCTGATTCATGGATGTAGACTTCAAGCTTAAAGGCAGTACCACTATTACTACTACCACCGTGGCATGGGGGGTCAAATGTGGTTAGAACAAACTTGAGGGAAAAAGCGCATATGTGAGCCAACCTCCAGTCCACGCTATTTGCTCTACCGCCGCATCCATCCGCCTCCACTCAGTTTCAGGTGGTAGCTTCAACGTCTTGTGCAAACTAGTAAAGCCAACAGGTTTGCCATTCATACTTTAATACTGCTGCAGTGCAAAAACAATTAAAATAGGATACTTTGTGTATACAGAATATGGAAGAGGTGAAGATTGAAATGTGTAATGATAGTGTATGCTTTTTACATGTGAAATAATCACTCATGTATTCCAAAGGAAACTGTAGGATACACTCAAGCAGCCAATAACAAGAAGGTGAGATTAAAATACTCCTGTGCATCACCATCCTCAAAACGGTGCACCAAAACCAGTGGCAAAGTGCAACACCACCCACTGTGTATTGTAACCCCACCAACTGCACAGCACTATGCACTACTACCACAGAACAGTGCACCACCACATTCAGCACAGTGAACTTCAACTCTGGTACACTCCACCATCACCAGAACAGTGAACCACAATTTGTGGTACAGTGCACCCACACCACTGTGGACCATTTGATATCACGAAACACTTCCTTCCACAATGATTAGGTGGGCAAAAGGTTGAAGCACTGGTTCAGGTAACACATTTGAAAAGCACAGTTACTCTCTACACCCTCAGTCTACGTTTACATTTCACTTTTGCTGAACTTTAAAGGAGACCATGGTTTTTTTCCTATCATTATGACTGTTTTGTCTGCCTTAGGGCAGTCGTGACTAACTTTGATGGAGAACTCTACCATACCAGGGGTCACCATCATGATAACAGTCATTTTCAACATCATTTAAAATTTGTTCATAACTGTTTGACATCCACGCATGGAAGAGGAGTTTTACCTCCTCAAGTATGATTGTAAATCTCTTGTCTATTCAGAATCATGGAGGTGCTGAACCATAGATGACATTTTGCACCAGTATCAGTGCCTTAAAACGAACCCTCTTCTCAATTGGCAGCCAGTCCATGTCATGCAAAATAAGTGATATATGGTCTCTCCTCACGCTGCTAACTACTGCCCTCAATGTGGAACTTTGAAGCACCTGTAATTCCCACAAGTTGGGGTTGGAGGTCAAGGAATATTGTCTCCCTATTAAAGAAAAAGTGCTATTGTGCACCTGGAGAGAAGCCTCAGCAGAGAAGTGAGGAACTGAAAAGGTAAAGCATCTTAATGAGTGGCACACCTTGACACACCCTAGTGGCACATCGGTAGTAGTGTTTGTGGAGGTGGCCAGACGCTAGGTCGATTGTGTCATTTGCTGACTGGTCTGGCCTGGGCAGGCCCAGGTTGGGGCCCAGATCCAGTTGTTGCCTTGTAGATCAATTGACTCCTTTGAAGAACAAAAATCAGAAACAAGTATAGTGCTTCCCAGGAAAAGAGGCTATGAATTGGCTAAAGGTAGACTAGAATACCATTAAGTAATGACTAGCATGCCTTTAGGGCCACCAAGCAGACAGCAGGCTGTGCAGCGAGTGCTAGGAGTGGTCGGCTGACGCATCAGCCAATCCGAGGTCCACATTCGAGGGTGGTGATTGAAGAAAGTAGTAAACCACATGATTGGCTGTCAAGAAGCAGCATTAAAATTACAGATCAATGTCATGCTGTATAAGGAACAGCCCGCTGTTTAACATCATGTGGCTTGGACTGGCTCACTGTAGGAAGTGGAACACTGCTAAAATTATGGAAACTGTTGGTCTGTTTCACATCAATAACATACAATGAAAATTAGGCTCAATTTACAAACAGTCTGAGTAATAAGTGGACATGTGGGCACCCAGGAAGACATTTAAACATTTAAAAGAAAGAGCTAAAGTGGCTGCTAGCATGTAATTCCAGAGCTGTACATGACAGTTTTAGCATAATATAATCTATGGATACCTTTCACTTTCTCTTTGCCAATTTGAATTGTTTATGAAGTATTTTTTGGCCGTAAAATGCCAATAGGCTCTTAGCTTAAGTCTACCTTTCTATCTGATGCAATTGAAATATCGTGGAGCTGCCTACAAGAGCATTTACAGGGAAGTGGCCTACACTGATTGTGCTGCATTAGGTTAATAACACCTCTAATGATGAGGTAGCATTGTAGTTTTACCTTACCAATGTCAGATGCTCATTTGGATTGTATGATGAGAAACCTAGAAAGCACGTATTTATGTTTGAAGGGAGGCCTCCAATGCCTGGAAATTACTTCTCACTATCTTTATGGGTTTCAGCAGCTTCTTTGTATCAAAGTCCAAGCCAGAAACCCTCAATCTCTATCTAATACAGCAAGCTGCAGCTCACGTAATGTGAAGATTCATAGAATGGTCAATAAAACATTGAGCAACATGTGGACAGTACGCACCAAGATTTTGTACACATGTCCATTCATCCATCTATCCATCCATGCACCCACCAAGATCTTTCTACCTAGATCCATCCATCCATTTGACCACCCACCAATCCATCCTTCCATATAGCCATCTATGCACCCACCAAGATCCATCCAGCCAACTATCTATCCATCCATCCATCCATCAAGATTGATTGATTGATTGATTTTGCTATTTATAAAGTGCAGCAGTTACCTATAAAGGTGTCCTGGTGGTGAATGGAAATTTCTACTGCATCCATAGGCAGAAGACTGACTAGTTATCTGATTTATACAACCAGGTGGTAAGCATCAAGTGGAAATGAAGCAGATCAGGGACTGAGCGGAGGGACAGAGGCAGGCTGTGTCAAAGTTGTGCAGCTATGCTGCCTGACGGGAAAAGCTTGAATTTCGGAAGTGTCAATAAATTGGCATCTGAATATCACAGACAGCAAACTGGGTAGTAATGACAAAGTTTGGCCTGAAGATAATCAGGAGCAATCCCATGAAAGGCTCTGTGCACTATGCATAAAGAAAAAAATCATTTTAGGTAATGGAAGCCAGTGCAATTTCTCCAAGGCCCAAGATGCAGAAGAACAGCGAGTAACAAAGCTAGCCAGGCTATGCACTATCCTATGCAGATGTTTGAGCAGGACTTTAGAGGACTCCAAAATTAGGGCATTCACATAGTTCAACTGGATCAGTATGGTTACATTGACCACCAGGTGGTGATACGGAGCTGGAAGAAATAGAAGGATTTTGAGCACAGACGTCGGAAGAGCAAAACAAGAAGTTGCAGATCACAATCAAAATAGCATCTGAATTTCCTGACAGATGAAAAATAAAACAGAGGAAATTCTGACGATTGCAGCTAAAAATCATCATGGAATAGGGGGGGTATAGAATTCCTGAAGCAGCAGAGAAACTCAATGTTATCTTCTTTAAAGTTTAAGGCATTTGGGCATAGCCAGGCTGTGACTTAATTCATACAGCGATGGAAGTTCTAAAAAAGGCACTATAGAAGACTGATCAACAGCAAAGATAAGCTGTTTATCATTTTTATTTTTCATGAAGGCAATACCATGATCATGAATCCATTGTATAAGAGACCTGAGATTAATGTTAAAGAAAGTGGGGCTCAATGAAGAGCACTGAGACACCCCCTACTCAGAAGGCCAGAACTCTGATTGATGAGTGGGAAGATAGATTGCCTGAGCTCTACTGTTGCGATACGATCAACACCATTCAAGGGCTCTACCTCCCATGCTGATTACCACCATTTTAGAAATCATGAGCGTATGCTAGATACTGTCGAAGGCCGCTCACAGAACAAGTAGTGCCAGGGCAACAAAGATGCCCTTGTCAGCAGCCATTAGCAGATCATGCATGGGTCAGACACAAGGATTCATAGGATCCAACAGTTTGTGATGTTCATGATGGTCAGAAAGGTGAAAGTTCACGTCTTTCCAGGATCTTGAATGAAATGGAAGCAAGGATATAGGACACAAATTGCAAATTTTTGCCACATGAGTAGTTGTTTTTTGTAGGAGAGGGAACACCCATGCTGTCTTCTAATCAGACGGAATATCTCTGAATGATAGAGAAACATTGCACATTTTTCTCAGCGGTTCAAAAGCTACAGAAGTGGTACATTGCCAGATTTTTGGAGGGAACAAATTTAAGGGGAGAGACAGAAGTGATAGAGACTCCAAGTAGCTGGAAACAATCAGAGGAGATCTGTCCAAAGCTTGTGAGAAGTGAAGAGGTGGTATCACTATCCCCCGGGAGGCTGTACAGGGTAGCAGTGCTAACATCTAGGCAGCTAATAAGGATATCCTCAGGAGATAGTGGTTACAAGTTCCTCAGGATGTTTTATAGTTTGTCTTTAAAATAAAAAGTGAGATTGTCACAAAAATTTGTACCTAGGTATATTCATCCATCAATCCAGTAAAGCACCCTATCCCCATCTATTCATATATCTATCGATCCACTCATCCAGCAAGACTCATCGATCCTCCCACTAAAATCCATCCATTCGCCCTGGTCTGTCCGGGCATCCATCCATCTATTCTTCCATCTATCCATCCTGGCACCCACCAAGATCCATCCCATCCACCTTTCCACCCATTCATCTATCAAACCATGCACTCACCAAGATACATCCATTTACCCAGACCCATTTGTCCATGCACTGAAGCACGCTCGCCATCTGTCCATCAGTCCATTCAGAAACCAAAGAGTACACTGTTCTAGAACACAAAGGCAGGGGGACCATGCTCTCAGGAGCAAGAGCCCTCACACACCCAAATGGGTGTCATGCTTCATCATCGGGGTGCTCCTCGTTGACCGGCACTGCAATGTCTGACGGACTCCCTGAAAGGGGGCTCTTTACTGGAGTTCTTTTGTGTGGCTGCTGTAATTTTAATATAGTGAACAAAGCCCATTGCCAGACACTAATAGGAGAAAAAGACATAATAAAATTGACTCAACACATACAGAGAGAACACAATTTTAATCGACTAAAGTAAGGTGTAGGCCAAGATTAAAAAAGACCAAAAGTGAAATATGAGTAGTCATGCTCAATCACTTTCAACAAGGAATACAAAATAGGTAAAAAAAAACTTTTAAAGAACCTCTAAAAAGGGGTCAACATGTTTCGCGTCCATTGGCCCAGCCGGATCCATTGACGCTTCATCAAGACCAGAAATTAATTCTCCTATCACCAATTTGTTTTTTTTGATAATATGGTAATCCCAATAGATACATTCAAACACAGTCACTTACTTAAGAAAACTGTATGTCCGGTCAAAAGTCAACAATGTTGGTCGCCCTGTAAAACAAGGGTTGTTAGATAACTAGTCACAAGCACTAATATATAAACCCTGGTAATTACCCAAAACGTGGTAACTCATGTGGGTGAATGCTTGGTGATGAAATGAACTTGTGATAATGGCTTACCATCCCCAATTAAGAAACAAGGCTCCTTGGGACAGCCCACGCCATTGCTAGATGCTGTTACTCTCTGGAACAATAATAACATAGCACATAATGTTGAGAAACGATTGTTCTAACCAAACTGTAAGGGCTGTGTGTAACATAAAGTGCAACACTAAAGCGTCAAATTAACAGTACAAGCGACTCCATGTAATGCATTATAGAAAGGAGAAACCAGTAAAAAATATAGATTACTCCTTATATCTAACGTAACTCTCAACTAAGGTGTAGTCAGAAAATCACTCATCAAACGGGGTGGCATTAAAAGCACCATGGGATTGCAATTCTACAATCCATCAGTATACATACAATGTAGAACGGAGGGCTAACTCTGTCACTCAAGTTAGAAAGCCCCTCATCAACATGGTCAGGTACAGTGGAACAAGTGATGTAACTGAAAGGGACAAATGGCCCCGTGGGGCCTCGTAAAATAAATCCCTAGATATACATGATTGCGCACAGCCGAAGACGATGCTGCTTGAAATCCAGCGGCCCAAACGAGTCTAATGGCCGCTGTTAATCATAAAGCAATGATTTCAGTGGAAATGTAAGCAGTACTTACAAACAAAGCATCTGGTCCACACTGTTGGACCTACCCACCGGTGGCGCTCCCGAAACAGAAAGAGGAGCGCTGTCGGAGTTCTTTTATGCACTGCAAAAACCAGGTGTCTTCCGGCTTCTTCCAGCTTACGGCGTCAACACAAAGGACGGAGGGAAATTCCTTCATCCAAGTCAATAAACATAGAAAGCGGACACCATATTTCGTGTGAAGGCACTGAAAGGGGTTAGTGCCCATAAGATTGTGTACAACGCTAATAAAATTGCCGATCCAAATATTAAAAGAAAGGGGTCATGACCATTCGGAGTCAGATGGGGCCTGAATAGCCTTGTTAAAGTCAGCGAGTGAGGTCCTCTTGTAAGATTTGTCCTTTACAAATTACCAATAACAACCAGTTCAAAAGCCTTTTCACCCTGTGTTCAAAAGCAGGAGCATATTATAGACAGACTCTATCGCTCTATGAAAATTATACGGTGTTATCAAAAAGCCACGAAATAAGTGGAATCTCATGGTATAACCAACTAGGTAGACCTCCATCTGTAGAGTAAAAATCACCATAGATCAGAGAGAGCCTGAATTCCATCCCAAACCAACTAATATGAAAATCCCACTCGCTCAGAATAGAGAGGAGAATAGTGTACAATGTAACATTCCCTGATTATGAAGCTGCTAAAAGGAACAGTATCAAGGAAAAGAGTACTGTTACAAAGACAGATTTGTCCAAGGAATCTCGTCGTTCAAACCTCGTAGGTTAGTCCCCAATCTAAAGACCCAACGTTGTTCTATCCTACATAGTGAATGTGGGATGTTAAATTGGATTCTTGGTGTGTCCAGAACGACCCACCATAAATCATCTGGACCATGGGCTTTTTCCACAAAATGTGCACAGTTTGGTGGTAAGGCGTGCACATCTTATGTTACTTCGATGCTCATTGATACGTATTTTCACTGGTCTGGTGGTCATGCCAATGTACCAGAGCTCACAAGGACACATGATCATATATATGCAGTTCCTGGTATTGCAATTAGTATGTTTAGTAAGACGCCATCGGCCGATGAGGTCTAGCTCTAACGCCTGCAGTTTTTTTTTCAGGGGACAGACGTTACATAGGCCACAACGGTAATGACCAACCACTGGTGGAAGACTCCACAAAATTGTTTGTGCAGAGTTATCCCCAGTAAACAGAGGATGGGTATGGACCACCTTGTCTTTAATGTTAGCAATACACTTGAATACAAACACAGGTTTGGGTAATGGGGTGTCGCCACTCTCAAGAATAGACCATCTTTTCATAATAAATTTTTTAATATCATTCGATAGCGGGGTATACGTTGACACACACGTCAAACGAGTCTGTAAAACCCTGTTTGTTGAAGCCAAAAGAGCCTCTCGGTGGTTATTTCTAGCCCTTTTACGGGCTTGATTAATGATTTTGGGGGGGTAGTGGCGTTAGACAGTTTTTCCTGGAGGTCAATTGCCTGCATCTCAAAATCTCGTGCTGAACTGCAGTTACATCTTATACGTAAAATCTGACTGAAGGGCAAGTTATCACGTAAACTTTTAGGGTGATGACTGTCATAAAGAAGTAAACTGTTACGATCAGTTGGTTTATGATAAGTGCAAGTGGATAATTTACCATTGTTAATCTGATCATAAGGTCAAGGAAGGGTAACTCTGTAGAAGACACTGCAGAAGTAAATTTCAAATAGGGATAAAGAGTGTTGATCCATTCAGTAAAGAGTTCAACCTCAATAAGTGGTCCCTGCTATACAATCAGAATATCATCAATATATCGTCGCCAGAGTCCGATGTTCCTCTGAAAGGGGTTAATGGGAGACAGTATGAACTGTTTTTCAAAATCATACATGTAAAGACAGGCTACGCTCGGCGCAAATTTACTGCCCATTGAAGTTCCACGAATCTGATGGAAGAACTTATCCTCAAACTGAAAGAAATTCTTTGTCATAGCAAGGGTTGCACAATGCATGATGAAAGGGATGGGGCAGATAATGGGGCAGAACTCTCACTGCTTCTACTACTTGCAGGGTGGCTTCCTGCGGTATGTTGGTGTACAACGCCTCAACATCGAGGGTAATCAATCCATGGGAATCCCCAGTGCTGTTAATCGACTCTATCAAGTTCAGAACATCTTTTGTGTCTTGCAGGTATTTGGAGGATCCCCTCACTATCAGTTGTAGAAAATGATCGCAAAATTTTGAAAGTGGTTCTAAAACAGAGCCGATCCCTGATACAATTGGTCTACCAGGCGGAGGCACTATCCCCTTGTGGATCTTGGGTAAACAATAAAAGTATGGGATATGTGGGTGGATAGTATCTAGGAATTCTGCTTCTTTTTGAGAAATCCAAGAATTGTCTCTGGCTTCCTCAATCATACTCCTGATCTGCGTCTAGAGTCTCGGTGTAGGATCCATCATTATTTCAGCATAGTAAGTAGAGTCACTTAGTAAGCGTAAGCATTCATGTATGTTTGGGTCGTAGTTTATTCAAATCAGACAAAACTGTCTTCTCAAATGTTAGGACTTCACATGGTGTAAAGAAAGGAGTAGGGACGAAGGAAGATGGTCTTTTCAAACCAGAATCTGCTGGTAGATCCTCAGCCGGTTTGTCTTTGAAAAAGAAAAATAGCTGGATCTTCTGAAAAAATTGAGAGAGCTCACAGTTGAGAAGGAAGAAGTCCTCCGTTGGGGTTCGTACGAAACCAAGACCTTTGTTGAGAACATTAGTTTCGTCTTCTGTGAGATGTCTGTTGGACAAATTGAACACTAAGACCCTCATTCCGACCTTGGCGGGCGGCGGAGGCCGCCCGCAAAAGTCCCGCCGTCAGGTTACCGTTCCGCGGTCGAAAGACCGCGGCGGTAATTCTGACTTTCCCGCTGGGCTGGCGGGCGGTCGCCTTCAGACCGCCCGCCAGCCCAGCGGGAAAGAGGCTTCCACGATGAAGCCGGCTCGGAATCGAGCCGGCGGAGTGGAAGCTGTGCGACGGGTGCAGTTGCACCCGTCGCGTATTTCACTGTCTGCGCAGCAGACAGTGAAATACATGTAGGGGCCCTCTTACGGGGGCCCCTGCAATGCCCATGCCAGTGGCATGGGCACTGCAGGGGCCCCCAGGGGCCCCGCGACCCCCCCTACCGCCATCCGGATCCCGGCGGTCGGACCGCCGGGATCTGGATGGCGGTAGGGGGGTCAGAATCCCCGCGGCGGTGCAGCAAGCTGTGCCGCCGTGGAGGATTCAATGGGGCGGCGGTACACTGGCGGGAGCCCGCCAGTGGTGCCGGTCCAACCGCGGCTTTACTGCCGCGGTCGGAATCCCCATTGGAGCACCGCCGGCCTGTCGGCGGTGCTCCCGCGGTCCTCCGCCCTGGCGGTCTTTGACCGCCAGGGTCAGAATGACCGCCTAAGTTTTCTGAGGTCGAGTCTTTCTTGGCTCCTGGTCACCATCTGTAGTTCCTCCCTGGCCCATTGTACATGTCTGCCCCTGCCTCTTCTTCTGCCTCTTCCTCTGCCCCGTCCGCAGGCTAAAAAAGGCATGTATGGCATTATATGGCAAGGTTGATAGAATGAAAGTGGAGGCTCCCAAGTCATAGAGTAATTGACAGGGTAAGGGGGATAGTTAAAATAGGGCTGAGGCAGGTTCTCATCTGTACTCCAACCATCTGACGAGGAGCCACTGCTGTAATTACGTGGTTTCTTAAAGGATGCAGTAGACTCGTCAGATGAACGTGACTGAGTGTCAGTTTCAAAGTCCTCTTTGATCTAGGGGTAAACTTTCTCCCTACTGAATTTGATGATGCCCTTCTGGAGTTTCGAAATCATTTGTTGTATGAGAAACTCGTTGGACTCGTTAAGTTCAGAAATGATTTCAGCGAGGCGGCTTTTAAATGCTGATAAAGTATTAGTGGTCTTTAAGGTGCTTTCTAAGCAACTAATTTGAATGTTAATGGACTCAGCCAGTCGCTTAGAAGTGTTAATGATGAGTACTAGCCAGTCACGAGTGCACTTCCATGCTATCTATGCCCCGTCTTTTCTAAAGGCTAAGTCTTGTAGAAAAATCCTGGGCATGTTAGAGACTAACAGACCATTAGGGGCAATGTTGGCTCGTAAATATTCTGTCATGATCGTCCCATGCCAACATGATAATGATTAACAGCGGCCATTAGATTTGTTTGGCCCACTGGATTTCAAGCAGCAATCATGTATATCTCGGGATTTATTTTGCGAGGCCCCAAGGGTGGACAGGAAAAGTTTTTGGGAGACACTGGGACAGGTAGCTGAAGGGGGTTTGGGAGTGGAGGAAGAGGTGGTGGTTGTAGGAGGTGTAAGTTTTGTGGTTTTGGGTGCAGGTGCATGGGCTGGAGGCTTTCGTGAGGTGGATGGCTGTTGGGTGGGTGTGTGCCTGCGTTTGTGTATCTTGGGAGGGAGCGTCACAGACACACTGGGAGAGGACACAGGGGACGTGTAAATGGTAGTGGGGGTGGTGAGTGCACGTGAGCGGGGTGTGGTGGTGGGTGTGCTGGTGCGGGATGTAGTGGCTGTAGTGGTGGTGCATGCAGGTGTGAGTGTAGACGAGACTGGGAGGGAGGAGGGAGACGAGGAGGAGGGGGACACAGTGGAGGCAGTGGATGTTGGATTGTCTGCATGTGTGTGATTCTTGCGTGAGTGCCTGTGGGATGTGTGGTGCTTATGTTTGCCTGAGCTTCCCTTGTGTGGTGAGGTGTGTGCAGGCTGGTCTGATGGTGTGCTTGGGATAGGCAGAGGTACAGGGGATTGGGTTTGGGAGGAGGTAGTTGGAGGGGGGAGGCTAGACACAGGGACAATGGCTGCCATCAGTGCTGAGGCCAGAGTCTGAAGGGTTCGATGAAGGGCAGCCTTACCAGAATGAATGCATTTGTGTGTTGCAACTCCCTTTCTACACCCTGGATGGCATTCAAAAGGGTAGACTGCCCAGTGACCTGAGGAGGTCAATGGCCTCCTCACTGAGGGCAGCAGAGGTGACAGGGACAGGGGCTGAGGTGCCTGGGGCGAAGGTGATGCCCACCCTCAGGGTGAGCGGGCACGGGGCGAAGGCTGAGAGGCTGCTGGGAGGGCGGTGCTGGTAGGGGTGGTGGCGGCTGTACCTGTAGAAGTGGGGGGCACAGATGTTGCCGCCACCACAAGGGAGCTCCCATCGAAGGATGAGTCCGTGTCGCTGGTTGCAGATCCTGTGACTGCCGTGGTGCTCCCCTCGCCCTCCGTCCCACTGGTGTATTCTGAGTCCGTAGTGTGGGCCTCCATGCCCATGTGGGATGCATCTCCCTCGTGCTCCGGTGCCACTGTACCTCCGCCTGATGATGCTAATGCACACAAGAACAGGGAGACGACAAAAAGGGGGGGGACGACAGAAGAAAGACAGGTTGAGTGCATGGCTTACTGCTAGCGTTGGTGGACAATACAGACACAGCAGCCCCTTGCACTACGTCGCGCTGTTGGGCTCTACAGATGCAATTCCTGGGAAATGGCCTACAAGGCTATGGACGACATCTGCACACATAGGTGACACAGGGGCATGAATAGCTGTACTTGGCACTCTACAGAGGTGGGGTGGGGGGCCACATGGCCTGCCTTATGGAGGGGCCTTGCCTACAGAACTCGCCCTGGCCTAGGGAAACCCACAGCCCTTTTCTCCCACCCAGACACCTTCACTGCGCGCAAAGTCTGCTGAATGATAGTGTACTCACCCCCTTGTGTCTGCTGTGATGCCCTCAAGCGTCCATCCAACTCAGGGTAGGCCACTGCCAGGATCCTGAACATCAGGGGGGTCATGGTTCGACGGGCACCCCTCCCACGTTGGGAGGCCATCCCCAGCTGAGCCTCCGCCGTCTTCTTGCTCCAGCGGCGAATGTCCTCCCATCTTTTACGGCAGTGGGTGCTCCGTCTGTGATGGACCGGTAGGGTCCAGACGTCCTTGGCGATGCCACGCCAAATATCCTTCTTCTGGTGGGCGCTGACCTATAGGAATAGTACAGGGGAAGAAGAGAAGTCATTACCAACTGCACCGTCAAAGTGAGTGGCCCACATCCCTACCGTTGCCATGTGGCACATGCATTCACAGTCCTTCATGCACGCAGAACTGTGCCCCATTCCTTCTTACAACCAGCCCTCTCCACACAGGCATAGCCCATACAGCATGCTCCCTGTGTACTTACCTGTTGGTCTGGAGGACCGTAGAGTAGCGTGTACTGGGGGAGGACCCCGTCGACGAGCTTCTCCAACTCCTCTGCAGTGAAGGCAGGGGCCCTTTCCCCAGACGCACGAGCCATTGTCTCTTCCAGACCGAGGTCACAGCAGCACTTGCAGTGTAGGTCCTCTCCTGTTGAAGATCAGGTAACGAGTGATTGAACAGATAGAAAATGGCGGTCACGTCCGCGGCGGTCACGTACGCGGCGGTGCGTACCGTCACCGCCGGCGTACATCGTCATTGGCTCCTGGGACCCATAGGGTCCAATGTTAACCAATGCAGCATTGCGCTGCGGTCTTCGACCGCCTACCGCGACGGTGTACAACGCCAGCGCAGTTACCTCACATCTCATTGTCCCACTTTACAGGTCAGGCAGCCGCCATTTCAGGGGCCCACATGACCAAATTACCAACTGCGTCACACATACCTAGGCCTTGTCTCACAACACAAATGAAGGCCACATTTTGTGTATGAATGGTGTTCTGTGTAGACTGTGGGTAAATACCTCTGAGTTGTTTGACTCTGTGGTCGCTGTTGTCCTTCATAGGCACCGTCCGCTGGGACATGTGAGGAGATGGCGGAATCCTCCGGTGTACCGACCGCTGGTGGACTTGTCGACAATGGAGGAAAGAAGTTTGATCATCACCTACAGGTTTGACTGTGCCACAATCCAGGAACTGTGTACCCAGCTGGAGCCTGACCTGATGTCAGCAATCCACCATCCCACAGGAATCCCCCCTCAAGTGCAGGTGCTATTAGTGCTCCATTTCCTTGCAAGTGGGTCATTTCAAACAACAGTGGCCATGGCATCAGGGATGTCCCAGCCTATGTTTTCCAACGTGTTGTCCAGAGTGTTGTCTGCCCTGCTGAAACACATGCGGAGCTACATCGTTTTCCCTCAGGTGGAGGACTTGCCTACAGTGAAAGGTGACTTCTATGCCATGGGACTTATCCCCAACATCATAGATGCCATTGATGGGACCCATGTAGCTTTGGTCCCCACCCACAGGAGTGAACAGGTGTACAGGAACCGGAAGAGTTATCATTCCATGAATGTACAGATGGTATGTTTGGCAGACCAGTACATCTACCAGGTAAATGCTATGTTTCCTGGCTCTGTGCATAACGCCTACATCCTGCGGAATAGCAGCATCCCTTATGTGATGGGTCAACTCCAGAGGCACCGGGTGTGGCTATTAGGGGACTCTGGTTACCCCAACCTGTCATGGCTACTGACCCCAGTGAGGAATCCCAGGACCAGGGCAGAGGAACACTTCAATGAGGCCCATGGGCGGACTAGGAGGGTGATCGAACGCACCTTCGGCCTCCTGAAGGCCAGGTTCAGGTGCCTCCATATGACAGGTGGATCCCTATTCTACTCACCAAAGAAGGTGTGCTAGATCATCGTGGCCTGCTGTATGCTTCACAACTTGGTTTTGCGATGACAGGTGCCTTTTCTGCAGGAGGATGGTCCAGATGGCGGTGTTGTGGCAGCTGTGGAGCCTGTGGACAGTGATGAGGAGGAAGCAGAGGAAGAAGACATTGACAACAGGGACTCAGTCATCCAGCAATATTTCCAGTGAGACACAGGTGAGAAAACATTCCTGCCTACTACAAGTACTTTAACACTTCCACCTTTATCCTGTCTGTCGATTTCACCCAGTGTATGGTCACTGAGATGTCATTTTCCCTTACGGTTTCACAGGTGTGATTTCCAACGTGTGTCATCTGCTTAGATTCCTCATGGACTTGAGCTGTGTGACATAGGTATGTGGACATTACATTTGAAAAAGCATTTTGTCACTGTAATTGCTAATACACAAATTCGAAATCACAGACTGACCCCAGATAGTTTTGTGGCTCAAGGGTGTTTATTGAAGTGCTCATTATTGGAGGGGGTTGTAAAATGGTGAGGGGGGATGGTGGAGGTATGTCAATGGCAGAGTCCAGTCTATTAGTCTCACAGGTGCATTGCCCATATGGGCATAGGAAGTGGAGCTGGGGCAGTTCCAATATAGACAGGGTTACAAAGTGGGACAGTGGTTTGACAATCAGGGTGGTCTCATTTCTTGGCGGGGGTCTTGGCATCGTGCTCTGTCTTGTTCCTGGATCTCAGGGACTGCTTGCGGGGTGGTTCTCCGTCTGCAGGGGGTGGGGTGCTGGTGTGGTGGTCCTGTGGCTGGGCGTCCTGTCCACTAGCGCCGGCAGAGGTGGTGGGCAGTTCATCCTCCATGCTAGTGCCAGGGGCCCCTTGGAGTGCTACAGTGTCCCTCCTGGTGTTAAGTATTTCCTTCAGCACCCCTACGATGGTGCCCAGGGCGGAGCTGATGGTTCTGAGTTCCTCCTGTCGCGTGGGCTCTCATTATCCTAAATGAGACTACTGGATTTCTAGGCAGCAGGATCGATAACGGTGTGGGGGACTGAGTCTGACCCACGTGTAAGGAACTCTGTCACCCTAAATCCGGTTGTTGCTCCGGCTAACTAGCAGTGCCTCATTTCTCCCATGGGGAAGAAATGATTGGGCAGCCGAGCGCATGACATCTTTGGAACTTCTCAGGGAAGTCGTGGTCACTCAGATCCAAACCAACTCTCACATTCACAATATGGTCTCATATACAAATGACAAAGACAGTATAAGTTTTATATAATGTTTTAATAAAACGACTGTATTTTAGATATTAAGGCGTGAGCCGCAATAACCAGAACAATACAACATAGTAGGATTGATATAGTAACCAGGAGAGTAAAACATAGAAATAAAGCTATCATAATTCCTAACCATATCTACTCTCCCTCTGCTTGTTCTATTTAGAGCACAGCATGTTAAGCTTTCAGCTTGCCTTTCTGTATCACTAGGGAGACGGACACACTCATACCTGAGCAAAGGCCTGTGATCTGGTTCAGCATCTGCAACGAGGCAGTCAGCGTCTAGTTGTGGTTCCCTGGTCGGAATCTCCCTCTTGCATGTATTGGGACAAGGAAGTGATTTTATAACTAACATGTCATCGTGATCACAAAATGTTCCTACGCAGGAATGGCAAGTCTAGACTCCTACCACGTCTATCGGCAATGTACCAGACTGTATCCTTGACTAAAGCACAGAGTGAATATGTTATGAAGAACTCCAGTGCTGAAGTAGGCAAAACAGTGTGATATGAATAAAAAACAACACCGTAGAACTGGCTATTCTGTAAAATAACAGTACGAAGCCTAATAGAAAGCATTTAGAGCAAAGTGCACAGAGGCTCTAAGCTGTTAGCAAATGAATAAAATATATTTAGGGCAAAGTGCACAGAGGCCTAAGGCCTGAAGCTAATGCGCAAAATATACGTAAAACTGACCACACTACACCCTCCCCTTGTCGGTAGCAAGTGGTTCCAACAACATAAAAAAATAAAAAAAAACATGACCTAAATTTAAACCCAACATTTCGACAAGATGAGAAGACAACAAAGTCATAAATTTAGGAAACATGTGACGATAGAGCGAATTGCAATATAGTGTCAATTTAGTCGGGAGAGAGAGAAAAAAAATCCAATTGTCAAACAGAAGCAATAGAACGTAGAAGCTCCTCCACTTCGAGATATGTCAATATCGGAAGATCCACGCCACAAAGTACCATGGAGCAGGTGTGTTCCAAAGCCCCAAAACCATTCAGGGCGGCACCCCATGTAGTGCCACGGAAAGAGACAAAACCATCTTACTCCAGGAAGGGAATCTCATAATCCGCTTCACGAAGCAAACGCAACCGCAGTGCACAAGTCTGGGAATGAGCCCTAATCGGAACATCAACAGATCAAGATCAACCACTGGAGAGCGCTGCAGTGAGAGACAGAAAGCCAGTGCATGTTCAAACGAGCACCAAAGGCATCGAAACATGGGTTGCACACAATCCAAAACCGGTCGGAACGACAAAGACCAGTCACACTCCAAATGAGCCAGGAGTGTTGCTCCAAAACACTGCATCATGCGTTCACGACACAGCTGCGCTGACGGGAGCAGCAATACAGGATCTCGTTGCGGCGGGGCAGCCATTGCGAAAAAAGAGCAACAATAGCAAAACTCCAGCCAATAAAGCCAAAGTAATTGGGAAACCCCCAAAAATGCTTCCGAAAATAGAGTGAATAGCCGAAGGTATCAAACCGAATATGGAAGAGAAGGTGTGAACGAAACCAACACCAACGGCTTTGAAAAAATGAGCAATACCAGCAGTGCTGGATGCATTAAATATACGTCCCACAAGTTCACCGAAGTGACTCGGAAAGTTAGCATTCAAAAGGGACTGTATCTCCGCCGATGACCTTGCCACTTGAAGTGCGTAGGTCTCGCTAGCAGATGTAAGGGCCACATGCTTTTAAAACAATAAAGCTTTCATCCGACTCAACTTGTCGAAATCAACCTTGGAAGTAGCAATATGAGGCCAGATGTCCGCTACCTCCCTAAATTCAGTAGGGGGAAACAACACATTCCCGCAGCACGTAACGGCCTTGTTGACGACAACGACGTAAACTATTCCGGCACGCATGCCACAGCAGCGTTCGCTGTTAAGAACAATGTAACTGCCGTTAGAAAGCACCTGGAAAGTGTTTTTAATTACCGGGACTGGAACTCCTTTCAGATAACAAGCTAAGTTAGCAATCGAAGCATTACACGCTCCGTGCAAGGACAGCTGTTTACAAACCATGGAATGGCTAACAGAAGCTTTGCATTCGCTACCGCTAAGAAAAACTTCCCGCAAACCATTAACACATCTGTACTGAAAAGGAAGCTCCCACACCTCGTGTATGTAACTGTCACCCAATAGTTCATATCTACCCACCGGAATGTGCTTCAAACAAGAAGTAAATTGCAGAGTGGAGATAGGCAAATTAATAACCCCATGAATCAACCACTCAGCTGACGGAATCTCAGCCACCGTAAAAGGCAGTTTCTCCAACTTTTCAATATTTAACATAACATACGTCGCTTCCTTCTTAGCCATCAATTGTTGTTGACGAGTTAAATTAAAGGAGATAAAGATCTCTCTGGCACGAATGTGCTGCCATGGAACGCGACCCGCCTTCAAGGTCTGAAGAGTCCAACCCAGCTGCATGATAGATCGTGTCTGACTCTGCCCATGATATAAAGAAGACATGTCTGATTTTATAATGTCAATAGCAGAAGAGACAATGCTGTCAATCGTGTAAACACGGTCAGAAAGGGTATGCATGCCATTATCAACAACAGACAAAGGGGGTCATTCTGACCCTGACGGGCGGCGGAGGCCGCCCGCCAGAGTTCCCCCCTCCGAAATACCGCTCCGCGGTCGAAAGACCGCGGAGGGTATTCTAAGTTTTTCCCTGGGCTGGCGGGCGGTCGCCAAAAGACCGCCCGCCAGCCCAGGGAAAATCTCCCTTCCCACGAGGATGCCGGCTCGTAATCGAGCCGGCGGAGTGGGAAGGTGCGACGGGTGCTGTTGCACCCGTCGCGTATTTCACTGTCTGCCAAGCAGACAGTGAAATACTCGTAGGGGCCCTCTTACGGGGGCCCCTGCAGTGCCCCCAGGGGCCCCGTGACCCCCCCTACCGCCATCCGGTTCCCGGCGGGCGGACCGCCAGGGAACTGGATGGCGGTAGGGGGGGTCGGAATCCCCTCGGCGGCGCAGCTAGCTGCGCCGCCTTGGAGGATTCAAAAGGGCGGCGGTACACTGGCGGGAGACCGCCAGTGTTGCCGGTCTGACCGTGGCTTTACCGCCGCGGTCAGAATGCCCAGCGGGGCACCGCCGGCCTGTCGGCGGTGCTCCCGCCGACCCTGGCCCCGGCGGTCTAAGACCGCCGGGGTCAGAATGACCCCCAAAGTCTGCAGCAGATTTTCTTGATCAATCTGTCTTAACCGGGCTGCAGCCTTCTGCTGGGAAAGTTTCCAAAACTCATTATACACTTCGTATAAGAACCTTTTTCTCCGGGGCACCTTGGGACCTGACAAGAAATCTTGTAAATCAGTACCATTAGACAGTAACTTGAGGTGTGACTTAACTGCACCCAGCGTGGAGTACTTCAACCATTGTTGACAAAGTTTCCCCACACTGTATGTAGTTATTATATCTGCATGTTCTGGTGAAATGTAACGAGGGTCTGCCCTACTAGTCCTGAACCCCCCAGAAGAGGTAACAAAACGTTGATGACACTGATTAGTGTCTACAGGCCACAATAACCACCCGCCCGGATGTAACGATGAATCGTTAAGCGTACCATTCTGGACCCAATGCGTAAATTCACTAAAAGTAGCATTCACATAGTGCTGCCAGTTATTTAATTTAGAAGGGACAGGTATTCTAGGCAAAGTCAATTCTCTAATCGACGCCAAGCCCAAACAACTAGTCTGTTGTACTGTGTCATTGAGGAAAATCATTTGCACAGGGATAATGCATGCTCGAAATAATGTATCTCTGCCTTGCATCTGCCAATTTTTCGTTCCCCAAACACTTTTCAAGTCAACAGTCTTCAACCAGTATTCATATCCTTCGACCGAAAGTTTAGATACAAACAAATTAGAATACAGTAATTTAGTATCGGTCAACAAAATTTGCTTATTAGAATACGGTGTCACTTTAAAATAGTAAGACTTAGCGTTTCGCTGATCATGCCCAGAAAAATATGCAAATTTATCATTATACGTTTTCGAACTCCCTTGTGGAGGAGTCGAGCAATGTTCCCATTGTACATAATTAAAGATGGACTTAGGGCTACTCGCTTTGTGAATAAAGTGGTGTCCATAATAGGTGTAGCAAAACATATCACCATGATTATCTTTAAATTGGTAAGCATCTTCATCGTCATAGACAGTATAATATTGCAAATCTTTTAGCATAGCATCTACTGTCTTCACATCCCAATCATCAGAAACAATGCCTGGAATAACAATATCATTCATTGATAACTTAAGAACATACGGTATTTGAATCAATTCAGTGGGACCATATATATCAAACATTACTTTATCCCACACAATTCCATCCGGAATTGGTATTGCAGAAATGTTCACATTGGATAAGTCTCTTCGAACCATATGAGACTAAAAATGTGGTCTCAATACAGTCTCCACGTGCTCAATGTCCGATCGATCAGGAAGAAAATGACCATGTATTACTAGAAAAAAGGTAACCACAAATCCCAACCATAAAAAAATAGTCAGTACAGCCATAAAAAGCCACAAATAGTTCCAAGGAACAACAAAATATGTACGTTTAAGCCAACTTAGTAGCTTACGTGGACCTCGGATTGAAGACAGCGAAGACGAAGAGCTGGATACAGCCGCATCCCCGTCGTTGAAGCAGCCAGAGGCAGTTCTCGCAAAAGGTGCAACAGTAAACAAGGAAGCTGATGGAGGTTCTCTCCTAGGCACGCTATAAATCACATGTTCAGAAACATCAGTAGAACGTACAGCAACTTGAGAAAAAGAATCGATATCAATCGTTGACTGTGGAACAATCGCAAGATCATCTTCCACCCTCCCCAAGCTCGGAGAGGAAACATGGTCGGTGCTAATCACCTGCAGCGGGACTTCTTCCCCAGTAGTGAGAGGGATGCCGGAACTACTGGGTGTCCCTCTTGGTCTGCTGTGCAGAATCGGCCACATGTTGTAACTTGACATTATCAATGGAAACAAAACGATTTCCTTTGGCCCCTTGCAGCGGCGGCAAAATCACAGTTCTCGTGCCGCTCACCCCCAACACCGGGACAGGTGCTCGATAAGAAGGACCAAATTCTTTCTTTACTGCGACCTTTTCACGCACTAGATCCCCAATCCTGGGTATCCAACCAGTAGGTGTTACTGGCTCATCCTTAATTCCAGAGGAGGCAGCACTTGCAGAAGAGTTATCTTCACGGAATTGTTGTAAATCCTGCAAAACAGTGACACGATCATTTATGTCAAAGGGCGTATCTGCCGCCTCCACACCAGGACCATCCAGATCAGGAACATACATTTGTGTTCCGAACAGGCACTCATATGAAGTACGACCCCCCAGTGACCTTCTAGGCAAGTTATTAAGTGCTCTCTGTACTCCATACAGGTGGGCTAGCCAACTACGACCCGTACCTATAACCCTGGCTGTTAAGGATTGCTTTAAATCACGATTTAAACGCTCCACGACAGAATTTCCCTCGGGATGAAATGGAGACGAGAATCAGAGTTGGACCCCCAACGCAGCCATGGTGTCCCTGAATGCCTTAGAGGCAAAAGCAGGGCCCTGGTCCGAATGAAAAGCCGCAACTGCAAATGTATCGACAAAGATACGCAAATCTTTAATAACAGTCCGAGCGTCAGCCGAGCGCTGTGGCCAGACCCACACAAATCTGGAGCACGAATCTACAGCAACCAATATGTATTTGTATGCACTATCTGGTGTCAGTGGACCACAATGGTCCAAGTACACACACTGTAATGGTCAATTTGATATCAGAAGAGGAGTCTGCTGCGGGCGTCTAGCCGACGATGCTTTAATTTGTTGACAGACGTCACAACAAAGGACATACTGCTTTGTCTCCTTATAGAGACCAGGCCACCAATAACGGGCCTGTAAAAGCAAAATCGTGGCAGCCACACCAGCATGCGCAGATGCCACCCCTTCATGCGCTGCAGAAATTAATCGAGGACTCTCAATCTTATTCGGTAACTCACGTACACCAACGCCTGGAATATTAACAACAGCATTTAGTGCACCACTCAAGCAGTAACTATATTTAGAAGGGAATCCTTTAGGAATTGGCGTGCCATCAGCCGTAGCTTTTATGGCAGCCGAAATCTCTATGTCTGGTTTTGAACTCGAACGAGTTACCGCGGCTACAGTGGCGATAGTCACTGCCGCCTTTGCAGCCTCATCAGCCAAAGTATTCCCAGCAACGTGTATTCCAACGCGCTGGTGTCCAAGTGTATGTACAACATGGACTTTAGGAAGCGTCTCTTTCAGACCCGCAACCTTACCCCACAACAATTTATGTTTAATGGTGTTGCCTTTAGAATCTCTGAACCCATTCATTTTCCAATAATGCAGATATTCATTGAAGGATTGCACACAGTAGTAGGAGTCACAGACCAGCAAGGTCAATATCGCCGGCTCTGCATGCTCCAACGCTAACAAAAGAGCTTTGAGCTCAGCCAGCTGTGCCATCTCCCAATGTTTTAGTATAAGTATGTCGGGGGCAGAAAACTCCCCCCTCCATAGTCCCGCTCACCACCGCACAAGCAGCAGAATACTGTTGTTTAGTCCCAACCGCCGGTTGCGCAGAGCCATCGGTATACATGACCACTTCATATTGGTCAATAGGTAATGTGCCAGCAGGAACCGGGTACTCTATTTCATATTGAAGAAATTCTTGAGTCTGCAGCTTAGGGTCAAATATGTAATCCACATCAGTGGCCGTCAAAGACGTAGCCCATTGTATCCACCGCGGGTGTAAAGCTTTCGAATTAGGAACACTCGCTTTTGTAACAGCCTCTAAGGCTGGAATTGGGGAAACGACAATAATGCGTTGGCCCTGGGCTAGCGGTCTTTCTTTGATCACAGCCATCTGTACTGCAGTGAGAATTTTCTCAGTCTGTGCAAAACGTTGTTCTGCAGCAGAATACAAGTGGGACTTGTATGCTATCGGGACTGTCTCCCCTTCATTAAAGGTGACATACGTAAATCCAAGAGCCCCAGGAATCACCCTGATGACCAAATGAGTTTTATTGTCCCGCGTGTGTAAATGTTTAACTGCTAAGAGATCATTCTGCAGCTCTCGCAGTATGTGTGTATGCTCAATCGTCCAAAATCTACTTGAAAAATTCGGGCGAATCAGTTCATATAAGGGTTTTATACTTGTAGCATAATCAGGAATGTAAGTTCTGCCAAAATTCAGAAACCCCAACAAAGACTGGAGCTTCCGAACCGTATTAGGAGGCTGCAGTAAAGCACATTTCTCCAAAAAATGTGGCGCCAGGCTCTTGCCCTCACTCGATAACTCATATCCCAGGAAAATAACACTGAGGAAGGCAATCTTCGATTTCTTAAAATTAAACTTATAACCAATATCAGCAAAACCCACAACAATGCGCGATACGCGACTGAGATGTTGTAGAATCTCATCGTCCGTCAAATAAATGTCATCAACATATGATAACGCCTCAGGGTCCAACTCGTGCAGAAGTTCAGTCACACGAGCCGAGAACAGTCCTGGGCTATTCTTATACCCCTGAGGTAAACGACAAAACTTTTTCTGAGAGCCAAACGCACTGAAACCGGTATAGTCCCGACTTTCGGGTGCTATATTCTGGCAGAAAAATCCATTCAAGATATCCAATGTTGTTTTGTATTTTTTACGCACTATATTATTCATAAGCGCAGCGCTATGTGAATTCTGTATAGCATATGTGCGTGTATGACTATTCAAATGTCTGTAATCCACCACTATCCTATAGGAATGGTCCAGTTTAGCAACCGGAAATAAGGGATTATTCATCGGCGAGACACAAGGCTCAATCACACCTTGGTACTCCAATTGTGTAAGAATTTTCCGAACCGATGCCCTTGCTTCAAATTTAATAGGATATTGCGGCTGTGGCTGAGGTTCTCCTTTAATGGGAATGACATGATAAGGTGATTGTTTATCCCACTCCACATTATTTCTATATAGGGCGGGGGCTTGTGCTAGAGCCCATGATTTACCATATGACTCCGCTAGTTCTCTCGGAACAAGTGATGAAAAGGAAGGCGCAATAACCTCCTCCCCAACTGGACAGTCGCGAACAAAGTCAGGTGGCCAATCTTGTTCGGCCAACAGGACATCATATGATTTCACCATATGGTCCCAAAAGATGGCGTGTACAACGCGGTCAATGTCCCCTTCTAATCGTAGAGTCACAAGATATACTTGATCAGGATCAGAGACTCGCATATCCGCCGTCTCGACTTGTATGAAGTCATCAGTTGCTTTCGCCTCCAGATGCTCTAGAAGACTCCGGCGAACTATTGTGACCTCTGCCGCGCTGTCTAACAGCGCTAACGCCCATGTCTTGTTCATCAAGAGAACTCTCTCCTTGAGCGGCATGTCTAACTGAGACTGCTGCCACTTTCTTCTTTTTAAACTGCTGTTTTTGTTGCAGCGGTTTCTCTTCTTGTTTAATAGAAACCTCCGCTGAGCGTTGTGAATCCTGTCTCGGTTTCACGTACTCCGTCCTCCGCTCTGACCGCCCACCTCTCTCACTTCTTTTCTCCGAGGAGTCCTGAAAGGAACGAGATTGGCGCGTATCAGTATATTGATATCTATCAGGCGTCTTCAAAGTATCCCTATTCCTGAGATTATACTTATTTTGTGGGGTCTCCGGTTGCGGAGACTGCCCACCATCTTTCTTAGGTGTTTGCTGTTTCTTATCCCAGCGCTTTTTCGCACCCTCAGGTTGCTGTTGCTTAGAATTATCCTTATTATTTTTACCCTGCAATTGTGGTTTCTGCGGTCGAGCCCCTAGGCTATCACGACCAATACTAGAATATGTTTCAGCTATTATTCTCTGAAGTTCCCGCTCCTGATTAATCTGCGGAACGTCCCGAAGACGCATTCGCACTGCTAGTGCTACAGCCTCCCCCTTGAGATTACTCAAAATAATAGAAGAAACCGCGTCAAAATTACCCACCAATTGCATGCCTAAATCCAAGGCAGGGGCAGCCCCATATTCATCCTGAATTTGTTTAAGCACCTCCGGCAAATTAGCCAAAGTCGGTGTACCGTGTGCTGTAGTATAGAGAGCGGCAAACACCGTGCCCCAAGTATTACAAAGATCCACCGTAGGAACCACCCCATACGGCAAACACATCGTCAAAATTCTATGCTTATCCTGAGGTCCCGTATGGGGAAATACTGCTTCCAGCGTATTACTTTTTTGCGCCAGCCAAAACGGAGTCTCCTCACGTTTAGCCGGTACCTTGCCCATTACAGAGTGTACAGTGGCCGGATTTATTCCCGGCACCACTGCATGTGGATGAGCTGGAGCAGCAAGCGCTGCATTAGTATTTAATGTCTGCATCACAAACTGAACTAATCGTCTGTACGTTGCAGTTAATTCCACACATAAACGACGCACTTCAGCCACTGCCACATTTGCCACTCCAGGATATGGTGTATATGTAGCCAATAAAGGCCAGGTCGGACCATCATTACTCAACGGACCTAACCGTACTGGTGTTACTGAATGTGGGAGGGTGCCATCAAGCCAATTATGGTGTTCTTGATAAGATAAAGGTATTTCTAAGTATGCATAAGCCCTGTATTGTCCAGGGACATTCGCAACAGTATATTCGTGAAAAGTATTTGTACCCCCATCAGCTGCTGGAAATACGACCCAAGAATAAAAAAGTTCTGATCTATAGGCTGCATGGGCGTCCACCACAAAAGTGACCGGACCCCCCTGGACCGTCAGTCCATGTGCTATCAGATGACCCATGAGCGGAAATCGCATATTAAGCGGTATATCTACTACAACTGGATTCGCCATTAGTATAACAATAATAGCTCTAGGACAGAGAAGGCACACCAATATCGGGGTATTTCTTTCAAAGTTCAAGCTTGAACAACCAACCACTAAGTAATAGGATGTACCCAACCTGTGGTGGCGGAAACCCTCAGCCCCACGGACGTCTCCGCATACGGAACCGAGGAGTCAAAATATATACGAGACCGAGAGAGTCAGTCGGACCCAAACATTAGAGCCAGACCAAACGTTGGCGGCGCCATGTCGCGTGGGCTCTCATTATCCTAAATGAGACTACTGGATTTCTAGGCAGCAGGATCGATAACGGTGTGGGGGACTGAGTCTGACCCACGTGTAAGGAACTCTGTCACCCTAAATCCGGTTGTTGCTCCGGCTAACTAGCAGTGCCTCATTTCTCCCACAGGGAAGAAATGATTGGGCAGCCGAGCGCATGACATCTTTGGAACTTCTCAGGGAAGTCGTGGTCACTCAGATCCAAACCAACTCTCTCATTCACAATATGGTCTCATATACAAATGACAAAGACAGTATAAGTTTTATATAATGTTTTAATAAAACGACTGTATTTTTGATATTAAGGCGTGAGCTGCAATAACCAGAACAATACAACATAGTAGGATTGATATAGTAACCAGGAGAGTAAAACATAGAAATAAAGCTATCATAATTCCTAACCGTTTCTACTCTGCCTCTGCTTGTTCTATTTAGAGCACAGCATGTTAAGCTTTCAGCTTGCCTTTCTGTATCACTAGGGAGACGGACACACTCATACCTGAGCAAAGGCCTGTGATCTGGTTCAGCATCTGCAACGAGGCAGTCAGCGTCTAATTGTGGTTCCCTGGTCGGAATCTCCCTCTTGCATGTATTGGGACAAGGAAGTGATTTTATAACTAACATGTCATCGTGATCACAAAATGTTCCTACGCAGGAATGGCAAGTCTAGACTCCTACCACGTCTATCGGCAATGTACCAGACTGTATCCTTGACTAAAGCACAGAGTGAATATGTTATGAAGAACTCCAGTGCTGAAGTAGGCAAAACAGTGTGATATGAATAAAAAACAACACCGTAGAACTGGCTATTCTGTAAAATAACAGTACGAAGCCTAATAGAAAGCATTTAGAGCAAAGTGCACAGAGGCTCTAAGCTGTTAGCAAATGAATAAAATATATTTAGGGCAAAGTGCACAGAGGCCTAAGGCCTGAAGCTAATGCGCAAAATATATGTAAAACTGACCACACTACACTCCCTGAAACCTAAATACTGTTCCTCCTGCATGCGCTGGGTCTCCTGAAACTTGGCCAGGACTGTTGCCATCGTCTCCTGGGAGTGGTGGTAGGCTCCCATGATGGAGGAGAGGGCCTCGTGGACAGTGGGTTCCCTTGGCCTCTCCGCCCCCTGTCACACGGCAGCCCTCCCAGTTCCCCTGTGTTCCTGGGCCTCCGTCCCCTGGACCGTGTGCCCACTGCCACTGCCCCCAGGTCCCTGTTGTTGTTGGGGTGGTGGGTTATCCTGGGTTCCCTGTAGTGGTGGACACACAGCTGATTGACGTGTCCTGGGGACGGAGGTATGGGCCCGCTGGGTGGGTGCTGTGCTGGTGTTACCAGAGGGTGGAAGGTCTGTGGTGGGCTGTGCCTGTGTGAGGGGAACCGACTGTCCCGAGGCCCACGATGGTCCGGGCTGGTCATCTGGATCCAGTTGGACAGAGCTGCTGTCATCACTGTGGGCCTCTTCTGTGGGTGGGGTGGAGATGTCTGGACCCTCCTGTCTGGTGACGTTGGGTAGTGGTCCTGCAGGGGTGTAAAAGCATGATTATTGCATCTGTGTGTGTCATGGTGTGCAATGGGTGGGTGAGCGTGTACCCCAGTGCTAGCATTCCTGTGTGGGGGCTTGTGTGATGATGGTTGAGGGGGGTGTTATGGGTATGTGCAGTGGGCATACTTTAGTAATGGGTGTCCATGCTTTGTTGTTGCATGCAGGCCTTGGTGTTGGGATGTGTGGTTTGTGTTATTAGTACATTAGTGAGGAGTTGGAGTGATAGGGGAGGGGGAGAGGGTGGGGGTCTGTGATAGCATGCAGGTAGGGTGGGGGATATGGTAGTTAAAGGTTTGACTTACCAGAGTCCATTCCTCCAACGACTCCTGTGAGGCCCTCAGGATGCAGAATCGCCAAGACCTGCTCCTCCCATGTTGTTAGTTGTGGGTGAGGAGGTGGGGGTCCGCCGCCAGTCCGCTGTACCGCCAGGTGGTGTCTCGAGACCACGGAAAGCACCTTCCCCGTAGGTTGTTCCACCTCTTCCTGATGTCGTCCCGATTTCTTGGGTGCTGTCCCACTGCGCTGACCCTGTCGACTATTCTTTGCCATAGCTCCATCTTCCTTGCAATTAAGGTGTGCTGCACCTGTGCTCCAAATAGCTGTGGCTCTACCCGTACGATTTCCTCCAGCATGACCCTGAGCTCCTCCTCGTAGAAGCTGGTGTGTCTTTGCCGTTCTATGGGGTGGTGTGGGTGATGTGTGGGGTGGTGTGTGTGGTGATAAGTGTGGTGACATGTAGTGGTGTGTGGTGTTTTGTGCGTGGAAATTGTGTGGGTGATGGTGTTGAGTGCCTGTGGATGCTGTTGTTCTTGCTGGTGCTGTCTCTCTCTGGCCTTCTTTCTGAATTTTTGGTCATAGGGGTTTGTGGGTGATGTGGGTGGGTGTTTTATATTGTAATGGGTATGTGGGAGTGGTGTGTGTATGTGTATCAGGTGTGTGTATTTGGAATTGTCCAATGTGGGGATGTTTTGTATATGTGTGTGTATTTTGAGCACGGCGGTGTGTACCACGGTTGAAAGACCGCTGCGTGGATTCGTGGGTCGTGATAGCGTGGGCGTATTTCTGTTGGCGTGACAGTGGAGGTTTTGTTTTCACCAGTTTATCACTGACCTTTGTTGTGGCGGAATTGTGTGGGTGTCTGATTTTTGTCGGATTTCAGGATGTCGGTCATAATAGCTGTGGTGGAATTCCACGGCGGTGTGTTGGCGGTCTTCTGCATGGCGGTAAGCGGCTTTTACCGCCAATGTTGTAATGACCGCCTATGTGCAATGTTATTAGTGTTCCAGATAGTAACAGCATCTAGCCATGGCGTGTGCTGTCCCAAGGAGCCTCGTTTCTTAATTGGAGATGGTAAGGCATTATCACAAGTTAGTTTAATCACTGAGCACTCACCCACATGAGTTACCACGTTTTGGGTAATCACCAGGGTTTATATATTAGTACTTGTGACTAGTTATCTAACAACCCTTGTTTTACAGGGTGACCAACATTGTTGACTTTTGACCGGACATACAGTTTTCTTAAGTAGGTGACTGTGTTTGAATGTATCTATTAGGATTACCATATTATCAAAAAAAAAAGATTCTTTGGTGATAGGAGAATTAATTTCTGGTCCTGATGAAGCGTTGCTGGATCCAGCTGGACCACTAGACGCGAAACATGTTGACCCCTTTTTAGAGGTTCTTTAAAACTTTTTTTGACCTCTTTTGTATTCCTTGTTGAAAGTTATTGAGCATGACTACTCATATTTCACTTTTGGCCTATTTTTAATCTTGGCCTACACCTTACTTTAGTCGATTAAAATTCTGTTGTCTCTGTAGGTGTTGAGTCAATTTTATTATCTCTTTTTCTCCTATTAGTGTCTGACAATGGGCTTTGTTCACTATATTTAAATTACAGCATCCACACAAAAGAACTCCGGTAAAGAGCCCCCTTTAGGGGAGCCCGTCAGATATTGCAGTGCCGGTCTGACGAGGAGCACCCCCGCTGATGAAGCATGACACCCATTTGGGTTTGTGAGGGCTCTTCCTCCTAGGAGCATGGTCCCCCTGCCTTTGTGTTCTGGAACAGTGTACTCTTTGGTTTCTGCGTGCATTTTGGGAGTCTGTACACTAGACCTCTAATCTCCCAGTCCCTTCCTTGTCTTCTTAGCATCAATCCATTCATTCACACAAGGATCCAAGTCATCCATTCACCTGTCTACTGGCCTTCTTATCAAGATCCATCCATCCTCCTTCACCAATGCAACCATTTGTTAATCCATCCTCCCATTTACAGCTTCTCCATTCATGCCCACACTCTCCATCTATCCGCCAATCAATCCATTAATCTATCCCTCTGTGCCTTTATACATTCATCAACCTGTACACCCATTTACCTAAAACAATAATTGTAAAAACATCAAAATGCTCAAATTAAATGAATGCTATGTAAGTTAAACTACTAGAATCAAAGTATTTGAGAGGAAAACAGCAAATAAAGAAATTGGAAACCCATAATAATTAAAGTCGAAAAAATTAGTACAAGCAACAGAGTGGAGCTTGTCAAATTACCTACAATGTTATTGGCTTCTGTTAAAAAAGAAATCTCTGTTCCATTCAGTTCTCAATAACCTTCAACATTGATCTGGAAGCCTGCTCTGGCATTCCTTCTGTACTAACTTAACACTACATCAACATAACGGCCAGCCGCATATTACCCAGAAAGCTGTGCAATTTAACAGTGGTGAAATCAGGAGCGTAATGAAGGCCCTTGCAGCCCTTCAAGGGGCGTTCAGTTCAAGACCAAAGAATATGAAATATGCAAGACTCAGGGGGCCCTCACTTTCTGAAAGGGAGGGGCATCATTTTGCGTCATGCCAATGGCTGAAACTAGAAACAAATTCTACCTGTTGTTAGATCAATAGTGGACAATGGACAGCAGACTAGAACTACGGACATTACGGACAGGTGGTCATCACAGAAACAATCTCAGTGTCGACGCACCAGCTGGTAGCCCCCACTCTGTGCTCTTTCAATGACAACTTTTCAAAATGTATTTCAAAAGCGACCATCGATGTTAGCTAAGTGGGAGAATACTTTCCAAGAACCAAATTTTATTTACTCTTTTATCTCTGTTGTTCTGCACTGCAGGTCACTGTCCCACTATTTTTTTCAAGCATTCTTTCAATGGGCCTCCCTTTACTTTGGAGGATTAGCGCCCAATTTATGGTGCTATTCCTGCAAAGTACCACAATAGCGTCATAAATTATGATGCTATTGTCCTAACATGCACCATGGTTCGCCGTATTATAAATACGGCGCACATGTGATGTCGTTAAGGGGGCGCAAGAAAAGTGGTGCTTCACAGCTGATGCACAAATTGCTTGTAATTCTGGCCCTATTTTTGGTCCCTTTTCATTTTTTCGGGTGAATATGCTGCTCTTCAAAAGTTTCTGGAAAGTTTGGTCTATGTGAAGAGGTTCAATGGCACATTAGGATTGGTATCCATTAGTCATTTAGATCAGTGAAGCATGTGAGATGCTTGTGTTTGGCCCTTAGTCTTTTATCAACATAAATGCTATATTGAGCTACTGTAAGGTCTATTTAAGTTGTTTCTCTCCATGGGGTGCTCATTTGAGATGTTTTGGTTTGCACTCTTCGATTTCCATGTAGACATATTGCTCCAAAATGGCTGTTATTAATATTTTAGAATTGTTCTTGAATGCAACATTTATCAACTCGTGCCAATTGCTTGTACTGAAATCCTCTTTATTTTTTAGTACCTGGTCCACCAATTGGCCTCTTATCCTGTTAATGGCTCTTTCATGTCTTTGTTCTACTTTTTGATATAAAAGCTTATCAAGTGTTTTCAGTCACAGTAAGCTGTTGTCATTGGGTGTGCAGTCTTAGAGCTTTTTCACTCATAGTTTTAACTTCTCAATCAACTCTCAACAGCCTCCTTCTGTCAGTTCCATGGTTCCAACCTCTGTATCTCCACGATCTCCTTAGATTCAATAAAACTTTTTTTTATTGATTCCATTGTTGTGTTTTTCTGTTCCCTAGCACTACCACCAGAATTTCCTCTGCCTTTGTGCATGAGTGGATAATTCACCACACCACCTAAAAAAAACTTTGTATGCCATGGTTGCTTCAACTTATTTGCAAAGCAACAAGTTCCTAAAGCCTTACCAGTTTTCCAGTGTGATTAGCTTATGATCAATGATGATCCCAGGAAATTGCTTACAGAAAGCTGGTGTGTTTTTAAGATGGACTGTTCTCATGTGGAGTAGGGTCAGTATTGATTTACATAAGGGGGCATTTGTCTAAACTAGTAAAGGGGAAGAAAACACTTCTGTGACATATCGAGGTTACAAATTCTCAGTACAAAAACTGATGCCAGTGCATGATAGATAGATAGATAGTGTAGTATTCTTTGTATCATAAAAATAAGAAGATCAGAAATCCTGTAGAAATAACTCACTTATTTATTTACAGGAATAGTATCCAGGAACTCCAGCCACACCTGGCACAGCCACCTCTCTACTCCAACTGCTCTCTCAAGAATCCCTTCACATTCCAAGATATAACATTGTGCCAGGGCAGGGGAGGATGGAACATACCATTACCAGTACACTTAATAAATAAACACTATCTTAAGAAACAAATACTACACTATCTCCCTTCTAACAAATAAAACAAAAGGAATAAATACATTTATACATTATGATATTTTGACAATTCTACTTACATTCCAAATACGACCATCATCTAGCTTTACAGCTTTTCTGAAAACCTTAATCACTTTGAATACATTACTGTAATGAGATGGTCCACTATGAAACTTACCAGGTAATCTCACTTTGACAGAATCACCCACTTTTACAGCTATATGTTTGACAGAATTGCGAGCATCAAACACTCTTTTTCTTCTCTTTTGAAGATACGCATTCTTCTTCAGAGCAACATCTTTCTGCTCTTCATAATTGAACTGTTCTGCAACATATTCTTTGACCCAAGGAGGGTAAATCATTGTGTGAGGTATCCGTTTTTTGAACAATACAAACGGTGATAGACCCGTGCTAGAATGAGGCGTAAGCCTATAGTCTACAACTTTAGACAACACTGACTTCTCCCAATTTGTACCCAAATGTTTAGCTAACTGAATGGTTTCCTTTAGAGTTCTGTTGAAACGTTCAACCATTCCATTAGACTCAGGATGACATAATGCTGTTTTTTTATGCACAATCCCTCTAGATTTCAAAAATTCTTTCATTAACTTAGAGGTAAATTGGACCCCATTGTCTGACAGAATAAATTTAGGATTTCCTTCCCTTGCAAATACTTTAGAAAGAAATTTAATGACAACCAAAGACGTTATTTCTGAAGTTATTAACACTTCTGGCCAACGTGACAAACCATCCATCAGTACCACAACATATTTAGCAACACTTCCGCAACTAATAGGCCCCATTATATCAATGTAAACCTCTTCCCAAACTTCCTTAGGAATCTCTTTCAACTCCATGGGTTGTGTCCTGACCTTCAAGGACTTGTCTGTAATTTTACACTCAACACAGTCTCTGACCTATCTCTCCAACACTAGATCCATACCAGGCCACCAATATACACCACGCATTCTTTCTTTAGTCTTACATATTCCATGGTGACCAGAATGAGCCAGGTCAACTAAACGTTGTCGAAGCTTAAGAGGAGGAATCAACTTGGAACCTCTCAAAACTACTCCATTCTGAACAGAAAGTTCATCCCAAATTTTCTTAAATGACATATTTTTACTTTCTGAATCTATCCAACTCATCCCAGACAACAACAAATCCCTGATCTCTAATAATTCTTTATCCTCGTTCAATTCATGCAACCATTCATCTTCAGATATACAACCATCCGTCACACTACATACCCTGACCTCATCATCAATCCACCAAGAATCATCTTTCTCTCCAACATCCAAATTCTCAACTCCCAATCTGGATAGACAATCAGCAGTTTTGTTTTCACATCCAGGGACATACTTAATTGAGAAGTGAAAATCTTGTAATCCTACAACCCACTTACAGATTCTAGAAGAAACATTGTCTAAACCTTTTTTCTCAAAAATTTCTCGCAAGGGTTTATGATCAGTTTGACATGTGAAACTTCTTCCCCAAAGAAACTGTTTAAATTTCTTAATAGCCCAATATATTGCCAAAGCTTCTTTCTCTATGGTAGAGTACCTATGTTCAGCATCTCGCAATCCACGTGAAGCAAAAGCAATTATACTCTCTTTTCCATCAACCACCTGTTTAAGAACACAACCTAAGCCTTTGTCTGAAGCATCAGTTATAATGCCGTGTTGGCAAACTCGGAAGAAAACTACTTAAAGATTGAGCAGAAGATAAACCCTGTTTAAGATCCAAAAATTCATTTTGACAGTCTTCTGACCAATCAAACATCACACCTTTTCTAAGTAACCTTCTAATGGAGTCAGATCTCCTAGCAAAGTTGGGAATAAATCTTGCATAATACTCAGCCATCCCAAGAAAGACTTGAACATCTTCTCTCTTCTTAGGTGTAGACAAATTGATTATAGTCTTCACCAAATCATCCTTAGGTTTCACACCACTACCAGAAATTATATGACCTAGATACGTAATATCAGACCTAAAAAATTTACATTTATCACTTTTAAGAGTTATTCCTTTAGTTTCAAAAATCTTCAAAACTGCTCTCACTCTCTCTTTGTGTTGTTCCAATGTGTCCGTATAGATTAGCACATCATCCTGGAAAAACTTCACATTAGCCGTATTTCCCAATATATCAGACATGATTCTTTGAAAAACAGATGCTGCTGAGCAAAGACCAAAAGGCATCCGGTTAAACTTATACTCCCCAAAAGGGGTTATAAAAGATGTTAACAATTTGGATTGCTCACATAACTGCACCTGATGATAGGCAGAACTTAAATCTAGAGTAGTAAAATACTTTGCCTTACCTAAAGACCCTACCATTTCTGTGATGTTAGGTAATGGAAATCTATCCTCAATAACCGCTTTGTTCAAATTGCGCAAATCCACACACAACCTGATATCACCATTTTTTTTTAAAGCTACGACTATAGGCGCAATCCATTGGGCAGCTTCCACATCTTCAATTATTCCTTGAGACTTCAAATTCTGAATCTCACTCTTAACTTTATCTCTCAAACTAAAAGGAATGTTCCTAGCTTTACATGCTACAGGTAAAGCTCCATCTCTTAACACTATGCGATGCTTATAACCTTTAATACATCCCACATTAGAACTAAAAACATTTGGAAATTCATTCATCAACACTTCCCCAAAATCACACACTTTTTGTACTTGAACTTGAGGTACCCCATTTGGATTAAGAGTGATACCTAATAATTTCTGATGCGGCCAACTTAAGATAGTGTCTCCTACAACTGGAACATAAACCTTCCCATCAATTTTGTTTCCTTTAAACACTATTGAAGCATTAAAATATCCCTTTAAATCAATAGGTTTTCCACCGTAACCATAAGGCGTAACATCAGGACTTTCTAGAGACACATTTCCTTGAAATAAATTTTCAAAATCTGTGACAGAAACTAAAGTTAGTTTTGCTCCCGAATCCATCATCATTTGTATCCTCACACCATTCACATCCACAAAATCAGATGGATAATCACAAAACCCCTTAGAAACACAATTGACATCATTGATCACCTGTAAAATGAAGTCATGGTTATTATCATCACATTCAACTTCACTAACTTTCATTTTAAGTTTAGTCCCAGACCTACAATACTTAGCAAAGTGTCCCTTCTTCTTGCATTTGTTGCATGTCACACCAACAGCTGGACATTCTTTGCAGTTGGCCAAATGAGAAACAGACCCACACCTAAAACAATTTAACTTGGATTTCTTAAGTTCTTTAGTCTTATAAGTCAGAGATTGAACAGTAGTTAACATCCCCTTAGATTTCTTTAGATCATCCATGCACATTTCTGAGTGCTCAACCTGTTTTGCAATTGCCAAAACTTCCTCCAAAGTAGGATCATTTTTCGACCATAATGCTTCCCTAATCTTGTCACTCTTGCATTCCAGCATTAGTTGATCACGAATACGTTCTTCAAGTGTTCCAGCAAAATTGCACTGAGCTGCTAACTTTCGTAAATTCGTCACAAATTCTTCAACAGTTTCATCGTCATTCTGCTTGCACTTTCCAAAGTAATATCTCTGTAGAACAATAGAAACCTTAGGTAAATAATGTTTATCCAATTTAAGCAAGCAGATCTCCAATTCATTACCAGTAGAATCTCCTTCTGCGCCATCAGAAGAAGAGATTGAAGGTAAAGTTTCTAAAATCTCTTGCCCTTCCGCTCCAAGACAGTGTTGAAGAAGAGATGCTTTCCTCTCCGCTGATAAATTGCTGCCACAAACACGGAGGTAGGTTAAAAACACTTTTTTCCATTTGTTCCATGGAATTGGTGGTTCTCCAGGGACCGATAGAAAAAATGGAGGAGGAGAAATATTTTGCATAACTGAAGAAATCTGTCCTTAAAATTTTCTTTATTAATTGAATAGCAAATTTAACTTTCTATTGTGCCCCAAAAATGGTTCAATAAAGTGCCAACAATGAAAATCTTGATGAAAAACAATTTCTAATGCTTGATGCACTTGAAATGTACAGCACGAACCAAATGATATTCCATGGCACTGTAGTACTTGAAATGTAAAAAAACTATTTCTAGGGCAACAGTATTCCTTGGAGTGAGATTCTCAAAACGCTCTATAATTGCTAAATAAGAAGCGTGAGGAAAAGAAAAAAACCAGCACCAAGACAAGTAGATTAGCGTAAAACGCTTTACTTTCCAAGCAAGAAACGCGAGCCAAGCTGGGCCAAGATCAAAGAAATAATGTTACAACGAAACGCTATGACATTCCACGTGAAACACGAGAAAATCAAAAGCGCGAGGCAGCTCAAGGCTTCAATGGCACAGTACGTTACTTGGCAATACAACAGCTGAGTCCGATTTCCAAGTGTAAACACAAGGAAATCACAGACGCGAGGCAGCTCGAGGTTCTTATACGTTGCTTGGCAACAGAACAACTGAGTCCGTGTCCGTCTCCGAAGAGGTATTTTTAATCCAAACAAAACATATACGAAGTGTTTAACTTCGCGAACAAGATGAGAGAGACGGAACAAGGAATAAACCAAAAGTAACAGTACCTTTCTTATCCAAAAAACGAACCGTTTTAAAATCAAACGATGTGTTGAAGTTCCTGGGCAACAAAGAGTCCAAAGATCCCCAGGTCGTCGCCAAATTGTAGTATTCTTTGTATCATAAAAATAAGAAGATCAGAAATCCTGTAGAAATAACTCACTTATTTATTTACAGGAATAGTATCCAGGAACTCCAGCCACCTCTCTACTCCAACTGCTCTCTCAAGAATCCCTTCACATTCCAAGATATAACATTGTGCCAGGGCAGGGGAGGATGGAACATACCATTACCAGTACACTTAATAAATAAACACTATCTTAAGAAACAAATACTACAGATAGATAGATAGATAGATAGATAGATAGATAGATAGATAGATAGATAGATAGATAGATAGATAGATAGAAAGATAGATAGATAGATATCCTGAGTTTTCTCAAGGAAAGATACATCACTCCATTGTTGGTTCACAGATTTATTCATGCAAAGTTATTTGCAAATATAATAAATACTTTACAAATAAATAATAATAAAATGTATCTAAAATAATTACAAAAAATAACTACAACCGTCCATACAAATAAAAGTACTTAAACAATAATCACAATTACTAGAATGAATATTAATAAAATCATAACTAAAAATACATATATCTTTAAAACATACATGTTGTAAAGTGGAGTATTATGCAGTGATTTTGATCATGCTTCATTATGTAATAATCTCACAACACCCCAAAGATGGCCCCTCAGATTCACAATAATAAACTCTTAGCTCAGTCCTGGTAATGTGGCAAAGAGCAGTCATTCTTTCCTAAAGAGACGTGTGTTAAGCATTTCAGAGTACCAACATGGACAATAAGTAATAGACACAACTCTAAAGAGCAGATTTTTATATAAATGTAGAATCCAAAACAAAGTGAATCAGTTATGTACAACCAGAGTTATGGATGTTAAAGCAGAAATCAAATGAGTGCATTTGCCAGCTGGTCAATTTCACTGTTGCAGTCAATAGGAAAAGCTGCTAGTGATACTCGGTCACTTGCGTGGTAAGCTCAGAGGAACCCACTCATGATTAAGGATGTGCGGGTACCAAGACCAAGCTGCAACAGTCAGGCCAACTTCACCTGGCTTGTGGGGCTGGGGTGCAGAGGTGTCCTGGTTGTCCTTGGTGCTGAAAGTGGAAGCCATTGGTGCTGAAAAATGGTACTTGTGACACTTGGACATTTGCAGGTCGGGTTTGTGAGAGCCCACAGGGGCTGAAGCCGGGTTAGGGCCCTGGACCAGGATATACTCAGCAGAACAACTCCACCTAGTCTCACCATCTTGGGTGCAGAGGTGTGTTTGGCTGTCCTTGGTGCTGAATGGGAGCTGGGGTTACTGATTTTACCACTGGGACAGTGTGGGCTACGAAACAGATGCAAAATTTCAACAACAGAGCCACAGGTGACATTGGCTAAAGGTGTTGTGGTGTGCACCCTGGTTGCAGTGTTGGGTAAAGGTGATGATGACCAGACTGGTCACTAACAAGCCTTTTCCATTGTAAAGTGAAGGAGAAGCTATCTCCTCTTTTGGTGGTCCAAAGGAAAATAGTAGTTGGCTCTAACTTGGCAAGGAGCTGGGCTACACTTCCCACAATGCACTGGGTCACCTGTCTTTTGGTGATCCCTCAGAGGACCCGATGGCCAGCACTTCTTCTGATCCAGTGAGTACTTTTTACCAGCTGTGGACAGGGGACTAGTGTCACTAGTCTAAGCGAGCCTGTCCTTGCCTTTCACACACAAAGGGCTCCCTCATGCTGGGAGAAGCAGTCTTTGGTCCATGATGAGTCACAGTCGAGCAATTCCAGAGTGGTTGCCACAGGTTCAGGGTATCATGCCTTTTGTTAGTGCAGGTCCCTATTGTAATTGATGTGGGTCTTCTCTTGTCCTCTTGGTGCAAGTTGTTGCAGATCTGAGGCTCTTGGGCAAGGGAAGCACCTCAAATCCTAGATTTAGGGGCATTAGGGGTGTCAGTGCAAATAGCCAATGGGCTACTAACCCCAGGGGATAATCCATCACTGAGTTGAACACATCCTGTGGGTTCTGGCACCTTTCCAAAATGGCAGAAGTCATTCTTGGCTGTCCAGACATGACCGCCCATTCTAGAGGTGGGGCTAGGCTTCTGGAGGTGCATCCCTCATGACTAACTCATTTTCCTGGGTGCAGATGTGACTGGGAGCAGAGGGATGGCTTTGTGCTCTGCAGGGAGACTGCCTGTTTGCATATCCAAGGCAGTGTACCCTTTGAAACTCACCACATTGATGTGTCACTTCACTAGCATTTCTGGGAGAGAGGGGGGGGGATGACCTCCTTCCCATCCAGGCCATTGCCCTGACTCCTGGGATTGCGGGCACTTCTGCCCAGGGGGTCAGAATTCTGTCTTAGCGGCAGAAGCTGCGAGCAGGCAGCCAGAGCACAGGAAACCTCCAAGGTTGATTTCTTGGTCCATGCCACATCACCCTCAACACAAGATTCATGTCAAGGGTGAGAAGGCACATTATTTACACCAAACATGACCCACCTCAGAGGTAGAATAATGGAGCTGGCGTCTTTAGGTTTGCCCAGGTGCCAGCCCATCTTATCCCATGGACAATCGTCAGCAGTTTAATTGGGTCATTTGGTTTAGCACAAACATTGCTTCAGGCCCTGGTGACCCCTTTAACACAAATGCTTTGGGTGCCACTGGTACCATTTACTAGGTACTTAATAGGGGGTTAAAATGCTTGCCAAATGGCAATACCAATTCACAGTTACCAATTTAGGGAGAGAGCACTGGCACTGGGGCCTGGTTCACAGGCTCCAGTGCACCTTCAGAGTAATAACCAACAGCATCTACAGCAAAAAGTGTGGTGGGGGGGTTACCATCCAAAATGGGCACTTTCATACAATACAGTTTGGAGGAGTCATTTGTGCTATGTCTGATTCCAATGTAAGCAATAACAGTGAAAGGGTTGATCTTTGGAGGGTTTAGCTGTATTCTTCCTACTCCATTCTAAGCAATTCTATGGGAAGGGCTGGAACCTGGAACGGCCATATGTATTATTCTCATTTCAGTAACAGTAAGAACAGTGTTGGACTTTACTATTCACACTACAACCTGAGCAACAGTAGAGAAAGTGTTGGACTTTGAAGAGTTTACATTTAAAATTCCCAATCCAACCTGACCATAAGTAGAAAAAGAGTATGCCTCTACAAAACATCACATTTACTAGCACAAAACCTAATTGTTAAAAAGATGCATACAATTGAACAAATATATAAAACATATCTGTTCAAATGGAAGAAGTCAAAAAAGATTACCAGTCGAAACACAACAAACACTACATTGAAATAAATGTGTGTAAATACAATTTATACAATAGCACTGTCACATAAATAAAAAATATAGACAAAGCAGAAAAATAAGAATGATTAAAAGTGCATCTTATTTGAAAATGTAAATGTTAATTAAATTAAGAATTTAAAAAATCTAACCAAAATAATTATAAATTTAGTTTAAACTATTTAACCATCTAGTTTAAATGTTTATTAGATTATGTTACCAGTTTCTACATATAATTAAAAAAGTTAGAATCAAGAAACATATGTATTTGAAAACACTTCCTCCATACTACTGTGCAAACCAAATGCCCCATCAATGATAAGCAATTACAATGATTATTACAAGGATCACCAATAATAAACACAATCAAAAAAATCAGTACAACAAATAGCTTCACTAAATAAATTAACTGAATAAAAATTAAATAATTATTTTAATACTCTAAAAATATATAATCTAAAATACTCCCCATCCTATTTCAAAATAATATTAAACACATACTTAAAAATAAGCTATATAAATTATGCAACAGTACACTAAAAATAATGCATTTCTTTTTACATTTAATATATTAAAAATACATACACATTTCCACATACAAATACATTAATTAAATTGAATAATAATTTATATAACACATTAAAGTTAATAAATTAACAATATATAAAATGTATAAAATATATAGGGCCAGATGTAGGAAGGAAGCAATTTGCGAGTTGCAAATTGCGAGTCCTTCCGACTCGCAATTTGCAACTCGCAAATTGCTATGCAGTACGGTGTCTCAGACACCGACTGCAACTCGCTATAGGGTCGCAATGACCCACCTCATGAATATTCATGAGGTGGGTCGCAAATTGCGGCCCCAGAGCGAGTATAGGCACTCGCTAACATGGAGGCCTGCTGTAGTCAGCAGGCCTCCATGTTAGCGACCTGCTTTTCAATAAAGCAGTTTTTGTTTTTTTTTAAATGTAGCCCGTTTTCCCTAAGGGAAAACGAGCTGCATTTCAAAAAATCCGAAACCTTTTGTTTCGGTTTTTTCAGGGCAGGGAGTGGTCCCTTGGACCACTCCCTGCCCTGAAAAAATATTTTGGGGTCCATTCACAAAGGGGAAGGGGTCCCATGGGGACCCCTTCCCGTTTGCGAATGGGTTACCATCCACTTCAAGTGGATGGTAACTGCGACTCCATTTGCGACCGCATAAGCGGTCACAAATGGAATTGCATACCATTGCGAATCGCAAATAGGAAGGGAACACCCCTTCCTATTTGCGATTCGGAAATGCATTTTGCGAGTCGGTAACGACTCGCAAAATGCATTTCTGCATAGGAAACACGCATTTGCGAGTCGCAAACGGCAAATTTTGCCGTTTGCGACTCGCAAAGTGCTTCCTACATCTGGCCCATAGTTTCAAACACTTCCCACTCTGTTTCCCTACCAAACCCAACAAACCGTCAATAAGTAAAAAGCATTTTTTAATGAAAATAAATCAATAAATAGATTAGCAAACCTTAAAAATCATTATATTAAAAAATACTTACAAGCAAATAATATTGAAATAATAATTACTATTAGCACTATAGCTAACAAAACATTACAAATGTCAAAACAGATATTATATAAAATATTACATAAAAAGATATTACATACTTCAATATTATTAACAAAGTAAAAGCTAATCTTACCTGTGATTCTGTGTCCAGTGATATTATCATCACACTAATAGGTTTTTAACGATATTCAGGTGGAAAACTTGAAAAATAATGGGTTGGTAGGCTACTCTTTGCAAGCATTCTCCCCTTTTCCTCTTGTGTGATCAATGTGATGTCTTAAGTGGCCAAGTGTGCCACAATGAACAAGTGGCCAAGGGCATGCCCAGACGTGGGCCACTTGTTCATTGTGGCACACTGTCAACACTATGCCACATTGACAAGGCCTAACAAGGTCAAATGCACTCTATGGTTGCTTGTGTTCCATTAACAAGGGGGCCGCTCCTTGACATTTGAGAGTACTGGTTTGCTTAAGGTGGGGCTTTGTGGCACAGTGAGTGAAAATGATGTGTTGATATGGTAACCATAGCAAGTGACAGAGGTTAAGCTGTTTGCAAGCATATTTTACATCACCTTGTGTGTGTTTGGTGTTTCTATCTTTCTCTGCTAGTTAGTTATTGGCTGAAACCAATTCAGATTTTGCTATCAGAACTACTATGAAGTGTTTCATCCAAGTTTCCTAATATGCATCCAAACCAACTAGGCAGGGTCTTCACAGAAGTGAGGCTTTCATGTAAACACTCCCTAACATGTAAGGTGCTGTGTGACCATACACATGAGTATGCTGATAAGCATTCTTAACTTTATCTCAACATGCCAAAGAATGAAGCCAATGTTCACAACTCTGTCCGGGTTTTCTGAAAACAACAGTCTGAGGTTGCCCAGTCATGCATGTTATACAATATAAACATTAGGCATATCAAAGGAAGCAGTCTTGAGAAAAAAAAAATTCTGACCCTCATTACAACATTGGCGGTAAAAGCCGCTTACCGCCGTGCAGAAGACCGCCAACACACAGCCGCGGCCGCGGAAATGCGCCATAGCTATTATGACTTACAGCACAGAACCCGCCAAAATTCAGACACCCACACAAGTCTGCCACACCAAAGGTCAGTGATAAACTGGTGAAAACAAAACCTCCACCGTCACGCCAACAGAAATACGCCCACAACATCACAACACACAAATCCACGCAGTGGTCTTTCAACCGCGGTATTCCATTGGCGGTATACACCGCCGCGCTCAAAATACGCACACACGTCCACATTGGACAAATCGAAATACACACACATGATACACATACACACACCACTACCACACACCCAATACAATATAAAACACACACCCACATCACCCACAAACCCCTACGACAACAATTGAGAAAGAAGCACAGAGAGAGACACCACCATCAACAATACTAGCATCCACAGGCACACAACACCATCACCCACATAACTTCCACGCACCTCACACAACTCCCCACTACATATCAGCACACTTATCACCCACACCACCCCATGGCACGGCAAAGACACCCCAGGTTCTCGGAGGAGGAGTTCAGGGTCATGGTGGAGGAAATCGTCCGGGTAGAGCCACAGCTATTCGGATCACAGGTGCAGCACACCACTATTGCAAGGAAGATGGACCTATGGCGAAGAATATTTATTTATTTTATTTATTTATTTATTTTATTTATTTTTTATTTATAAGAGTTTTCTATAGCGCTAGCAAGACCGAGAGGGTAACAGAGCGCTTTACAACAGAACAGGAAATAAACATAAGAAACACACGAGTCAAGAGTCACTTTGTACAATGAGGATACATATGGGTTCTCATGAATAGAAGGGTGGCAATTCGAGGAAGGGGGGGTGGTGAGGGAGAGACCCTTATTAATGAGAGGGTTGGTTTAGGAGGAATTCTTTCAGTAGTTTCTTAAAGGTCATGTGGGAGGTGTTAGATCTGATGTGGATGGGTAAGGAGGTCCATATTCTCGTAGCGTTGTTTGAGAAGGAGCATGATCAAGTTTTTTGCTTATTGGGTTTCGGAAGGAGGAGGAGGAGAGAGTTTGTGCTTCTCAAAGATCTGGTTTGACCAGCTTTCGCTAGCTTGTTAGCGAGGTATTCAGGTTCCCAGTGTGAATGGCTTTGTGTGTCAGGCAGGCAGTGCGGAACATGCAGCGGACCTCAATCGAGAGCCATTTCAGATTTTTCAGGGCTGGGGAGATGTGGTCAAATTTTTTAGTTCCTGTCACTAGTCTAGCTGCTGCATGAAGAGTGGACCTCATAGGGGCGAGTCGGGATTTGGTCGTGCCAGTGAGGATAGAGATCCCATAGTCTAGTCTTAAGAGTGCCAGTGCTTGAGTGGCCTGTTTGAGGTCATCTTGGGGAATGAAGGATTTGATTTTGTGAAGAAGTTTAAGGCTGCGGAAGGCATTATTAGCATTTGACTTAATATGGTCTTGCAAGGTTAGGTTGGAGTCCAGAGAGATTCCCAGAGATTTGACCGTGGTAGATGGGGAGAGAGTACATTTGAGGGCGTCAATAGATTTTAGCCATTCTTGCAGTTGAGGAAGCTGGTTAGATTTCGAGAGGAGTATTTCCGTCTTGTGAGAATAGCGACCAGGGTCAATGCAGTGGGACAGCACCCAAGAAATCGGGATGACATCAGGAAGAGGTGGAACGACCTATGGGGGAAGGTGCGTTCCGTGGTCTCAAGACACCACCTTGCGGTTCAGCGGACCGGCGGCGGATCCCCACCTCCGCCCCCACAACTAACAACATGGGAGGAGCAGGTCTTGGCGATTCTGCACCCTGAGGGCCTGGAATCTGGTAAGTCACATCTTAACTATTACATCCCCCACCCTACCTGCATGCCATCACATACCCCCACCCTCACCCCCATCACTCCAACTCCTCACAGATGTCCCACTATCACAAACTACACATCCCAACACCAAGCCCTACATGCAACACCAAAGCATGGACACCCATCACCAAAGCATGCCCACTGCACAAACCCATACACCCCCCTAAACCATCATCACACAACGTCCCACACAGGAATGCAAGCACTGGGGTACACGGTCACCCACCCATTGCACACCATGCCACACACAGATGTAATAAACATCCTTTTATACCCCTGCAGGACCCCTACCCAACGTCACCGGGCAGGAGGGTCCACACATGTCCACACCACCAACAGAAGAGGCCCACAGCGATGACAGCAGCTCTGTCCAACTGGATCTAGATGACCAGCCCGGCCCATCGGGGACCTCGGGACAGTCGGTTCCCCTGACACAGTCACAGGCCACCACAGAGCTTCCCCCCTCTGGAAACACCAGCACAGCACCCACCCAGTGGGCCCATACCTCTGTCCCCAGGACACGTCAATCAGTAATGTGTCCACCACTACAGGGAACCCAGCCTAACCCACCACCCCAACAACAACAGGGACCTGGAGGCAGTGGCAGTAGGCACACGGTCCAGGAGACGGAGGCCCAGGAACACAGGGGAACTGGGAGGGCTGCTGTGCGACAGGGGGCGGACAGGCCAAGGGAACCCACTCACCACGAGGCCCTCTCCTCCATCATGGGAGCCTACCACCACTCCCAGGAGACGATGGCAACGGTACTGGCCAAGTTTCAGGAGACCCAGCGCCTGCAGGAGGAACAGTATTTGGGCTTCAGGGAGGAACTCAGATCCATCAGTTCCACCCTGGGCACCATCGTAGGGGTGCTGAAGGAAGTACTCAGCACCAGGAGGGACACTGTGGCACAACAAGGGGCCCCTGACACTAGCATGGACGATGAACTGCCCACCACCTCTGCCGGCACTAGTGGACAGGAGGCACCACCACAGGACCACCACACCAGCACCCCACCCCCTGCAGAGGGAGAACCACCCCGCAAACGGTCCCTGAGATCCAGGACAAAGACAGAGAACGATGCCAAGACCCCGCCAAGAAATGAGACCACCCTGAATGTCATCCATCTGTCCCACTTTGTCGCCCTGTCCATCCTTAAACTGCCCCAGCCCCACTTCCCATACCCATTTGGGCAATGCACCTGTGAGACTAATAGACTGAACTCTGCCATGGACATTCCTCTACCATCACCCCTCACCATTTTGCAACCCGCCCAATATTTTGCACTTAAATAAACACCCTTGAAGCACAAAACAATCTGGAGTCAGTCTGTAATTTCGAAATAGTGTATTAGCAATTACTGTGGCAAAAACCTCTTTCAATTGTAATGTCAACATACCTATGTCACACAGCTCTAGTCCATGAGGAATTAAAGCAGATGTCACACAGTGGGACCCACATCTGTGAAATCGTAAGGGAAAGTGCCAACTCAGTGACCATACACTGGGTGAAAACGTCAGACAGTAGAGAGGTAGTAGTGTTAAAGTACATGTAGTAGGCAGGTTTGTATTCTTACCTGTGTCTCACTGGAACTATTGCTGGATCACCGAGTCCCTGTTGTCCATGTCCTCTTCTTCTGCTTCCTCGTCTTCACTGTCCACAGGCTACACAGCTGCAACAACACCGCCATCTGGACCATCCTCCTGCAGAAAAGGCACCTGTCGTCGCACAGCCAAGTTGTGAAGCAGACAGCAGGGCCACAATGATCTGGCACACCTTCTTTGGTGAGTAGAATAGGGATCCACCTGTCATATGGAGGCACCTGAACTTGGCCTTCAGGAGGCCGAAGGTCTGCTCGATTATCCACCGTGTTCGCCCATGGGCCTCATTGTAGCATTCCTCTGCCCTTGTCCTGGGATTCCTCACTGGGGTCAGTAGCTATGACAGGTTGGGGTAACCAGAGTCACCTGCAAATGGCGAGGGACAACTGCTAGACACACACTAACCTGTAGGGATAACCACAGACCCAGACAACCATTCCCACTGTCTTGCTTCCAAGTGCTCACCTAATAGCCACACACGGTGCCTCTGGAGTTGACCCATCACATAAGGGATGCTGCTATTCCGCAGGATGTAGGCGTCATGCACTGAGCTAGGGAACTTGCCATTCACATTGGAGATGTACTGGTCGGCCAAACACACCATCTGCACATTCATGGAATGATAACTCTTCCGGTTTCTGTACACCTGTTCACTCCTGCGGGGGGACCAAAGCCAAATGTGTCCCTTCAATGGCACCTATGATGTTGGGGATATGTCCCAGGGCATAGAAATCTCCTTTCACTGTAGGCAAATCCTCCACCTGAGGGAAAACGATGTAGCTCCGCATGTGTTTCAGCAGAGCAGACAACACTCTGGACAACACGTTTGAAAACATAGGCCGGGACATCCCTGATGTTATGGCCACTGTTGTTTGAAATTACCCACTTGCAAGGAAATGGAGCACTGACAGCACCTGCACTTGAGGGGGGATTCCTGTGGGATTGCGGATAGCAGACATCAGGTCTGGCTCCAGCTGGCTATACAGTTCCTGGATTGTGGCACGGTCAAGCCTGTAGGTGATGATTACATGTCTTTTCTCCATTGTCGACAGGTCCACCAGCAGTCTGTACACCGGAAGATGACGCCATCTCCTCACATGTCCCAGCGGATGGTGCCTATGAAGGACAACAGTGAGCACAGAGTCAAACAACTCAGAGGTACGTACCCACAGCTTACACAGAACACGAATCCTAATCCAAAAAGTGGCCTGTATGTGTGTTGAGTCTAGGCCTAGGTATGTGTGATGCAGTTAAAAATGAAGCCATGTGGGCCCTTGAAATGGCGGCTGCCTGACCTCTAAAGTGGGACAATGGGATGTGAGGAAACTGCGCTGGCGTTGTACACCATCGCGGTAGGCGGTCGAAGACAGTGGCGCAATGCTGCATTGGTTAACATTGGACCCTATGGGTCCCAGGAGCCAATGACGATGTACGCCGGCGGTGACGGTACGCACCGCCGTGGGCGTGACCGCCATTTTCTATCTGTTCAATCACTCAATACCTGATCTTTGACAGGAGAGGACCTACACTGCAAGTGCTGCTGTGACCTCGGTCTGGAATAGACAATGGCTTGAGTGTCTGGGGAAAGGGTCCCTGCCTTCACATCGGAGGAAAATAAAAGTTATTACCAACTGCACCATCACAGTCATTGGCCCCCATCCCTACCCTTGCCATGTGGCACATGCACTCACAGTCGTTTCATGCACGCATCAATCTCCCCCCACATCTTTCATCCACCCCACTCCACACAGGCATAGCCCATACAGCATGCTCCCAGTGTACTTACCTGTTTGTCTGGAGGACCGTAGAGTAGCGTGTACTGGGGAGGACCCCATCCACGAGTTTCTCCAACTCCTCCGATGTGAAGGCAGGGGCCCTTTCCCCGGCGCACGAGCCATTGTCTCTTCCAGACCGAGGTCACAGCGTACCGTCACCACCGGCGTACATCGTCATTGGCTCCTGGGACCCATAGGGTCCAATGTTAACCTATGCAGAATTGCGCCACGGTCTTCGACCGCCTACCGCGACAGTGTACAACGCCAGCGCAGTTACCTCACATCCCATTGTCCCACTTTAGAGGTCAGGCAGCCGCCATTTCAGGGGCCCACATGGCTTCATTTTTAACTGCGTCACACATACCTAGGTCTTGCCTCAACACTCATACAGGCCAAATTTCAGATTATGATTTGTGTTCTGTGTAAGCTGTGGGTACGTACCTCTGAGTTGGTTGACTCTGTGCTCGCTGTTGTCCTTCATAGGCACCGTCCGCTGGGACATGTGAGGAGATGGCGGCATCCTCCGGTGTACAGACCGCTGGTGGACCTGTCGACAATGGAGGAAAGACATGTGATCATCACCTACATGCTTGATCGTGCCACAATCCTGGAACTGTGTGCCCAGCTGGAGCCAGACCTGATGTCAGCTATCCGTCATCCCACAGGAATCCCCCCTCAAGTGCAGGTGCTGTCAGTACTCCATTTCCTTGCAAGTGGGTCATTTCAAACAACAGTGGCCATAGCATCAGGGATGTTCCAGCCTATGTTTTCCAACTTGTTGTTCAGAGTGTTGTCTGCCCTGCTGAAACACATGCGGAGCTACATCGTTTTCCCTCAGGTGGAGGATTTGCCTACAGTGAAAGGTGACTTCTATGCCCTGGGACATATCCCCAACATCATAGGTGCCATTGATACGACACATGTGGCTTTGGTCCCCCCCCGCAGGAGTGAACAGGTGTTCAGAAACCGGAAGAGTTATCATTCCATGAATGTGCAGATGGTGTGTTTGGCCGACCAGTACATCTCCCATGTTAATGCAAAATTCCCTGGCTCAGTGTATGATGCTTACATCCTGCGGAATAGCAGCATCCCTTATGTGATGGTACAACTCAAGTGGCACTGTGTGTGGCTATTAGGTGAGCACCTGGAAGCAAGTCAGTGGGAATGGTTGTCTGGGGATATCCCTACAGGTTAGTGTGTGTCTAGCAGTTGTCCCTCGCCATTTGCAGGTGACTCCGGTTACCCCAACCTGTCATGGCTACTGACCCCAGTGAGGAATCCCAGGACAAGGGCAGAGGAACGCTACAATGAGGCCCATGGGCAAACTCAGCGTATTATAGAGTGGACCTTTGGCCTCCTGAAGGCCAGGTTCAGGTGCCTCCATATGACAGGTGGATCCCTATTCTACTCACCAAAGAAGGTGTGCCAGATCATCGTGGCTTGCTGTATGCTTCACAACTTAGCTTTGCGACGACAGGTGACTTTTCTGCAGGAGGATGGTCCAGATGGCGGTGTTGTTGCAGCTGTGGAGCCTGTGGACAGTGAAGACGAGGAAGCAGAAGAAGAGGACATCAACAACAGGACCTCGGTGATCCTGCAATATTTCCAGTGAGACACAGGTAAGAATACAAACCTGCTAACTACATGTACTTTAACACTATTACCTCTCAACTGTCTGTCGTTTTCACCCAGTGTATGGTCACTGAGTTGTCACTTTCCCTTACGATTTCACAGATGTGGGTCCCACTGTGTGACATCTGCTTTGTTTCCTCATGGACTAGAGCTGTGTGACATAGGTATGTTGACATTACATTTGAAAGAGCATTTTGACACTGTAATTGCTAATACACTATTTCGAAATTACAGACTGACTCCAGATTGTTTTGTGCTTCAAGGGTGTTTATTTAAGTGCTCAATAGTGGAGGGGGTTGTAAAATGGTGAGGGGTGATGGTGGAGGAATGTCCATGGCAGAGTCCAGTCTATTAGTCTCACAGGTGCATTGCCCAAATGGGCATAGGAAGTGGAGCTGGGGCAGTTTGAGGATGGACAGGGTGATAAAGTGGGACAGAAGGATGACATTCAGGGGGGTCTCATTTCTTGGCGGGGGTCTTGGCATTGTTCTCTGTCTTTGTCCTGGATCTCAGGGACCATTTGCAGGGTGGTTCACCCTCTACAGGGGGTGGGGTGCTGGTGTGGTGGTCCTGTGGCGGTGCCTCCTGTCCCCTAGTGCCGGCGGAGGTGGTGGGCAGTTCATCGTCCAGGCTAGTGTCAGGGGCCCCTTGTTGTTCCACAGTGTCCCTCCTGGTGTTGAGGACTTCCTTCAGCACCCCTATGATGGTGCCCAGGGTGGAATTGATGGATCTGAGTTCCTCCCTGAAGCCCAAATACTATTCCTCCTGCAGGCGCTGGGTTTCCTGACACTTGGCCAGTACCGTTGCCATCGTCTCCTGGGAATGGTGGTAGGCTCCCATGATGTTGGAGAGGGCCTCGTGGAGAGTGGGTTCCCTTGGCCTGTCCTCCCCCTGTCGCACAGCAGCCCTCCCAGTTCCCCTGTGTTCCTGGGCCTCCGTCCCCTGTTCCGTGTGCCCACTGCCACTGCCCCCAGTTCCCTGTTGTTGTTGGGGTGGTGGGTTAGCCAGGGCTCCCTGTAGTGGTGGACACACTGCTGATTGACGTGTCCTGGGGACAGAGGTATGGGCCCGCTGGGTGGGTACTGTGCTGGTGTTTCCAGAGGGGGGAAGCTCTGTCGTGGCCTGTGACTGTGTCAGGGGTACCGACTGTCCAGATGTCCCCGATGGGCCGGGCTGGTCATCTAGATCTAGTTGGACAGAGCTGCTGTCATCTCTGTGGGCCTCTTCTGTTGGTGGTGTGGACATGTGTGGACCCTCCTGTCCGGTGATGTTGGGTAGGTGTCCTGCAGGGGTATAAAAGGATGTTTATTACATCTCTGTGTGGCATGGTGTGCAATGGGTGGGTGACCGAGTACCCCAGTGCTTGCATTCCTGTGTGCGTACTTGTGTGATGGTGGCTTAGGGGGGTGTATGGGTATGTGCAGTGGCCATGCTTTGGTGATGGGTGTCCATGCTTTGTTGTTGCATGCAGGGCTTTGTGTTAGGATGTGTGGTTTGTGATGTTGGGACATTTGTGAGGAGTTGGAGTGATGGGGGTGTGGGTGAAGGTGGGGGTATATGATAGCATGCAAGTAGGGTGGGGGATGTAATAGTTAAGATTTGACTTACCAGAGTCCATTCCTCCATCTACTCCTGCGAGGCCCTCAGGATGCAGAATCGCCAAGACCTGCTCCTCCCATGTTGTTAGTTGTGGGGGAGGAGGTGGGGGTCCGCCGCCAGTCCGCTGAACCGCAAGGTGGTGTCTTGAGACCACGGAACGCACCTTCCCCCGTAGGTCATTCCACCTCTTCCTGTTGTCATCCCTATTTCTTGGGTGCTGTCCCACTGCGTTGACCCTGTCCACTATTCTTCGCCATAGCTCCATCTTCCAAGCTATGGAGGTGTGCTGCACCTGTGATCCGAATAGCTGTGGCTGTACCCGGACGATTTCCTCCACCATGACCCTGAGCTCCTCCTCAGGGAACCTGGGGTGTCTTTGCCGTGCCATGGGGTGGTGTGGGTGATGTTTGGGGTGGTGTGTGTAGTGATAAGTGGGGTGATATTTAGTGGTGTGTTGTGTGAGGTGCGTGGAAGTTATGTGGGTGATGGTATTGTGTGCCTGTGGATGCTTGGTAGTTGTTTGTAGTGTCTCTCTCTGGCCTTCTCTCGGTAATTTTGTCACAGTGGTTTGTGGGTGATGTGGGTGTGTGTTTTATATTGTAATGGGTGTGTGGGAGTGGTGTGTGTATGTGTATCAAGTGTGTGTATTTCGAATTGTCCAATGTGGTAGTGTTTTGTAAGAGTGTGTGTATTTTGAGTGCGCCGGTGTGTACCACCAATGGAATACCGTGGTTGAAAGACCGCCGCGTGGATTTGTGTGTTGTGATAGTGTGGGGGTATTTCTGTTGGCGTGACGGTGGAGGTTTTGTTTTCGCCAGTTTATCACTGACCTTTGGTGTGACGGACTTCTGTGGGTGTCTGAATTTTGGCGGATTCTGAACAGTGGGTCATAATGACCGTGGCAGAATTCCGCTGCCGCAGCGGTGTTTTGGCGGTCTTTTGCACGGCGGTAAGCGGCTTTTACCGCCAATGTTGTAAGGAGGGCCAGAGTATTAGTTCTAAACTGTAAATGATCATCTATATTGAGAAATAAAAACATGGGTGACTGAGGTGTCCAACCTGGCAATTCCAAGAAAAACTGATCAGCAATCAAGAAAGATATTTTTCCATAAATATTTATTTAATCCATCAACAGTTCATTCACCATCTATTCATTTGTCACTTCAGACATGATATTGGGCTTTTGATACAATGTTCAGGATGTTCTCTCTGAGATTCCTCCAGAACTGGAAACAAAATTCCAGGTGTCGGCCCCAGAACTGGACATAATATGGCAAAGGTGGCAAGAGAACTGACGCAACACTCCAGATGTGGCTTTCAGTGTAAGACAAAATGCAAAAATATGGCCTGGAGGTTAGACTTAGTATATCAGGGATGGCTTCTAATGGTAGCAGTGATATTCTAGGTGAAGCTTGAAAGCTAGACAAAATAATCTGGTGAGTGCTTCAGACCTGTACAGAGTACTCTTTGAGAGACTATATAAGCAATGGTTACATTGTATAGCTGTAACACAATGTTCCTTGTCTGCTGATTTTATCCTTTCTGTTACAAATTGAGTCTCTAAATGGCAGAGGTATACATGCTGTCCAAGTAGGGACCACAGTTCTAGTAAGGGTAAGTCACAACCCAATCTAAATTATGCTGGTATCTTGGCACACAGCAGGCAGGCTCACCTTAGAAGGCAGTGTGTAAAGTATGTGTGTATGAACTCATACAGTAACACAGTGATAACACCACAAAAAGTCTCCACACCAGGTTAGAAAAATAGATTATGATTTTATAAATATGATAACCCCAGGTATGAATTTTCAAAGAATAAATGCAAAATAGTGCTTAGAATCAATTAGCGCTCTTAGGGATTACCTTAGGTTGTACTGGAACTGGGCAAAGTCAAAGTGCGAGTCAACTACGATTGAGTGGAGGCCAGCTACAAGACCCACTTAGGCCCCGGGAAACAAAGGCCCATATTAATACTTTTTTAGCGCCGCATTTGTGTCTTTTTTTGATGCAAAAGCGGCGCAAACTTCCAAAATACAATTGTATTTTTGAAAGTTTGCGCCGTTTTGCGTCAAAAAGCGGCACAAATGTGACGCTAAAAAAAAAAAATGTGGGCCAAAGTACCTTTCCTGGTCTCAGCAGAAAGATGCATGGAGAGATGCGTCAAGGGGGTCCTCTCAGGGATTGTGATGCGTTGATCTGTCTCTCACACTGTGGACAATGCATCACTTCTGAAGATAAGCACTGGAGCTGAGATGTGTTGGTTTCAAAGTGCATTGTGCTGGGTTTTCACATGCAGTTGAGGAATGCGTCGATCTCAGTAGACTGCTGCGGCAGTGAAGCACAGTTCTTTTGAGTCAGGCTCTCAAGGCAATGGTGTGGTTCTGTGAGCTGTGCACTGATTTTATTCCCACAACTGGGTCAATGTGCCAGTTCTGCTACACACAGACAGGAGATGTATCACGTTCCATGTTGCCAGTCTCTGGTTCCACATCCAGGAAACCAGGCACTGGGATAGAGACTTTGATATCCCTGAGTCTCAAACAATAGGAAGCAAGCCAACAAGCCCTTGGAGATCACTTGCGGTGCAAGGCAGAATCCAACGCTCCCTCAGCAGAGTCAGAGAACAGCAGGCAGCAGGGAAGTACAGCAGAAAAGCAGTCTTTTTGGGTCATCAGTCCAGCAGAGTAACAGTTCTTGTTGCAGCACAGCAGTTCATCTAACAGAGTCCAGTTGAAGGCTCAGAAGTGTTTGATTTGGTGGGGTCTGAGACCCAGTACCCATACCCAGTTGTGGCTTTGAAGTGTGGGGGAGTTCAAAGAAGGGTCTTTAAAGTGCACAGAGGCCCTTTCTTCCCAGCCCTGTCTTCAGACTGTCAGTAAGAGGTAATCAGCCATTTGTGTTGAGACAGGCACACCCTATTCAGGTATAAGTATCAGCTCCCCCTCCACCCTTCCTGCCAAGAAAGAGCCATCAGAATGAAGATGAATGCAGATGAGTACTCATAGACACATTTAATCTTCCTGTGTTTGTGACTGTCTAGAGGGCATGCATAAAGTGTAGCTGTCACCTACACTAGACCTGTATCAGAGACAGGATTCAGGCACACAGCGCGGTAAGAGCAGAGCAATGCCCACTTTTTAAAAGTGGCATTTCTAAAATAGTAATGTTAAATCTGACTTTACCATTAAAGAGGATTTACCATTACCATTCCAAAGATATGAAACATGATGCAGCTACTCCTTTCTGATCAGGAATTACAGCGTAAAAGTTCTTTAAGGCATTCCCAATGCTAGCCTATTGGAGGGACTAGGCCTCACAGTAGTGAAAAAGGATTTTGGGTGTTTTTCACTACCAATACGTGTAAAACTTAAAAATACATGTACTACCTTCTAATGAATGTACCTAGCATTCTGTCACCAGTTAAATTTGAAAAATGGAGAAAGATTTTAAAAGTTACTGAAGAACAGCTTGACACAAGGGTTTGAAATGGGACATTTAACTCAACACTTTCAGGTCCAAATAGGTGGTTATTGTGGCCAGTGGACATAAATGGTTGACATGCTCGTCTTATAAACTCCACAGGGGGTTTTAGAGCGAGCCGACCTAACCCTCGTTACATATCATCACAACACTCCAATAGTATCACCACGTATAGCGTGGGCAAATTATGTCACCAATGGTTAAACAGCAGTTAAAGAGCATCTTAGTCTCCTGTCAGAAAACACAGAGTTACAAGATTTCTTGTTAGGTTCTCGAAAACCACACACAACACACTTTTTATATGCAATGTATAACGAAATATGGAAACTTTCACAAAAAGAAGCCACCGCCTGGTTGAGGCAAATAGATCAGGAAAACTTACAGAAAGCTCTAGCCATTGTAGACAATGGTATGGACACTTTATCCAACCTCATTTACACCCTAAATAACATTGTTTCATCTGCAATTGACATCACACAAAATGATATGTCATTTTTAAAACATGGACAGAGTCAGCTTAGGTCGATTATGCAGTTAGGTTGGACGTTACAAGTTCTGAAAAGTGGTTGTGTGCCCTAGCAATGTGTCAGCTCCAGGTAATTGTATGCCGCATTCAACCTGACACAACAGCAACATATATTTTGTTAAACATCAAAAAGTTGCCTTTCACTATGGCGGAAATACCATCTGCAGTTTGGTGAATACATGGGGTTATTAATCTGCCCATTTCAACTCTTCAGTTCAGTTCATGTTTGAAGCACATTCTGTTGGCAGAGTTTAAAAACTAGGAGATAGTTATATCCATGTGGTGTGGGAGCCACCCTTTACATACAAATGTTTCAAAGGCATGAAGGAGGTCTTTCTTAGCGGGTTCAAATGTGAGACTTCTGCATTTGTAAACAGCTGTCCTTGCACAGAGCATGTGATGCTTCAGCTCCTAAATTTAGCTTGTTATCTGAAGGAGGTCCCTGTACCTTTGATTCATCAAACATTTCAGGTGCTCTCGAACAGGAGTTATGCAATGCTAAACAAATTCAGCTGTTGTGGTGTGCGAACCGGAATTGCCTATGTAATTTCGGTCTCCCAAATTGTTACATGTTGCGAAAATGTGCCTTTTCCCCCAATGTGAGAGATAAAAGTACCAGAAATTTGGCCTCATATTGCTACTTCAAATGTAAATTTTGACAAGCTGAGCAGATTAAAGGCTCTTTTGTTTCAAAGACACGTGGTGCTTACATCTGCCTGTGAGACCTATGCTCTCCAAGTGGTGTGGTCATCCACAGGGATACAGTCCCTTTTAAATACAAACTTTTGAAGACATTTTGGTGTACTCATAGGTCACATCTTTAACACGTCTAACACCGTTGGGATTGTGCATCTCTTTAAGGCTGTTGGTTCTTGTTTTGTCAGCACCTTTTCCTCACTAAATTTTTCCGAGTGTCTTTGGAGGATTCCCTATTACTTTGGTGCTAAATGGCAGCTATTTGCTGTTGCTACTTTTAATTTGCAATGGCTGCCCCATTTCAACAAGGAGGACTGATGGCGCTTCCACCAGCCCAACTATTATGTCATTGCATGATGCAGTATTTTGGAGCACCACTCCTGGAAGACCTGAAGTTCAAATGGTCTTTTTCATTCAGACCAGTTGTGAATTGCGTGCAGCCCTTCTTTCGATGTTTGTGGTCCCAATTTGAACATGCACCTGAATTGTGTCTTACCATGCAGCGCATACCTTCTTTAGATGCTGGTCTGTTGGTGTTTACGATGAGGGTTCACTACTAGATATGCACATTGAGACTGCAATTGCTAGGGAAAGCTTCCTTTGAGCTTCCCTTTGTGGATCAAGTGACTCTTGGTGCTACAACATCAGGCACTGCACAGAAAACTGCTGCCTAGGCCGGAGCTATGGCTGAGGCAACGGAACATGAGTGCTCCCTCGTTTTCGTTGTCAAGGAGCTTTTTACTTTACCACCTGTCGATGTGGGGTCTTTCCAGAGTCAATAACAAATGATGGCATTGGCCATTTTTTAAAAGCTCATGATTATTGTTGTTTTGCTGACATTTGGCCTTAACTGATGTTTGAAATCTAAATTGCCCATTTTGATTTGTGTTTCACTTTACTGGTCACTGCTGTGATAACTTTGTGTTTCATTATCCTCATAATCACAATTCATGCCTTTTTATGTAGAATGCAGTTGCTTCAATAAAATATATATTGAACCAAGATCCTGCTTCTGTTTGTCCTCTCATGTATGAGACTTGTATAACTGAGAGAAAGGGGTACGATCTTTTCCACCACAACTTTCCTGAGAGGTCTGAGTGTCGCGCGATAGGCTGCCACAAATCAATCTTGCCTTTGGTATTGGTAAGGTGCTGCAAGCTAGCTGGAAGGGTTAGGCCAACAGCTGTCACATGGTGTGGGATCAGATTCAGTCCCCCATACTTGGTGGTGCTGCAGCCCAAAATCCATCTGGTTATTATAACGGAGTCTTACACAGCACCCTGCCCTATGAGCTACCAAAAGCCTGCCTTAGGGGCGGCTTATATGTAATAAAAGGCGAGTTTAAGGCTTCGCAAGGGGTTTTAAATGCAAGTCAAAGTGCCAGGAAACTGCACACACAGGTCTTGCAATGGTAGGTTTAAAATGCTATTTGTGTGGGTGGCACAATCAGTAGTGCAGGCCCAATCGTAGCATTTAATTTACAGGCCATCGAAATATGATATAGAGTTGGGGAATATAAAATTGCGGAAAGACAATCCTAAGGCTGTCAGGTCTAACACTTTCCGCTCTGTTACTCAACATCACTTTGGTCTCCCTTCAACCTTAACCACTCTTACATCTTTTGATCTGAGAATTCAAATAGGCTCAAGGGAAAAGGAAACTGATTGCTGCCAGATTTTAGTGTATGTCATAGAGGTATGCCAGACAGCTTTGTATTTACAAAGGCCGAAAATTGGCAGCGTCATCAGCCATAAAGTTCTATGCATAAAAACAAGCTACTTGGATTTACCACTGCTTGTTTTCCCTTGCCTACTGCAAAAGTCTGCTTCTGAAATGCATCTGTGTATTCCTCAAACAGTGGTCCCAGACTTTACAAAGCAACTGACTGTGGAAAGATTGGACCACATCAGTCGCAACCCAAACTGAGTCTCCTACATTTTGTAAACGTTTTATAGGGATTGCAGTCACACCCAACTCTAGTCACTCATACATAGACAGAGTTGAAAATTAAACACAAACTGCAGCTTTATATCTGAATGCAGATATTCCATGCCTGCACAAAGTGGTGATGTCTCAGAAAGCGAAATCTTGGTGGTCAAATTAGCACAAGGCTCTTAAATGGAAGCTGGATTGTGTTAACAGCTTGTGTTAGAGATGGACTGTGAAAGTCAAGGGAGACTAACCAAGGGAAAACAAGCACTGGCAAATCCAAACACTTTTTATAGTGCAAAGCTTTGGTGTCATGATAAGAAAGTTGAATTCGCTGCTTATATTTTTTTGCTGCTGCATTTATTCTTTATTTGTAGGAACATCAGCAACTGTAGATAGTCACCACAATTTTAGTTTAATTTAATTTATTCAAAATAGTAGCATTCTAAATTCAAAACTGTCTTACTAACACTGTACTTGTTTAATATTGTTCGACATTTAAAAAAATAATATTTTATGTTAAGGTACATTAATATTTATCTTAAAAATATCTTTACTATTTTTTTTAATGTTTGATAAACTTTTCCCAACACTTTACCAAAGGGAAATCTCCACCCCTGTCGTGGAAATCTCTGCTTCGGTGTTGAACATTAGTAATAATAACTTTTCCCTTTAATCCATATGGATTCTGTATATGGGAAGCCAAGCAACAAATGCTGAATTCCTTGTCCCTCTGTCAATTGCCTATACATAGGAGGAATTGCTGAGACGTCGCTATACCGTCAATGATGTCTTGTTTGACCTATTCAAAAAGGTTTTGTTTCCCTCCTTATTTAGATCGAAGGTGGATATGTTGGGAGGTCCCTTTTGTTAGCTTTTATTCAGGAGATTTGCTCATTGTATTTTTGTAATCAAAGGGTCTACTATTCCAATACAATACTCAACACATTGGCCCTCATTATGACTGTGGCGGTCTTTTGCTAAGACCGCTGCAGCCACGGCCGCCGGAAGACCGCCAGTGCTGGCGGTCTTCTGACCGCCATATTATGACTGCCACTGGATATCCCCACCGCCGGTCGTCGGATATCCGGCAGCATTCATCATAGCGGTCGGCGGTGCTTAGGCAGTTCCACTACCGGCACCGCCACGCCAGAAAAAGACTGCCTACAGAATTACAAACAGTAATTCTGTGTGGCAGTCTTCTGGTGACATGGCGGTGCCGGCGATGGGAGTGCTGGATCCCATTCCCTTACGGAAGAGCACCTCGTTCGATGAGATAAGTGTCATCCACAAGTGGAGGGTGTGGAGGGGTGTGAATGGGTCTGTGTGTGAGTGTGTGTATGCATGTCATGAATGTGGGGGGAGGAGGAATGTCTGTGGGTGCGTGCGTGTGTGCCTGTGTGTAAATGTGGCGATGGTGATGCATGTGTGTATGCATGTGGATGGAGGTGGGGGTGTGTTCATGGATGAATGTGTAGGAGGGATGGGGGTGTGAGTGAGTGCATGATGGTGGATGTGTATGTATGAATGTAGATAAAGGGAGGGGGTGGGGGATGGTGAGTGTATGCATGCATGATGTGTATGGGTATGTATGCGTGTCTATGTGGGTAAATGTGAGTGCATGTGTGAATGGGGGTGTGTCTGTGTGTGATTGTGTGTGTGTGGGTGCATGCATTTGTGTGTGTGGAGGTGTTTGGGGGGTATCCTGGTGACATCACAGTTAATATCATAGGAAGCGATGTCACAATGTTAACCCTCACTTGAAAGAGAATAGGCCTATAATACAAAGCTGATGCTATATTTTATATTTTAACATAAATATGTATATACAACTTCTTATTAATTTACAAAACAAGTGTACACATTGATTTCTTCTTATTTGTGAATACAAGCCAGTGAATGTTTTAGACAATGAGAAACTCTACATTTAAAGCATAATCTGTGCATTGCTAAACACTGCATCATTTGCATAGTACAGAATAGTGGAGCAAAGTATCCACCGTACGTACACATAATTAATAATAAAGGACTTCAAACATTGATGTATATTTGGAATTCATTAAGTTGCTGTTGGATTCTTTATTTAATTCCAATTTTTAAACAAAGCTATCTAGACTCATTATTGGGTGCAGATTGCTTTAAAGGCAGCCTGTCGAATAAACATAGAAATAAGGTACTGTTAAACCGCTTAAAGTATGTAGTAATCAGATGATTGAAGTAATCACGATTGAAAGATAAGTTGGGATTGCAAATGCAACATTATGCAATAAGAATAAAGGAAATATAACAATATATTAAGAAAAATGTGAGCATACTTCAGTGTTTAACAGGAAAGAGCAGCTCGAAGTCCTATCAATCGAAGTGTACAGAGTAGCAAGGATGGTATTTTTTAGAGTCAGTTGTCTTTGCATTGTACAGGAAGAAAGGCGAAAATAAGTTGAGTGAGTTTCTATGCTATTTTCTTTGCTTGTAAGAGGAGGATGTGTAGCTTTTCTACACAAAGGTGAATAGAACGAGAGTTAACTCTATAAAGTAACAGAAGGTATTGTGACCAGATTTAAAGAAAAGTGGCGCAGCTTGGTGCTGTGCCAAAATTGCCAGTGCTGCGTCATTTAAGGGAATATGGCGCACCTCTGTGTTTCCCCCAGTGATGGCGCTAAATTTAGCTGCCAGTGCCAACGCAGGCATCTTTGCACCATTGTGCAAGGATGTCTGTGTTGAGGGGTGTGATTGTTTATGTGCGGGAAGGTGTCCCTTTCTGCACATAAACAATCACTAATGGCATTTTGGCACTTCTGTGTGTGCTGCACAATGCAGCATGCATAGAATTGCCAAAGCGGCATTTTCAAATGATTGTTTATGTTCAGGAAGGGACACCTTCCTACACGTAAATAATAATTTCTGGCATTTTGCTATTTCTATGCATGCGGCAGAATGCAGCACACATAGAAAAAGCAAAAAACGAGGAGGAATAAAAGTATTCCTCCTCATTGCGCCTTGCTAACACCACCCCCTGGCGTGGCGTTAGACTTTGGCGCTGCATCAGGTTTACAAAATTTCGTAAATCTGAGGCAGCGTCAAAATGCAATGGGTGTTGCTGTGGCGCACCCACAGCAACACCAATTGCACGCCCCTTCCACGCACAGTGCTGCGTGGGAAGGGGCCGTATTTACCAGGTAGCGTTATGCCACCTGGTAAATACGGTGCTCTGTTTAGCACCGCAGGAGAGTCACAAAAAATGACGCTCAAGGCCTATAAATATGGCGCCGGGTGCTCCTACGGAGAATTACTTTGTTGAAGGGTGATCTAAATTGATCTGCCTCTATTTTAACTCACAAATGAAATACAAGAGGGACACCACACCAGGCACTCTTCAGCATCACACGACAGCTTACAGAACCACCACAAAAAGCATCGGGTTGCAGTTTGCTGCTGTAAATCAAGCAGAATGTCTTGGCATCAACCCAGTGCTTTAAATGGGCCGGTACTTTACCGGCACTTTTGCACTGCACCAGCGTAATAATGTACACAAAACAATGCAATACATTTTCACATTAAAATAGTGCTATAGTGCATTGGCAGTAAATAAGGTGGCTAGAGACTTTCTTCTTACAGAAAAGGGTAGTTGAGGCTGAAACTGGGCAATGAATGACAACAAAGTCATTTGTGATACAGTAACAAGTTTAAACGTGAATGTCACATTTTTGCCCTTGTGTTCATCTTATCAGCACTCCGAAGTGGCTTCCTGATTGCCTATGCACTGAACAAAAACATCAAAAATGAACATTTTTGATTTCAGTATTACTTTTTATAAATCGCATGTGCATTTTAGTGCATTTTAGTAGCGATCTGTAGTGGCCTATAGGCAGCAAAAGCGCTTTACACAAACAAAAATGTAATCACATAAAAATGTCAACACAACATTTTTAGTTTCCGATTTACTTTTTATAAACCACCTCGTTTTTCTACATATCAATATGGAATGCCTCAAATTGGAAATCGTTATTAAAAAGATTTGTGTGGCACTTTGGAATGAACATATTCAAACTGCTTTCAGATATATACAAAACGGCACTATCATATTACAGTTTGCTATTTTGTGGTTCCTAGCTCTGGTGTTCTTTCACCAGGTTAACCAGCAAAGTGCCTCACATTCCTGCCTCATTACGGACTTGAAGAATAAATGCTGTGCATTTCTTGGTCAGTCACTGTTTAGTTAACCAAAGATAACCCCATCTTCTACCAGCTCACCTCAAAGGAGAAGATGATGTCAGGTGGGGTGAAGCGTTAACAACACCCGAGGCCATGCAATGGGCCAGATTTACTAAAAAGTGGTGCAGCGTGGTGCTGTGCCAAAATTTACACTTTAGAAATGCAGGGGTGCCCCATATTTACTAAAATATGGCTCACACCTGTGTTTCCTCCTGCGGCGGTGCTAAATTTAGCTGCCAACGAAGGCATGCTTGCACCTTAGTGCAAGGGCATCTACGTTGAGGGGATTTATTGTTTATGTGCAGGAAGGTATGAGTTCCTGCACATAAACAATCTACAATGGTAATTTGTCATTTCTATGTGTGCTGCAAGATGTAGCACACATAGAAGTACCAAATCGTCATTTTTTAATGATTGTTTATATGGAGGAAGGGACACCTTCCTGCACATAAAGATTCATTCATGGCCTTTTGCTCACATGGAAAAAGAAAATACGAGGAGGAATAAATGTACTCCTTCTCGTTGTGCAATGCTAACGCCACCCTGGGGTGGTGTTAGTTGTTGGCGTTGCCACAGATTTACGCCTTCTTGTAAATCTGGGGCATAGTCAAAAGCAATGGATGTTGTGGTGGAATGCCCACAACAACACCCATTGCACGCCCCTCTGACGCAGAAAACTGCATCTGGGGGCCCATATTTACTATTTGGTGTTAAGCCACAAAAAGTGCCTTAGTGCCACCTTGTAAATGTGGCACACTGGGCAGCGCCACCAGAGCATCACAAAAAGTGACGCTCCAGTGGCGCTAGGGCCTTTTAAATCTGGCCCAATGTTTGTAATTGCAAACAAAGGCATTGCTAGGGCACAAGGCATTACTAGCAACACCTCCAAACTTGCTTCAGTCTTGACTTGTGGGACTGCGTCCCCTTACTAAAAATAGTGGGAGGACTCCGTCCACCCATGTCCACCCTTGACTCGTGTCCTGCCTAGTGTATGAGGCTATCATTGCTCTTGCATTGCGAGTTGCTAAAGTGAAATAGCAACACCAAAGGATTATCACACTACTCATTTAGGTACACAAAAATTTCAATAGCTAAATACAAAACAGCTTAATAATCAAAAAATCCAAATCTGATAGCGTAGATAATTCTTGCTTTTTTCTGTCTTCAAAGAACACTCTCAGAAAAAAGTAAGCCTTTCAACGCATAAAGGCCCATATTTATACTTTTTTGCTGCACATTTGCATCATTTTTTTTACACAAAAGCGGCACAAAGGTAGAAAATACAATTATGGGGCATACTTATACTTGTTAGCGCCAAATTTCCGTCATTTTTTTACGCAAATTCAGTGCAAAACTAACTCCATATTTATACTTTGGTGCTAGACCCGTCTAGCGAGAAAGTTATGGAGTTAAATTCCTTTTTTTGGACGTGGAAACCTACCTTGTATCAATGTGATGCAAGGTAGGCGTTCCCGTGCAAAAAATGACTCTATGGCCTTAGCACCATATTTATACCCCATGCTAAAATCACGCACGGGGAGGAAAAGAGGTCAAATAATGGCGCAAAGCTTGCTTTCCACCATTATTTAATGCTTGGGTCAGGGCAGGCGTTAGGGGACCTTTGGGCCTATTTCCATGGTGGAACACCATGGAATAAGCCCACAGGTGCCCTCTCCAGGTCCCGGGGACACCCCCACCCACACCAGAGGGACAGCGGAGGATGGGGGACCCCATCCCAGGTAAGTATTTTTTTTTAATTCCATTGGGGGCCCTGACACAGGTCCCCCTACATATCACTGGGTGCAATGGCCATGCCCAGCGGACCCTGGGCCCCTGTGATGTCCTTTGGGGGGGTGGGCATGACTCCTGTCTTTTCTAAGACAGGAGTCATGTGATATGGATGGTTTTGTGTCAGAAAATGACATGAGGCTGGTTAGAGTCTTTTTTTTTTACTCTAACCTGCCTAACGTAATTTTTAGGGTTGAAAACCCCCTACTCCCATATTGTCACCCCCACCCAGCTAACGTCATATGTTTTTTTACGTTAGCCCACCCTTTGCGCCGGCTTGCATCATTCGATAAATATGGTGCCCTGCTGGCACTCAAGAATGGTGCAAGCATGCAACACGTTTTGATGCAAAACTGCGTTAGTGCAGTTTTTCACCAAAATGTGTAAATATGCCCCTATATTTTGTAAGTTTGCGCCACTTTTCTGTCAAAAAATGATGAAAATGCAACGCAAAAAAAAGTATAAATATGGGCCAAAGTACATTCTCATGAGCTGGGCTGGGTACTGATTACAAGACTTTCAGCTGGGACCACTAAGAGGTATTTGCAAAACACCTAAAATTGGAAACTCATTTTTTGGTGTGACTCAAGGAAAGCTCAACCTTCATAAAATGTGAACTGCCATATCCTGGACGCAGAGGAGCCCTGAAGGTATGCTTTATCTGCCAACAGCTGATCAGAGGGCAACTCCAGCACAATAGATGTGAGGCGTGTGCGGAAATTCCCTCCCTTTGATCTAAACGGCATTTACGTTTGGTAGATGGATTAGTGAGTTAAACAGTAATATTAACGTTTGATGAAGACTCTTCTGTCAGCCTAGGGAGCTGTGTATCATCTTACTCCTGCCTTTCCATCCCAGTGCAGCCTAGGGACTTCCATTTTAGTTAAAAATTCCGTTGCCCAAAGAAACCATTTGATACGTCTTTGAGGTTCTGGTTTCCACATAAAGACAGCTTTTGAAATATTGTTGCACGAATCTAATGCAGGCAACTTCAATTCGGTACTCGGTTCGGCGGAGACTACCATTTTGCTGGAGTTCTGTTTCAGAACGTGTGCAGAAAAATATTAGTACTGCCTGACATTTGAGCCCACATTCGGACACCTACCAGCACTTTCAAAACACTTTACGAAAACAAGAGGTGATAGGGCATGGGCACATTTACAGAGTGGTGGTGATCGGAAATGAAGAACAGGCCCGTTTGACTCCCAAATTCTGCCCGAGTCCTACGTGCAGACTCTCTAGTCCTAAAACTCTCAGCAACCTATGCCTCAAGTCTGCCTGACAGATGCCTAAGAGTGGCCGACTGCTGCACAAAGTAAACAGTTTTCTCAGAATTTTCTTAATGTGAGGATGTTAGAGCTTACTGCTCAAAAATGCACATGTCCCGCTATTTACCGGGTATTTTCCACCCTGTAGTTTTTGGGAGGTTTACCCTGCCAAAATGTATCAGGTGAAACCTAGCTGTCGGTAGAAATCTGGAAAATTCATAATTCCGATACCCATGCCAACAGGTTTTAAATAAATCCCTGTCAACTTTTTTGCCAATCACCATAAAAGATTGACACGAGTTTCCACTACGCCGCTTGCTGGTACTGCTGCTGTGCTATACTTTCTCCATGTGAACGAGTTTGGTTTCCCGCTGACCCTGTTGTGCCCAGTATGCCTGCATGGGGCAAGTAATTACTGCCGACATCTTATATGTAGATAACTGACTTCATACTTTGCTAAGAGGATTTGGGAGTAGACGGGGGCAAGGCAGCTGACTGGTGACCTTATCTGCCTCCTCCTCCTCCTTGCCCCTGCTGATGATGTTACTGGGAGTGGGGGCTCTTGTGTTCATAGGTCAGGCCCCATCTTCCTCCTTACCTCAATTACCTATTCTGGTGCTAACTACAAGTGAAAGGCGATGGGAGGGATGAGAGTGAGAAGGATGGGAAGAGGAATGAAACTAAGGGAACAAGAAAAAGTGGCAGCTCCTAAAGAGAACGAACAGGCAATGATAACCTGGAAGAAGCAGTATTGATTAAATGCAGGTTTCTCAGAAAGCTCAGCCTGTCCCTCTGGAATAAGGTCCGCTGGGCCTAGACCCAGCTCGTCAACGCCTAAAGCCTGCCCTGCTCATGAGCGTAGTGCCACCACTGAATGCACCCTGTCACTTTTGGGGTATGACAAGATCAGTGTACCTTTGAAAATTTTTGCTCACGGGGAGCACACTTTCAAGACAACCCTTGCGCTTGTCTATAACCTGCAACTTGCAAATAAGCTCCACCTAGCATACCAGTATATTCCCTATTAGAGAAAGATAGCAACCATTCTGGAAAAAATAAACAAGCAGTAGCAAAGCCAATAGGTCGAGCCTATGCAAAAGCTATTGGCTTTGCCAATGTGTTGTAGCTACGTTGTACATCAGCATGGCTGCTGTTCAGCATGGCTGCAAGTTAGTGATGTGAAGAAGAGAGGCATGGAGGGTCATACAGCAAAATGGCAAAGAGTGGAGCAGAGTTCTGCAGAGTGGAGTTGCAGAGAGTGTCATTTATTGAAGTAGCATAGTGTGGAGTCACGTAGAGTGACATATACTGGAGTGGCACAGAGTAAATGAACTGCTGTAGAGTGCATTGGTGTAGAGTGTTGCCAAGTAAAGCAGTGTTGAGTGCAGTGGCATTGAGTGCACAGGCATTAAATTTAGCACAGTACAATGCAGCGTTGTAGAATGCAGTGGTGTAGATTAGAGTAGTGCATAGTAGAGTGTAGTGGTGCAGAGTGCAGTGGTACAGAGTGGAGTGGTGGAGAGTAGAGTGGCACAGAGTGGAGTGGTGTAGAGTGAAGTGGTGCAGAGTGGAGTGGCGCAGAGTAAAGAAGAGTAGAATGCCTTGGCATAGAGTGCAGTGGTGTAGAGTGCAGTGGAGCAGAGTGGTGCACAGTGGAGTCACATAGAGTTGAGTGAGGCAGTGGGCAGTGGTGCAGAGTAGAGTAGAGTGGCATAGAGTGCAATGGTGTAGAGTTGAGTGGCATAGAGTACAGTGGCATAGAGTGGTGCAAAGTAGAGTAGCATAGAGTGGTGCAGAGTAGAATATAGTGCCGTACAGTGCAGTGGCATAGAGTGCAGTGGCATGGAGCGGAGTAGCGTAGAGTGGAGTAGTGCAGATTAGAGTGTCGTAGAATTCAGTGGCTAAGATTGCAGCGTTGCAGAGTAGAGTGTCAGAGTGCAGCGATGTAGAGTGGAGTAGAGTGGTGTTGAGAGCAGTGGTGTAGGGTATAGGGATGCAGAGTAGAGCACAGTGGTATAGAGTCCAGTGACATAGAGTGCAACTGTGTAGAGTACATTGGCATACAGTGCAGTGGTTAAAAGTAGAGTGGCATAGAGTGCAGTGGCATAGAGTGGAGTGGGTCAGAGTGGAGTAGAGTGGCATAGAGTGCAGTGCATAGAATAGATTGTTTCAAAGTAGAGTAAAGTGGCTTAGAGTGGAGTGGTGCAGGATAGAGTGCAGTTGCATAGAGTGGAATTGAGTGTAAAGGCATAAGGTGGTGTAGCTGCAGAGAGGTGAGTAAAGTGCATTCGTGTAGAATGTATTGGCATAGAGTGCAGCAGCACAGAGTGCAGTTTTGCAGAGTGGCATATAATACAGTGGTGAAGAGTGGAGTTGTACAGAGTAGATTGATGTGGCATATATTGGAGTGGTGTACTGTATAGTGCAGTGGCGAAGAATGCAGTGGTGTAGAGTAGAGTGGTGAAGAGTGCATTGGCACAATGTAGAGTAGAGAGGCATAGAGAGAAGTGGCATGGAGTGCAGTAGCGTATAGTGGAGTGGTACAGAGTGGTGTACAGCAGAGTGGTGCAGCATGGAATGCAGTGGACTGGAGTGGTGCAGAGTAGAGTGGAGTGGTGTAGAGTGGGTTTATGGTGTGGTAGCACACTGACATTACAGGCAACACATTTGCAATTGAAATGACCATTACATTTGCATAGACAGTTTTACTAATAAATCTGTACAGTGCACAGGTGAAAATGTGTGGTAATTGCATCGTCTAGTGTAATGATTTGTTTTGATCATATTAAAGTATTTGTTTCCAACACACTTCAGAAATAACAAAAAATATGCTTCATCTGAGTTCCTAATTCTGATATATTCTGAAATGCTTACACAGTTCATTTAAATGTTGTTCTTGTGTGCTAGAAAAAAAACATTCCCCTACCCATAGTATCCAGCAAGATTGTCACATAAATCCTCTGAAGTCAGAGAAAGAGAAGTAAACAAGTGCCCTCGGAAGACAGTGCCTGACATTTGACCACAGTCCTCGAATGAACAGCAAATGTGACCAGATAAGAAAGATTTATAGGCCTGTTTACAGAAAGGGAGCGCTCAGAAGAATGCTGTAAATAAGGTTTGGGCACGGAAAGGTGCACGCTCAATCTGGAGAACCTAAAACAAATAAAGCCAGCACATGGAAAGCAAGAAAATGTGAGTTCGAAACCACAAAGCCAATCGCAAGCAACGCCCAGAATGCATTGCTAAGTCACTTTTCTGAATGGTCCCAAGATGTCTTTAGGAAACCAAACAACAGCGATGTCTGGTAGGCTGCAGCCTAAATAGTAGTTTTGAATCCGCTTTTGAAAACAATGTATTTTAATGCAAAAGGGCTTGGGGCATCTGTAAAACCTGTATGGCAGGAGCTTCTGCATTAGGAGCATATTCTGATGAACAAGCTTGACCACATAATTACAAAGGACCATTTTATCTAAATGAGACAGAATCCTCTAAGTCTCAAGGGCATTGCCATTTCCCCAACAGGACCTCCACTTCAACACCCATAAGAATACTTCCATCTCTAGCAATACTGATAAAGCTGGAACCAGCGAGTGTGCCGAGGTGACAGAAAAATGTGTGTGTGCATACAAATTTTCACCAATTACATGATTGCATCAGCTTCCTGCCCCTAAAATACACTCAAGTACTTTAATTGTTTCTCTTATTATGTAAACAAAAGATTGCCTCTCTTCTTTAAAATTAGTAAGCGGAACAGATAGTCTGCACTTCGTGTTGTGCGGTGGAGATTGGGCACAAGCCTGGACCCTTTCTGGCCACTGAATCAATAGCTCCTTTAGTGACACCAGGGAAGACAGCATCTGGGTAGCAAAGAGAATGCATGGGTGGAAGGAGGTTCCTCTTTAAGCATTAGAACTCATGTGCAAGAAAGAGTTGTGCGAATAAAGCATAACTGGCAACAAACTTAGCTCTTGCCTTTCTTGTTTTATGGCTTTCTTAGGGCACTACCTCTATAGTTGTTTAATTCTGATACATTTTCCAAACACTGCTCCAGCAGTCCTGTCACATCAAACATGCTGGACTCTGCACACCTGTGCTGGGCCTTTGCTGCTCAGTGCAGGAAGCGCCCAAAACTGGAAAACTACAAAAAAGTAGATGCAATGCAGAGAGTAACTGTTAACACTTTAACCCTTGTTTACCATGCTGCAATAATGATACCATTGCCAGGAAGTGCAGCCAATGTGTTATGCCCTCTGAGTTTCTTTAGGATGGAATTTGGATGGAAATTGGGCAACCTTTGACAGTAATGTGACTATGTATTTATAAAAAGCTGCCATGCATAATCTTTCTTCCAAAACATAAATTGATTCATCTTATGTATTGTAGATTTTGTAAAGTCATGATAGCATAATAACCTCATTGGAAAGGAGGTAGGCCAGATCATCAAGGAACTTCTGACGGACACTGCGTCATATATCAAGATGTCTGGGAGGCACTCAACAGGAAAATTCTTCACAAAAGTAACATTGACTATGAACTCTACAGCTCCAACTTAGCATCCCAGGAGAGGGATGAATCCATGGGGGAGTTCATCTCACGACTAAAATGCTTACCCTGCTGCTGCGCTTTTGACACTCATATGACTGAAGATGTTCTTTGCCTGTGGATTATCGAAGGGTGTCAATGAGAGTCCCTGTGCAGGCATATCTTAAAGAAAAGCTACTCGTTGGATGAAATAGAAGAAATGACTAGGGTCGATGATCAAGCAGAAGAACATGCAAAATGGAAGCAGGAAAGCGAGAGAAACGTGAACAGGCATTCAGGCTTCAAACTTGTCAGAAGGAACATCAGCCACCTGAACGCTATAGGACTCAGAGATCCAGTAATTTCACCTAACAGGGTGTCATTGAAGCCCGAACAAGCGGGCCAGAGAAGAGTGCACCAGTTGAAATGCTATCACTGCGGTCAAGACTTTCCACACACTGAAGTGTGTCCAGCGGTGGGTCAGCACTGTTGACGCTGCGGAAAGGAAAACTACTTTGAAAAGGTGTGCCAAGCTTCACAGAAAAGCATACCCAAAGGAAATCCAGGGAGTCCAGGTCATGTAATCATGCTAAGACTGTGTGTTACTGAAAGGATTGCTCCACCAGTTCATTGCGATCAAGCCTTTACTCACATGGCACATACAAATCGCGAAGCTACGAATCTTGTGAGTCAAGATCCCTCACATCAATCTCACAAGACAGTGAGGAATACATCTGCATGGTTGCTGACCACAGCCGACAATAGAAATATCCGAGATTGCACATCAAAATGGGGGAACACTCCGCTACATTTGTGCTAGACAGTGGAGCATTCCTCAATTACATCAGTATCACAGAATATAACAGAATGATCAAAAGCCCAAACTGCACAAAGTGGCTGTGCGAGTTTACACGTGGATGCCTAAAGAACCTCCTCCATGTCTAGGATAGTTTCAAACACCTCTTACATACAAAGATAGAACTGTACAAGCACACATCCATGTGATCGAGGGGCCAGAAACAGACTGTCTCCTCATTCTGCCCACTGTTGAATGATTAAGATTGGTGGAAATAATATATCGAGTGGGGGACAAATCAGACATTGTACACAAGTTTCCGAAGTTGTTCACAGGACTTGGAAAACTCGCTCACTTTTAAGTCCTCCTGCACATAAATGAACAAGTGACACCTGTGGCTCAGCACCATACGAAGGTACCTTTTCACCTCCAAGAGGCAGTTGAGGACAATACTATGGGACCTCCCCCAGGCAGACATCATTGAGAGAACCTCTGGACCTCCCGTGGGTGTCCCTAGTGGTGGTGGTGCCCGAACGAGGATCCGACAGCAGTGTATCTATGTGTAGAGATGAGAGCCCCAAACACCGCCATTGAAAGGGGAAGACATTTGGAACCCCACATCATTGATATGATCACACTACTGAATGGGACGGAAATCTTCTCCAAGCTGGATCTAAACAAGGGCTACTACCAGCTCGAATTCCGCGAGAGTGCATGCCACATCACCACGTTTTCTACACATCAAGGTCTATTTCAGAACAAACAGCTCAGTTTCGGCATTTCATCTGCAGCTGAGATTTTTCAAGAAGTGATCAGAAGAGTAATTCAACACGTTCCCAATGCCATCGAGTACAGCAATAGCATCCTTGTATTTGGCACCACTGTCAAGGAACATGACAAAGCCCTGGATCAGGTATGACATGGCCTTCTGGAAGCAAACCTGACCCTTAACAAAGACAACTATGAACTCCACAGGTCCACACTGAAATTCTATGAACACATCTTTTCAGGTGACAGGATAAGGCCTGACCCCGAAAAAGTCACAGCCCTGACCGACAACCCCCACCCCCAAGATGCTGATGATGGTCAGTCATTTCTGGGAATGGCCAGTTACTGTGCCAGTTACATCATGGACTATGCCACCATCACTTTTCTCCTCAGGGAACTGGCTAAAAAAGCCTAACCCTTCACGTGGTCAGCGAAATGTGATTAAGGCCCTGATTCTAAGCTTGGCAGGCGGCGGTAGCCGCCCGCCAAGCGGGAACCGCCAGAAGACCGTACCGCGGTCAAAAGACCGCAGCGGTCATTCTGGGTTTCCCACTGAGCTGGCGGGCGACCGCCGAAAGTCCGCCCGCCAGCCCAGCGGGAAACACCCTTCCCACGAGGAAGCCGGCTCAGAATGGAGCCGGCGGAGTGGGAAGGTGCGACGGGTGCAGTTACACCCGTCGCGAATTTCAGTGTCTGCAAAGCAGACACTGAAATTCTTTGTGGGGCCCTCTTATGGGCATGGGCACTGCAGGGGCCCCCAGGGGCCCCACGACACCCCATACCGCCATCCTGTTCCTGGCGGGAGAACCGCCAGGAACAGGATGGTGGTATGGGGTGTCAGAATCCCCATGGCGGCGCAGCAAGCTGCGCCGCCATGGCGGATTCCCATGGGCAGCGGACAGTCGGCGGTACACCGCCGGCTTCCCGCCTCTGGCCGCGGCTGTACCGCCGCGGTCAGAATGCCCGGCGGAGCACCGCCAGCCTGTTGGCAGTGCTACCGCCAACCTCCGCCATGGCGGTATTTACCGCCAGGGTCAGAATGACCCCCTAAGTGTTCATTGCAATCAAGGACACAGTTGAGTCAGCTAGCAATCTGGCATACTTCAATCCTCGCAAGAAGACCAAAATCACTGTGGACGCCAGGCTGTGGGACTCGGAGCCATACTAGGCCAATATGACAAAGAAGGCAATCAAAGACACATAGGGGGTCATTCTAAGTCTGGCGTGCGGCGGAGGCCGCCCGCCAGACTTCCCCCTCCAAAATACCGCTCTGCGGTCGAAAGACCGCTGAGGGTATTTTGGGATTTGCCCTGGGCTAGCGGGCGACCGCCAGAAGGCCGCCCGCCAGCCCAGGGCAAATCATCCTTCCCACGAGGTCGCCGGCTCAGAATTGAGCCGGCGGAGTGGGAAGGTGCGACGGGTGCAGTGGCACCCGTCGCGTATTTCAGTGTCTGCATAGCAGACACTGAAATACAAAGTGGGGCCCTCTTACGGGGGCCCCGCGGCACCCCCTACCGCCATCCTGTTCCTGGCGGGAGACCCGCCAGGAACAGGATGGCGGTAGGGGGTGTCAGAATCCCCATGGCGGCGGAGCGCACTCCGCCGCCATGGAGGATTCACAAGGGCAGCGGAAAACCGGCGGGAGACCGCCGGTTTTCCGCATCTGACCGCGGCCGAACCGCCGCGGTCAGAATGCCCTGCGGGGCACCGCCGGCCTGTCGACGGTGCTCCCGCCGACCCCATAGTGGCGTACACCAGTCGCAGCCTGACTGACACTGAGAAAGCAGACTCACAGCCAGAAAAGGAAAGTCTGGCGGTAGTCTGGGCCTGGGAGCATTTTCACATCTTCACCAATGGGAAACACTTCACACTCATCGCGGACCATCAGGCACTAATAACCATGTTCGAAGGGGACGGGCCAAAATGGCGGCCCCGACGGATGCCTAGAGCGTAGGCTCCGTCTTGGGCACATTTATAAATCCTGAAGGGCGTTCCCGGAGACACCCCAAGCGATCGAGACATGCAGCGAAACCTCCCCGGAAACTAACGGGGGGAAGAAGGAGAAAGAGAAGGATCGTATAGCTGCGATCGCTGAGATGCTGTGGGCGGCGACCGTTTAGAGCCTTGCAGGCGACGCAAGCCAGGACCTCGAGTGGATCCTGGATCCCGGATAGGAGAGGGCAGCCCCGGAAGCCGTTCACCGCACCAGCCGAGGGACGACACCAAGAGGCGCTGTGAGTGGGGCGGAGGGAACCTCCGGTGGGGAGGGCCAGAACAGTACACGGCCATTTCCTTTCCCCCCTCTTCTGACCTTCGTACATCCTGCGCTCCCCGGCTTCTGCTTACGTGTGTCCCTGAATGAGGAGCTGCTGTGAGAAATCGCGGAGGCGGGGTGCGGTGCTGTGCTCTGAACCTCCCCACCTGCCTCCCCCAGAAGAGCGGCTCGCAAAACAGGGGAAGCCGAGCTGCGACGCGGGCACATCGGAAGCTGCACCGCATCAAGAAAAACTCGCTTAACCCCAGCGGTGCACCAGGAGCACGCGGGGGATAATATCTAACACTCAGCCAACATCGGAATCCTTTTCCCCCCTCAAGAGGGGTATCAACACCGCACGTGGTACGGGGGGGTTGAGGAACAGGTGGGGATTGAAATCCCTCCCCCCCACCCACACCCCCGTTTTTCTCCCCCTCCCTTGTCTCCGCCCGCGGCCACAGCAGTGGGGACGAGCCAGACATCAGGTGGGATGGGTGAGGTGACCCTGCGCATGGCCCAGGAAACTTGCTTTTGGCTCTGACTAAACAGTTGCTTGAAACCCACTCACTCACTGTACAGCACAACTACTGCACGGTATAGACAGACCTGGACTACCCAACATCTGGAAACCCCACACCGCGTAGTGGGTGCGCAGTGGGGGGGAAAAAGAACAGGCACCCAAACAACGCACAATCATTCAGCCCTGAAGCACGTTTGAAGGGCAGCAACAGCGCGAAATGGCCGGAAAATCCAAATCTACGAAAGGCCAAGAACGAACTACTTGCATGGGGCAAGTAATTACTGCCGACATCTTATATGTAGATAACTGACTTCATACTTTGCTAAGAGGATTTGGGAGTAGACGGGGGCAAGGCAGCTGACTAGTGACCTTATCTGCCTCCTCCTCCTCCTTGCCCCTGCTGATGATGTTACTGGGAGTGGGGGCTCTTGTGTTCATAGGTCAGGCCCCATCTTCCTCCTTACCTCAATTACCTATTCTGGTGCTAACTACAAGTGAAAGGCGATGGGAGGGATGAGAGTGAGAAGGATGGGAAGAGGAATGAAACTAAGGGAACAAGAAAAAGTGGCAGCTCCTAAAGAGAACGAACAGGCAATGATAACCTGGAAGAAGCAGTATTGATTAAATGCAGGTTTCTCAGAAAGCTCAGCCTGTCCCTCTGGAATAAGGTCCGCTGGGCCTAGACCCAGCTCGTCAACGCCTAAAGCCTGCCCTGCTCATGAGCGTAGTGCCACCACTGAATGCACCCTGTCACTTTTGGGGTATGACAAGATCAGTGTACCTTTGAAAATTTTTGCTCACGGGGAGCACACTTTCAAGACAACCCTTGCGCTTGTCTATAACCTGCAACTTGCAAATAAGCTCCACCTAGCATACCAGTATATTCCCTATTAGAGAAAGATAGCAACCATTCTGGAAAAAATAAACAAGCAGTAGCAAAGCCAATAGGTCGAGCCTATGCAAAAGCTATTGGCTTTGCCAATGTGTTGTAGCTACGTTGTACATCAGCATGGCTGCTGTTCAGCATGGCTGCAAGTTAGTGATGTGAAGAAGAGAGGCATGGAGGGTCATACAGCAAAATGGCAAAGAGTGGAGCAGAGTTCTGCAGAGTGGAGTTGCAGAGAGTGTCATTTATTGAAGTAGCATAGTGTGGAGTCACGTAGAGTGACATATACTGGAGTGGCACAGAGTAAATGAACTGCTGTAGAGTGCATTGGTGTAGAGTGTTGCCAAGTAAAGCAGTGTTGAGTGCAGTGGCATTGAGTGCACAGGCATTAAATTTAGCACAGTACAATGCAGCGTTGTAGAATGCAGTGGTGTAGATTAGAGTAGTGCATAGTAGAGTGTAGTGGTGCAGAGTGCAGTGGTACAGAGTGGAGTGGTGGAGAGTAGAGTGGCACAGAGTGGAGTGGTGTAGAGTGAAGTGGTGCAGAGTGGAGTGGCGCAGAGTAAAGAAGAGTAGAATGCCTTGGCATAGAGTGCAGTGGTGTAGAGTGCAGTGGAGCAGAGTGGTGCACAGTGGAGTCACATAGAGTTGAGTGAGGCAGTGGGCAGTGGTGCAGAGTAGAGTAGAGTGGCATAGAGTGCAATGGTGTAGAGTTGAGTGGCATAGAGTACAGTGGCATAGAGTGGTGCAAAGTAGAGTAGCATAGAGTGGTGCAGAGTAGAATATAGTGCCGTACAGTGCAGTGGCATAGAGTGCAGTGGCATGGAGCGGAGTAGCGTAGAGTGGAGTAGTGCAGATTAGAGTGTCGTAGAATTCAGTGGCTAAGATTGCAGCGTTGCAGAGTAGAGTGTCAGAGTGCAGCGATGTAGAGTGGAGTAGAGTGGTGTTGAGAGCAGTGGTGTAGGGTATAGGGATGCAGAGTAGAGCACAGTGGTATAGAGTCCAGTGACATAGAGTGCAACTGTGTAGAGTACATTGGCATACAGTGCAGTGGTTAAAAGTAGAGTGGCATAGAGTGCAGTGGCATAGAGTGGAGTGGGTCAGAGTGGAGTAGAGTGGCATAGAGTGCAGTGCATAGAATAGATTGTTTCAAAGTAGAGTAAAGTGGCTTAGAGTGGAGTGGTGCAGGATAGAGTGCAGTTGCATAGAGTGGAATTGAGTGTAAAGGCATAAGGTGGTGTAGCTGCAGAGAGGTGAGTAAAGTGCATTCGTGTAGAATGTATTGGCATAGAGTGCAGCAGCACAGAGTGCAGTTTTGCAGAGTGGCATATAATACAGTGGTGAAGAGTGGAGTTGTACAGAGTAGATTGATGTGGCATATATTGGAGTGGTGTACTGTATAGTGCAGTGGCGAAGAATGCAGTGGTGTAGAGTAGAGTGGTGAAGAGTGCATTGGCACAATGTAGAGTAGAGAGGCATAGAGAGAAGTGGCATGGAGTGCAGTAGCGTATAGTGGAGTGGTACAGAGTGGTGTACAGCAGAGTGGTGCAGCATGGAATGCAGTGGACTGGAGTGGTGCAGAGTAGAGTGGAGTGGTGTAGAGTGGGTTTATGGTGTGGTAGCACACTGACATTACAGGCAACACATTTGCAATTGAAATGACCATTACATTTGCATAGACAGTTTTACTAATAAATCTGTACAGTGCACAGGTGAAAATGTGTGGTAATTGCATCGTCTAGTGTAATGATTTGTTTTGATCATATTAAAGTATTTGTTTCCAACACACTTCAGAAATAACAAAAAATATGCTTCATCTGAGTTCCTAATTCTGATATATTCTGAAATGCTTACACAGTTCATTTAAATGTTGTTCTTGTGTGCTAGAAAAAAAACATTCCCCTACCCATAGTATCCAGCAAGATTGTCACATAAATCCTCTGAAGTCAGAGAAAGAGAAGTAAACAAGTGCCCTCGGAAGACAGTGCCTGACATTTGACCACAGTCCTCGAATGAACAGCAAATGTGACCAGATAAGAAAGATTTATAGGCCTGTTTACAGAAAGGGAGCGCTCAGAAGAATGCTGTAAATAAGGTTTGGGCACGGAAAGGTGCACGCTCAATCTGGAGAACCTAAAACAAATAAAGCCAGCACATGGAAAGCAAGAAAATGTGAGTTCGAAACCACAAAGCCAATCGCAAGCAACGCCCAGAATGCATTGCTAAGTCACTTTTCTGAATGGTCCCAAGATGTCTTTAGGAAACCAAACAACAGCGATGTCTGGTAGGCTGCAGCCTAAATAGTAGTTTTGAATCCGCTTTTGAAAACAATGTATTTTAATGCAAAAGGGCTTGGGGCATCTGTAAAACCTGTATGGCAGGAGCTTCTGCATTAGGAGCATATTCTGATGAACGAGCTTGACCACATAATTACAAAGGACCATTTTATCTAAATGAGACAGAATCCTCTAAGTCTCAAGGGCATTGCCATTTCCCCAACAGGACCTCCACTTCAACACCCATAAGAATACTTCCATCTCTAGCAATACTGATAATGCTGGTACCAGCGAGTGTGCCGAGGTGACAGAAAAATGTGTGTGTGCATACAAATTTTCACCAATTACATGATTGCATCAGCTTCCTGCCCCTAAAATACACTCAAGTACTTTAATTGTTTCTCTTATTATGTAAACAAAAGATTGCCTCTCTTCTTTAAAATTAGTAAGCGGAACAGATAGTCTGCACTTCGTGTTGTGCGGTGGAGATTGGGCACAAGCCTGGACCCTTTCTGGCCACTGAATCAATAGCTCCTTTAGTGACACCAGGGAAGACAGCATCTGGGTAGCAAAGAGAATGCATGGGTGGAAGGAGGTTCCTCTTTAAGCATTAGAACTCATGTGCAAGAAAGAGTTGTGCGAATAAAGCATAACTGGCAACAAACTTAGCTCTTGCCTTTCTTGTTTTATGGCTTTCTTAGGGCACTACCTCTATAGTTGTTTAATTCTGATACATTTTCCAAACACTGCTCCAGCAGTCCTGTCACATCAAACATGCTGGACTCTGCACACCTGTGCTGGGCCTTTGCTGCTCAGTGCAGGAAGCGCCCAAAACTGGAAAACTACAAAAAAGTAGATGCAATGCAGAGAGTAACTGTTAACACTTTAACCCTTGTTTACCATGCTGCAATAATGATACCATTGCCAGGAAGTGCAGCCAATGTGTTATGCCCTCTGAGTTTCTTTAGGATGGAATTTGGATGGAAATTGGGCAACCTTTGACAGTAATGTGACTATGTATTTATAAAAAGCTGCCATGCATAATCTTTCTTCCAAAACATAAATTGATTCATCTTATGTATTGTAGATTTTGTAAAGTCATGATAGCATAATAACCTCATTGGAAAGGAGGTAGGCCAGATCATCAAGGAACTTCTGACGGACACTGCGTCATATATCAAGATGTCTGGGAGGCACTCAACAGGAAAATTCTTCACAAAAGTAACATTGACTATGAACTCTACAGCTCCAACTTAGCATCCCAGGAGAGGGATGAATCCATGGGGGAGTTCATCTCACGACTAAAATGCTTACCCTGCTGCTGCGCTTTTGACACTCATATGACTGAAGATGTTCTTTGCCTGTGGATTATCGAAGGGTGTCAATGAGAGTCCCTGTGCAGGCATATCTTAAAGAAAAGCTACTCGTTGGATGAAATAGAAGAAATGACTAGGGTCGATGATCAAGCAGAAGAACATGCAAAATGGAAGCAGGAAAGCGAGAGAAACGTGAACAGGCATTCAGGCTTCAAACTTGTCAGAAGGAACATCAGCCACCTGAACGCTATAGGACTCAGAGATCCAGTAATTTCACCTAACAGGGTGTCATTGAAGCCCGAACAAGCGGGCCAGAGAAGAGTGCACCAGTTGAAATGCTATCACTGCGGTCAAGACTTTCCACACACTGAAGTGTGTCCAGCGGTGGGTCAGCACTGTTGACGCTGCGGAAAGGAAAACTACTTTGAAAAGGTGTGCCAAGCTTCACAGAAAAGCATACCCAAAGGAAATCCAGGGAGTCCAGGTCATGTAATCATGCTAAGACTGTGTGTTACTGAAAGGATTGCTCCACCAGTTCATTGCGATCAAGCCTTTACTCACATGGCACATACAAATCGCGAAGCTACGAATCTTGTGAGTCAAGATCCCTCACATCAATCTCACAAGACAGTGAGGAATACATCTGCATGGTTGCTGACCACAGCAGACAATAGAAATATCCGAGATTGCACATCAAAATGGGGGAACACTCCGCTACATTTGTGCTAGACAGTGGAGCATTCCTCAATTACATCAGTATCACAGAATATAACAGAATGATCAAAAGCCCAAACTGCACAAAGTGGCTGTGCGAGTTTACACGTGGATGCCTAAAGAACCTCCTCCATGTCTAGGATAGTTTCAAACACCTCTTACATACAAAGATAGAACTGTACAAGCACACATCCATGTGATCGAGGGGCCAGAAACAGACTGTCTCCTCATTCTGCCCACTGTTGAATGATTAAGATTGGTGGAAATAATATATCGAGTGGGGGACAAATCAGACATTGTACACAAGTTTCCGAAGTTGTTCACAGGACTTGGAAAACTCGCTCACTTTTAAGTCCTCCTGCACATAAATGAACAAGTGACACCTGTGGCTCAGCACCATACGAAGGTACCTTTTCACCTCCAAGAGGCAGTTGAGGACAATACTATGGGACCTCCCCCAGGCAGACATCATTGAGAGAACCTCTGGACCTCCCGTGGGTGTCCCTAGTGGTGGTGGTGCCCGAACGAGGATCCGACAGCAGTGTATCTATGTGTAGAGATGAGAGCCCCAAACACCGCCATTGAAAGGGGAAGACATTTGGAACCCCACATCATTGATATGATCACACTACTGAATGGGACGGAAATCTTCTCCAAGCTGGATCTAAACAAGGGCTACTACCAGCTCGAATTCCGCGAGAGTGCATGCCACATCACCACGTTTTCTACACATCAAGGTCTATTTCAGAACAAACAGCTCAGTTTCGGCATTTCATCTGCAGCTGAGATTTTTCAAGAAGTGATCAGAAGAGTAATTCAACACGTTCCCAATGCCATCGAGTACAGCAATAGCATCCTTGTATTTGGCACCACTGTCAAGGAACATGACAAAGCCCTGGATCAGGTATGACATGGCCTTCTGGAAGCAAACCTGACCCTTAACAAAGACAACTATGAACTCCACAGGTCCACACTGAAATTCTATGAACACATCTTTTCAGGTGACAGGATAAGGCCTGACCCCGAAAAAGTCACAGCCCTGACTGACAACCCCCACCCCCAAGATGCTGATGATGGTCAGTCATTTCTGGGAATGGCCAGTTACTGTGCCAGTTACATCATGGACTATGCCACCATCACTTTTCTCCTCAGGGAACTGGCTAAAAAAGCCTAACCCTTCACGTGGTCAGCGAAATGTGATTAAGGCCCTGATTCTAAGCTTGGCAGGCGGCGGTAGCCGCCCGCCAAGCGGGAACCGCCAGAAGACCGTACCGCGGTCAAAAGACCGCAGCGGTCATTCTGGGTTTCCCACTGAGCTGGCGGGCGACCGCCGAAAGTCCGCCCGCCAGCCCAGCGGGAAACACCCTTCCCACGAGGAAGCCGGCTCAGAATGGAGCCGGCGGAGTGGGAAGGTGCGACGGGTGCAGTTACACCCGTCGCGAATTTCAGTGTCTGCAAAGCAGACACTGAAATTCTTTGTGGGGCCCTCTTATGGGCATGGGCACTGCAGGGGCCCCCAGGGGCCCCACGACACCCCATACCGCCATCCTGTTCCTGGCGGGAGAACCGGGAGAACAGATGGTGGTATGGGGTGTCAGAATCCCCATGGCGGCGCAGCAAGCTGCGCCGCCATGGCGGATTCCCATGGGCAGCGGACAGTCGGCGGTACACCGCCGGCTTCCCGCCTCTGGCCGCGGCTGTACCGCCGCGGTCAGAATGCCCGGCGGAGCACCGCCAGCCTGTTGGCAGTGCTTACCGCCAGGGTCAGAATGACCCCCTAAGTGTTCATTGCAATCAAGGACACAGTTGAGTCAGCTAGCAATCTGGCATACTTCAATCCTCGCAAGAAGACCAAAATCACTGTGGACGCCAGGCTGTGGGACTCGGAGCCATACTAGGCCAATATGACAAAGAAGGCAATCAAAGACACATAGGGGGTCATTCTAAGTCTGGCGTGCGGCGGAGGCCGCCCGCCAGACTTCCCCCTCCAAAATACCGCTCTGCGGTCGAAAGACCGCTGAGGGTATTTTGGGATTTGCCCTGGGCTAGCGGGCGACCGCCAGAAGGCCGCCCGCCAGCCCAGGGCAAATCATCCTTCCCACGAGGTCGCCGGCTCAGAATTGAGCCGGCGGAGTGGGAAGGTGCGACGGGTGCAGTGGCACCCGTCGCGTATTTCAGTGTCTGCATAGCAGACACTGAAATACAAAGTTGGGCCCTCTTACGGGGGCCCCGCGGCACCCCCTACCGCCATCCTGTTCCTGGCGGGAGACCCGCCAGGAACAGGATGGCGGTAGGGGGTGTCAGAATCCCCATGGCGGCGGAGCGCACTCCGCCGCCATGGAGGATTCACAAGGGCAGCGGAAAACCGGCGGGAGACCGCCGGTTTTCCGCATCTGACCGCGGCCGAACCGCCGCGGTCAGAATGCCCTGCGGGGCACCGCCGGCCTGTCGACGGTGCTCCCGCCGACCCCATAGTGGCGTACACCAGTCGCAGCCTGACTGACACTGAGAAAGCAGACTCACAGCCAGAAAAGGAAAGTCTGGCGGTAGTCTGGGCCTGGGAGCATTTTCACATCTTCACCAATGGGAAACACTTCACACTCATCGCGGACCATCAGGCACTAATAACCATGTTCGAAGGGGACGGGCCAAAATGGCGGCCCCGACGGATGCCTAGAGCGTAGGCTCCGTCTTGGGCACATTTATAAATCCTGAAGGGCGTTCCCGGAGACACCCCAAGCGATCGAGACATGCAGCGAAACCTCCCCGGAAACTAACGGGGGGAAGAAGGAGAAAGAGAAGGATCGTATAGCTGCGATCGCTGAGATGCTGTGGGCGGCGACCGTTTAGAGCCTTGCAGGCGACGCAAGCCAGGACCTCGAGTGGATCCTGGATCCCGGATAGGAGAGGGCAGCCCCGGAAGCCGTCCACCGCACCAGCCGAGGGACGACACCAAGAGGCGCTGTGAGTGGGGCGGAGGGAACCTCCGGTGGGGAGGGCCAGAACAGTACACGGCCATTTCCTTTCCCCCCTCTTCTGACCTTCGTACATCCTGCGCTCCCCGGCTTCTGCTTACGTGTGTCCCTGAATGAGGAGCTGCTGTGAGAAATCGCGGAGGCGGGGTGCGGTGCTGTGCTCTGAACCTCCCCACCTGCCTCCCCCAGAAGAGCGGCTCGCAAAACAGGGGAAGCCGAGCTGCGACGCGGGCACATCGGAAGCTGCACCGCATCAAGAAAAACTCGCTTAACCCCAGCGGTGCACCAGGAGCACGCGGGGGATAATATCTAACACTCAGCCAACATCGGAATCCTTTTCCCCCCTCAAGAGGGGTATCAACACCGCACGTGGTACGGGGGGGTTGAGGAACAGGTGGGGATTGAAATCCCTCCCCCCCACCCACACCCCCGTTTTTCTCCCCCTCCCTTGTCTCCGCCCGCGGCCACAGCAGTGGGGACGAGCCAGACATCAGGTGGGATGGGTGAGGTGACCCTGCGCATGGCCCAGGAAACTTGCTTTTGGCTCTGACTAAACAGTTGCTTGAAACCCACTCACTCACTGTACAGCACAACTACTGCACGGTATAGACAGACCTGGACTACCCAACATCTGGAAACCCCACACCGCGTAGTGGGTGCGCAGTGGGGGGGAAAAAGAACAGGCACCCAAACAACGCACAATCATTCAGCCCTGAAGCACGTTTGAAGGGCAGCAACAGCGCGAAATGGCCGGAAAATCCAAATCTACGAAAGGCCAAGAACGAACTACGCCCGGACCGACACCAAAAGAACAGCAGCTAACACCAACTCTACAATCATTGGAAACCACTCTCCAGGCTCGCTCAACTCAATTCGAGAAAGTATTGCAGGCGATTATGGACACAATCTTCTTTAGAAAACAGAATAGACACAGTGTCGCAAGACCTAAATCTACTCAGAGTGGATCACTGCAACTTAGTGGAGAGAGTAAAGACAACAGAAGATTTGTTAAACGAGCTGAATCCAATGGCTATAGACAATCAAAAACAAATTCAACGACTAGACGCCAAGGTGAAGGTCCTGTGGCGACGCGCCGAAGAAGCAGAAGTTAGATCGCTGCGCAACAACGTCCGCTTTCTAGGGTTTGCTGAGAAATTGGTAGAGCAGAGCACTGAAACCTTCCTGGAACAATGGCTGATCAAAGAAGTGCTAAACGGTGCACCATCGAAGTTTCTTCTCCGTGGAAAGAGCTCATAGAGTCCCCAGGAGACAACCGGCTTCAGGTCAACCACCCAGACCACTGATAGCAAGATTCTTGAATTATAGAGACCGGGATGCAATACTACAGCAGTTCCGCAGCAAAGGCCCTTTCCAGTATGAGGATGCCATCATTAATGCCTACCCAGATTTCATACAGGAGGTACAAAGACAGCGCAACTCCTTTGTGAAAATTAAGCAACGCCTCCGGGAACACAATATTAAATATGCCCTGTTGTTCCCTGCTAAACTAAGAGTAATGACAGATGACCGTACCCATGTGTTCACCTCCGCGGAGGACGCCTGGATGTGGATGCACGCTAAAGGGCTGGCTCAAACTCAAGAGGGCTCGGGAGATGGAGAGAAATAGCTAACTTCGTCGACACGCAGGCGAACCAGGAAATGGCCAAAGGGTCAACCCATTGTAAAACAAGCAGCAGCCGAAAGGGCAAAAGTACTGAAGGAAGCATCCCTACATACACAGAACTCCTTTGAGGCATTACGGGCAAATCCCATTGACAATACAGACTCCGACTCAATCAGCTCGGACTCCACGCTGTTGGAGGCGTTCAAGGGCCTGAAACTCACCCCTAGATCGGCAGATACACTGTGACTGAAAGATGAGAGACAGGCACCTCAACCGGTCTCAGCAACACACCGAATAGGGGTGAACTACAAGCATGAGATCGACCGAGCTAATCCGAAGACGCAATCATTGTTTATGAGTAACAGTCAAATAATTTTTCTTTTTTTCTTTATAATAATGCTTGCTGTCCTTGAACACAATACATGGAAAGAGTATGAGTCCGGGAGCGCCCTTACACACAAATACAGGTTATTTCTGTAGAAGGATGTGGGCCCCTTATAAGAGCCACATCCGGTAGTCAACATTGCTCCCCCAAAGGTATTTTTACGGATACAGTTTTACATAAGTAGAAGTGTGTGGGGTAGTTTATTACAAGTTTTATCTAGTTTGGGGGATTTAGTTGGGGTGGGTGGTGGAGGGGAGGTTGTATATCTTAGATCAGGACAGAACACGAACCAAAGCGGAGCAGCTCTTAGTCTTAATTATAAACTTGAAAGGGATGGCTTGGGCTCGGATGGGTGCTGAAAACTGGAGTGCGATACATGCAGATGCACCACACAATGACACATGGCTCAAACTGCAAACTATGCCACATATGGCTATGAAATAGCCACCTGGAATGTAAGGGGACTGGGCACGCCATGCAAAAGATCTTGAGTATTTGCCCGCCTTAGACGCCAGGGTATACATATTGCCATCCTACAAGAAACACACCTACTGGAGACTGACTTACAAGAACTGCGGGGGAAATGGGGGGGACAGATTATAGGCACAACATACTCAGCCTACGCTAGAGGAGTATTGGTGTGGATAGCAGGTGGGGTCCCATATGTCCAAACCACACATAGGATAGATCAAGGGGGGAGATACGTGGTAATAGAGGGGCAACTAGATGGGAAACAACTAACGATAATAGGGAATTATGCCCCTAACAGTGCGGCAGCTGAGTTTCTGGGCACGCTTACACCAGCATTTTTAGTAAACCCCAAAGCCCCGACTATTTGGGGCGGAGACTTTAATAGTACACCAGATGCGTCACTGGACAGGTCAAATATACCCCCGAGAGGACTGACAAATAGGAACGCCATAGGTCCATTGTTGACATGGGTGGGCGACATGAGATTATATGAGTTATGGCGCTTGAAACACCCAGAGCAGAGGGAATATTGATTCTATTCAATACCCCACAAGGTACATACCAGAATAGATATAATATGGGGAACCCTTCATTTATGCCCACGGATTAAAAAGATAGAATATTTGGCCAAAACTTTGTCAGATCACTCTCTGTTGAGATTATCTCTAGACTGGGGCAGACAACGTTCAGTAATCCCTACCTGGCGTCTGCAGGTGGAGGCTCTCCAGGACCAGGCGTTTGCAGAAGGATGGAATACAAAAATGAGACAATACTGGGAAATAAATAAAGACACCACAGACACAAGAGCGGTAGAGTGGGACGCACATAAGGCAGTCGTCAGGGGGCATTGTATTTCAACCACCTGGGGGCTGAGGTGCACCCTACATGCGGAGGTCAGCAAATTGGTAAAAAAGTTGAGGGAATTGGAGATTGCAGTGGCACAAAATGGGACACCATACTCAGCGCTAAAAGATGCACGCACAAAATACACGGAAGCGGACCTACATCTCCGCCGGCACGATCATAAATATCGCCTGATGCGCTTACAGACAGAGGGAGACGGATCAGGGAGGATGCTGGCGTGGCTCCTTCGTGAGAACCGACAGCAGACCCCCATAGGCACAATACGGCTAGATGGGGGCAGAATGGTCAATACTCAAGAAGAGATCAATGGGGCATTTAAGGCTTATTATACAAACCTCTATACTAGACGCACAGAATGTACTGCCCAACAACTGCGCGCCTTCCTCGCTGGGGCACCCCTGGCACGGTTGTCACAAGCAGATAGGGAGACGCTGGAGGCTCCTTTAAGAATGGAAGAATTGGAGTTAGTCCTAACGCAAATGCCTAAAAACAAGGCACCAGGAATAGACGGTCTGCCAATAGAATACTATACCACTTGCTCGAAACACTTAAAACCTCACTTGCTAAAAGTATTTGATGAGGCATGGACTTGCAAGCTACTGCCCCCAACACAGAGGGAGGCTATGATAGTGGTTCTACCTAAGCATGGTCGTGACCCCACAGATGTTAAATCATACAGACAACTTTCGCTCCTTAATCTGGATTGTAAAATCCTAGGTAAAATACTGGCTAATAGGATAGCTCCCGTTATACACACTTTAATACATGAGGATCAGAATGGATTCATTCCCAAACGTAATACATTCTTAAACATCCGGAGGCTGTTAAGTGTTATGGGAGATACCCCTTTGGAGGCGTTTGATGACGTTGGATTATCATTAGACATCGAAAAGGCATTCGATACATTAGGTTGGGACTTCCTGCTTGCCACAATGCAGGGCATGGGATTTGCCCCCAATTACATACAGTGGGTACAGACATTGTATGCAAACCCTCAGGTTAGGGTGAAGACGGGAGGTGTTATATCCGACAGTTTCCCGATTAGCAGAGGCACAAGGCAGGGATGCCCTCTGTCTCCCTTATTATTTGCTATCGCAATGGAACCTCTGGCGACACAATTGCGAGCCATGAAAGAAAGGTGGGGAATATTTAGGAGTGGATCACACCATATAATATCATTATATGCAGATGATGCCTTGATATATGTGTGAAAGGGATGGGAGGGGATACCCTCAGTGATCTCCCTACTGACTGAATATGATGAAATATCAGGTTTAGTGGTAAACTGGGAAAAATCATGTGTGTTTTCACTCTCAGGCTGGCCTCCGGAGAGAAAAGAGTTTGCCCCCAGAGAGCGCCTGAAGTGGTGTTTCACCACATTCAAATACCTAGGGATATATATTTATCACAAAACCGAGGATCTTAGAGATGGGAACCTAGGGCGCGCACTAAATTCTATGAAAGGGTCACTGTGTTTCTGGGGTACACTGCCACTTTTACCGCTGGGCAGGGTAGCGGTGGCGAACATGCTGCTTCTGCCCCGGCTCTTATATTACTTCGCGGCATTACCAGTGAAAGGCCCTAAGATTTTTTTCGGGAACTAAACTCAGTTCTACTGAAGCTTATATGGGGAGGGGGCAGACCACAAGTGGCACTTGCCACACTGCAACGCCCAATCAACGTAGGTGGACTGGGCACCCCCAATTTTGAACTATAGTTTGCTGCCGCACAACTACAGTGGATACTGAACTGGATACACAGACCTACACTGGAAGAATCTGCACGGGTGACAGCAAAGTTGCGGGGAGTACCACTAGTTACATGGCTAATGAACAAAACAGCGAAAAGTGCACCTGATAATTTATTAATGATAACAGCACACGAGTGTTGGAAGAGATACTTACCCCGGGGGATACCCTTACTTCCCGCTTATACCCCTGGGACTGATTCCTGGCTGGACGGGTGTGGCTGGAACACACTCGCTCTTAGCTTGGACGGAGGCGGGCATTCTGACAATAGGAGACTGTTTCGAAGAGGGGAAATTAATGTCATTTGAATCCATACAAGCCCTCACGTCAGTGAGCTCAGGGCAATTTATAGCCTATCATGCCATTTGTCATTTAATCAAAAAGACATGGATGGCAGGGGACCTAGAACCAGAGATCTCCCCTACACTTCATCACATGCTGAAATATGACAATTAAACAAAAGTTGTAACAAACTTATATAAAATCCTGAACAATCTTCCCGAACCTAAACTGGAGAATGTAAGGGAAAGATGGAATGCAGTCCTGCCGAATCAGATATCACAGGAGGACTGGACGAAAGCACTATACCATACCCGTGGGGTGTCAAGAAATACTAGATTTTGATACACTTAGTTCAACTACACACACCAGCTGGGCTTAAACGCATGTTTCCTGAATCGGACTCAGGCTGCCCTCGTTGTAACGCCCCATTGGCGCACTTTTACCATATGGCCTGGGAGTGTGCTCAGGTGAAAGAGGAGTGGAATGGAGTGGTAGAGGAAGTTTCAGAATTGACGGGTCACACATTTTCAGTGGACCCCAAATCCTGTCTGCTAGGGGTGAGGGTGAGAGAAAAGAAACATAGACATCTACATAAGTTCGCAGACTTAGCGTACGTAATGTATAAAAGACTGATAACTATGAATTGGAAAGCGCCCAGAGCGCCAGGGGTGAAGGAATGGCGTGCCCTGACCGTGCGGTGGACACGTACAGAATACCATGTACTACGAAAGTTATCAGAGTCGGGCCAACTACATACAGGATGCGAAACCTGGGAAATATTAGTAACTAAACTAGAGGCTAAAAATGATGAGCGACCATCATGATCAGGACAATTTCATAGAAACAGGGATAGGGTAGACCTTGCCCTCCTCTGACAGCATATGGGAGATAGACCCACAAGCGCTAATAACAGACAAGCAAGAGTAGACTTACACTGACTCCACAACCTGCGCGGAAGATACGTAATAAAGTGTGCAGGGAGGCAGGCGAATAAGGGATAGGCCAGGTGAGAATATAATCACACCCATGTGTTATCGGAGATCACAAGGGGAAGTTCAGGATGAGTATACAACAAGAGTCTCGCAGTACAATATAGCCGCACCATACACCAAAATAGAAACCAATCCAATAGCTACCGCCATGACAAACATAATATGCGACAAGAGGGAAGAATGCTGACAAGTTGTTGAATGGTTAATAACACAAGAATGATTTTGCAAAACTCGGTTGCCCACCGCTGTAGCTATATATATACTGAAAGAGGCAATTAGACCTAAGTTGTTTTTGTTCTGGTTTTTGAATGTAACATGTTATCACGGACCAACCAATTCCTATTATTGTACGAACAGAATTATTGCATAAATGGTCTGCATAAAAATATTTAATAAAATAAAATGTTATTAATTTAAAAAAAGTAATAAATAAATAAATAAATAACCATGTTCAGAAACCCCTTAGCAAAGATGGCACCCAGGATTGAGCGATGGTGAATTTGTCTTCAAGATTACACATGCACCATAATACACAAACCCAGAAAAGCAGCAAATCGAGCAGACTACATGTCACTGCACCACAGAACATCCTCCACAATGAAACCTTCACTAGCGGAGGTGTATATCTACTTCGTCATTGCTCAAGCAAGACCACCTGCAGCCCCCCTTGAAGCCATCATGGAGGCCACTGCAGCCAACACCACATTGCAAGATGTAACACGTCACATCCGAATGAACCTGTAGAGACATGTGGAGGAACTCAAACGCAATCATCTCATTGACACCAAAGAACTAACCTCCTTTCGACACATAAAGGATGAACTGTCCATTGCAAAAGATGGACTACAACTGTTAGAAAAAAGGATCGTTACACCAAAAAACCTGTGTCGAGGGTTGGTCAACCTAGCTCATGAAGGGCACCAGGGTATAGTGGCCACTAAAAGGGCCCTATGTGACTGTGTCTGCTTTCCCTCTCTTGAGTGATGGTCAAGGCCACACTAAAAGACTATCCTCAATGCCAACTCGTCAGTCAAGAAGAACCTCTCTTGGCTCTGCAAATGTCCAAACCACCAGAAGGTGTCTGGCAACATGTGGCAGTAAACGTCTTCGGCCCCTTACAGTCAGGCAAATACATCCTGGTCATAATGGAGGAATACTCACAATTCCTAGTTGCACAACAAGTATCATCTACCAAGGCAGCCACCACCGTACCCATGCTGGATGAAGTCTTTGCAGCATGGGAAATCCAGAAAGTGGTCAAAACATACCACGGTACTCCATTTAACAGTCAGGAATTCGGTGATTTTGCCAGTCACCTCAACTTAAGACATTGAAAGATCACTCCCCTGTTGCCACAGGTCAATGGTATGGTGGACAGGTTAATGGCAACATTAAAGAAAACCATATAGCAAGCCGAACTGGCAAGACGGGATGTCCAGGCAGCCCTGAATGAAGTGCTGAGAGGATATAGAACCACGCATCACAGCACTACAAACAAATGTCCAGCCACCCTGATGTTAATCCACATCATGCAAACAAGAATAACCATCTGGGAGAAATCAACCTGCTGTGTCCGGCAAGCTCCAGATCACGAAGAGCTGGCAGAGCTAGACAGAACTAAGAAGGTCAAAATGAAGAAATATGTGGCCAATCCGTCAACAGTCCAGGAAGGAGACTGGGTGCTCACCAGGCCAAGAACAAAAGAGAAAGTCTGACAGTCAGTATAATGAACACCCACTGTAAGTAGCAAATCTAAAAGGCACCATGGTCACAGCAGCTTCTGATGATAAGAGGATAACCCGGAACATCACCCACTTCAGGAAGTGTAACCCACCGCCCAAAGAGTCAGTCTCAGGAGTGGAAGGTGATGTCACCAAGGATACTCCTGTTCCAATCAAGAGGTCGGGTTCAGCCCCCTCCTCAGCTGTGGGAGAGCCCACAGATCTAACCTCAGCAAGTCGACCACAGCGTGCTTGACAAAAACCTGCACGTCTCATAGAAGAAATATAATGGCTGCTGCCTTCCTGAACTGAAAGTCATTTGTGCACGTTGGGGGGATATGTAATGTTGTGATAGCATAATAACAAGAGAGCACTAGGGCCTCGCAGATAGCGGGATGTTCAGTCAGGGCTGAGGGTCAGGAACCAGAAAGGGAGGAGTAGGAGAGATAGGAGAGAGTAGGAAACCGAAGAGGTTGGAGGCATACGAGCTCCGGGAGTGTAACAGATGAAGTAGCTTACCTGCCACCACTGAGTGCGCCTCTTCATTTTACGTCGTCCCGACACTACAGCTTTCACAGGTTTTCCCACCATGGAAATTGCAGAGGCATGCTGGTACATGAAGTACAACTGTTCATAACCCACAGTTTGTCCATGAAATTTGAACAAATGTTCAGCATTATTAATATATAAGCAGCACATAGGCATATTTTAGTTTGTCTCTTGAAGTGTAGTGAAGGATAGTTCATCATGTTGGCTGAGGAGTCTGAAGGCTATGTTTGACTGTGGGGCCCTGCTGCAGTCATGGGTGCGGGGGTCACCTCCAATAGAGAGTTACTTCTGGGCTGCAGGAAACTGTCAAACATTTAAAGCTCTGAAGCAAAGTAGCTGCACTCTTGGCAGTTGTAGAAGTGCAGCATTTCGTGTTTGTCATGCTGCATTCATAAAGTTATTGTCTGCAGGCACAGAGAGTGTTCTCATTCCCTTTGAGCTTCTTCAAGATGGGAGTCAGTATTTGTAGGGACATGCCTCTATTTGCATGGTCACCCTATTTTACGGACAAATGCTGCGGTTTTTTTGTGCACTGGGACTCTGCTAATCAGGCCCAAGTTCATGTGCTCTGACCTGCTAAAACATGTCAAAATTGGCTGTATTCCTAGCTGGCATATTTAAGTTACCAGATAGGCTCTTGTCAGTGATGCAAAGTGTACACACGGCCTGTAGATGTAGGTTAAGTGTCACTAGTGGACGGCAGCACGCATTGTGCCACCACTAGAGTGGCAGCACAAAACATGAATGAAGGCCTACTACTACAGTCTACATGTGCTGTTTTAAAAACTGTAAGTTTGATCTGTCAAAATAACCACTTTTGACTGGCCTAAATCCTCCTTTTAAGTATTAATAAGCCTCTCCGAAATCAGCCTTAATGATCAATAAGGAGGGGTGCATGGTATTTAAAAAAAGGACATATGAAAGTTTAATGTAAATCATATCCCTACAGTGAAAAAGACCCAAAAGCTACTTTTACTGTAGCAGGGTTAGTTGTTCCACAGGAAAGTGTTTTGATATATTATTAAAATTAAATAATGTTTTCTTCACTTAGGAAACAACTACACCATGAATTCCTTGATATTTTAAAGTATTTATTACAAGCCCAAATCATTGGTAAGTCAGATTTGCACTAAATATTTTACAAAATGTAATTTTAAAAAGCCACCTTCTGCCTGCCTAAAGCCTCTAGGAGCCCATTTGCATGCGCTTCAAGCTATCACCCAGAATGTGAAAAACTCCTTTGATGAGATGTGAACATGTTAACAGAGATGAGACAATGGCCTTTGGTGTTCGGAGGTGTTATGTTCCTCTGATAGGATGAACATCTGGGCAGTGCCTAGGACTTAATTAACTTCAAAGAGGCCTTCCCTGCCACACGCAGATGTAGCCAAAACCTGGGCTGCCCCCTATTTTTTTTTCCATCTAGTCAGTCAGGCACTGATACAAGTGGAAGAGGAGCTGCCACAAGAATTGGTTTTGAGTGTCCAATGAGGAGGGGTTGCTCATTTCCCTGGCCACACCTCTACGGTGGGCACAGGAGCTAAAGGGATTTAGATACTGTGGGACTGCGGTAACAGGGGACACAGGCACTGGTGAAAAGGTGTCTCAGGTTACCCCCAGAACCTTTTCTCTATTGGTTAGGCAGGGGCCAGAAGTCACTCCCACCCACAGCTCGTGTCAAACATAAACGTGGCATACTTGGGCAACCTCTTCAGAATACTGTTGGATCTGTGGAAGACAGAAGAAGGGTTGCACCTGTTGTTGAAAGCTGTGAGGACACCTGAAAGGCTGGACCTGTCCAACATGAACACAGGACAAATGGACTCTAAGTGTCAGTTGTTTGACCTCCTGTTAAACCCAGCAAGCTTCCAGAAGCCCCTTTCCTGAAGAGCCCAGGTGACCAGTTCAAACTGGATCTGCCCTAGACCTGCTGGTAGTTTCTGCTGGAATGAGATCTAACTTCCAAGTGCTGCTTCTGAGGTCCTCAGCACCTTGGCTCTATGAAAGTGTACTCCTCTTCTCCCTGAAAAACTTGTGACTTAAAAACTTTTGGGCTCCAAAGACCTCTGGAGGATCAGGACAAACCTGCTACATCAACCTGACGAAGATGCGTTGTCACGGGAGGACATTGCGGAAAGTCTATCCTAGGTCATGGAGCTCTATTCAGCTCCAGATTTCAGCCTTGCCCAGTGGAAGGAATCTGAGCTCCAAAAAAGTGACAAAGTCCGTAGGTAGAAATTTTCACCAAGTGAAGATGCCAAAATTATTAGACTGATGGGGGACCTTCCTTGGGCTTGAATTTTGAATCTCTCCTGCTCTGAGCTTTCTTGCCAAAAATCAACAACTTCATTGGGACCTCCTCCAACTGTTACCTAGCCTCATTGCCCCCTTCTCAGCCATAGCCTACTGACCTGCCCTGCTGAAGATATTTGATTTCCATTTCAGAGAGGTAAAATAACCAACTAGGATGATCTTGGTTTCTCTAACTGACCCGCCCTTCATTATGGTCATCCTTTTTTCAAGTCCTGGTCCTGGAAAACCACAAGCACATGACCACAGTTGACGCTTAACACTTTTTGGCACTATTTTAAAAAAAATCATATCTCAGGGTTCCACCTTACTGGATCTTGGTCATTTTGATGTCATTTTTAAAATAAATTAGCCTCTATTTTTATAAATTGGAGTGGAGTTTTATTTTGTTTTGTCTTTAACTTTTTAACAGTATTGTTACTTCTAAACGCTTTACACATTTTCTTAAGTTAAGCGTGTCTGTTCTCTGCCGTAGCTACCAGGGCTTGAGCTCAGATTTACATTACTGAAACATTTACTAGACCTAACAAGAATAGTGACATTATTACTTGCGGAGGATTACCATCCACTACAACTAATAATCCACATTCTCACAGTAGTTATATATTTATAGAACACAGCTTATTAAATCTGGGAAGCTATGTCTGGAACACTTACAAATGCACCACTAGTTCCATCCGCACCACCTTAGAAAAATACTTGAGCATCCTTTCTAAATTTCAACTACTCTAAGAGTCTTAGTACTCAGAAGAAGGAAAATAAGCGATAAGCAGCAGATGAATGTCTAGTTTCTTACAGGGTGAAGGATGACTTTGACCACTTGAGCCAACCAATATGATCAAAACAGATCCGCAACGCTACTAACCAGTATAAAATGCACCTAGGCAACCTTTAAGTTATATACAACTTAAAATGTTTAGTGCTCTTATCTTACTGTATTTATTGTACAATGTGCTTATAAAAATGTAAAAATGTTTTCTTGGAAAAAAACATCTTACTATGGAATCAGTTTTCTAAAAAATGTTCTCATTATCCGTTCTACAAAACATATTACCCATTCATTTTGTTTGATGTGTTTTTGTTTACCTAAATGTATAAAAATATAAAATGTATACACTCTTAATTTTTCTATTTGTATTTATGCATTTAGCAAAAAAGTTATGTATTTAGTAATTTATATGGCTATCTACATATATGTTTTCCCTCCTATTACATCCAAGTTTAATTATTACAAATGACTATCATTTTATTTGTGACAAGAAGTAAAGAACGTCCAAAGTGTTAAAATATGTTATGTGCTATTGAGAAAAAGATATCTTTCAAAGAGGTTAAGAAATTAATCTTGTGTTCATTTTTCTGTTAGATATTTCTTTTAAATATGTTTTTATTATTTTTTAATATATTTTGGCGTATTCAGAAGATCATTTTGAAGCAGGTGAAGTTGTACTCCTGTAGTACTCTTTGACTTACTCTAACATGCCTTTGTAAATTTGCCACAAACAACTAAAATGAGAATTAAATAGGAATATTCCTAAAACATTAATATACAATGTGTACAAATAGTAAGGACTCTGCCCTCTTTGGACTTTTACTAATAGGGATTTTGAGATTTCTGAGCTGATTCACAAAGCATATACAGATAAGTAAAATAGCACTCTTGTAGTACTACTTCCAATACTCATAAATGATTTTGTAAATCAGCCCCATTATGTTTATTATTTCTAAAATGTATTTATTTTGTTACAGAAATGTGACATTTCATTGTTACTTTGCAATTTTACAAAATGTTTTAATATAAATTATAGCAGGAAATATATATTTTCTCAAATAACATAACTACACTTCCATAAATACTTAAAAGATGTGTTTTAAAATATTGAATTTACTATTTATTTTTTTACAAATCAAAAAAAAATGAGGAAAGAGTATAGATTGAGGAGCGGGTTTACTATTCTAACTCCAGTCCCATGACCATTAGGGAAAGGGTATAGAGAGAGGAGATATGGAGTTGTCAGAATTACTATTCTAACTCTAGTTAGAACCATAGTGAAAAGTGCCAATATTTTTGTGTGTGTGGTTGGAGCTGAAGGCCAGAATTACTATTCTAACTCCAGTCCTACAAGCATTGGGGAAATTGTTTACATTGGACGGTATCTAATTTACTATTCTGACTGCAGTCCTGCTTACATTGGAGAATGTGAGTACGTACCATTCTAAATCAAGTTCCACAAAGACTGGGAAAAGTGAATATTTTTTGGGTGTGATTTACTATTGTACCACCTGTCCCACTATCATTTGGGCAAAGTGAATATATTAGGGGGATGGAAATCATGTTCACATAAGGGAAATAATAGATTCTTTGAAGGTGGTGAGCAGGTTCTTGTTCAACGACCTAACTACAAATAGGTAACATTTAGTAAAAATGTATTAAATATTAAATAAATGTAATTTAATATCACATTATAAATCATATACATTTTTATATAATATAAATTATATTTTTCATGCTGAATAAAATTAAAAATATTTTTTCTAAATGTTAAAATATGTGTTCTTTAATAAAGCAATACTCAGTCACATATATACTATTTATTTAGATTTGTATTTTAAGTTCATTAAAATATTTATTAATATGATAATAATAAACAAATGAAATATAAAATATTTTGGATTAACTAAACACAACCCACCCATTGGCTATGGAAATTATATTGTTGAACATCAAATTGCAGAAAGAGGCAAATCTTAGAATTGGAGGGGTATGGGATTCGACAATGTCAGGCTACATGAAAGTGTAGAACTCTTGGTTTTTACCTCCATATAAGTGTACAGCACCTTGTTAACCACATAGTATCTTTAGTATATGTTTGTGAACAGCATACTCTATGCAATGCTCATTTGCAGTGTTGATGACGTGTGGACCTGACCTACACTGAACTTCATGTATGTGTAAAGAACCTGATTTGTGCTTCCATGTAGGTGTAGAGCACACTTTATTCAATGTAAGACCACATTTATGAAACGTTTTAGCTGTTGCAAACCCTGAGCTTCAATAAACAACAGCTAAAAAAAAATTCTCTATGTACTAAATCCATGTTATATGTCAGTATAATTTCACCAACTTCTAAATTGGGTCTGGACATGGTTTATGAATCACTATTTGGAAGGAGTGTATTGTGGGTGCATCTTACAAACAGTGATTTAGCACCCTATCAATAGTTTGTGATTGGAATTCTGGTCCACACCATTGACATCTTACTAACTCCCACGTTTTTGGTGGTAACTTACTTACAAAAGAGAAGAGTTATCTTTGGACCTCTTTTCCTTTGTGAATTGGGGCACAAGTTCTAGGAGACCACTGCACACTCTCACTGAAACTTTTTAAAAAAGAAAAGCTTTTTTTTAAAGCATCCCCCATTCATTTAAGAAAGCTGGACTGTGTTGGAAATGGTCCTCTCTTCATGGTCATCCCCACACCTTTTGCCTTTTTCCCTCCACATGTAGCTGAATTTGTTTTGTTGGCCTTAGGACTTTGTGCACATTACCACGGCTAACCAGTGTGAAAGTGCTTGTGCACTCTCCCTAAAACATGGTTTGATTGGTATATACCTAATTGCCATATTTAAAGTCCCTAGTAAAATATACTACATGTGCCCAGGATCTGTAAATTAAATGATACTAGTGGGCGTGCAGCACTGCTTGCGCCACCCACTTAAGCAGCACTTTCAAACATGTCCCAGGCCTGCTATTGCAGCCTGATTGCAGTGCTACACTGTCATGTCGACTTGTCATTTAAAACCCCAAGCCAAGCCTTAAACTCTCCTATTATTACATACAAGCCACCCATAGGTAGGCCCTAGGTAGCCCATAGGGCAGGGTGCTACGTAATTAAGAGCCATGACATACACTTTTAAATTTTACCAGATAGTGAAAAACTCTCAACTTCGTTTTTAACTTCTGTGAGGCCTACCACTCTCGAAGGATAATACTGGGATTCCTTATTACATATATTAAGCGTAATTCGGAATTGGGAATGGGTAGACCTGTCATGTTTACTACTAATGGAATTGTAATGATAATTTCAAATCCTCTTCAATGGTAAAATCTGATTTATCGTTACAATTTTGAAAATGCCACTTTTAGAAAAATTGTGTTTTCCTACTCTTAGCCCTTTGTGCCTGCAGCCTGTCTCCAAAACATGTCTGTGGTAGGGTGACAGTAGGGCTTGTGCACTCCCTCTAGACAGCTACACACAAAGGGAGCTAAGGTGTGACTGATGGGCCATCAACCTCCTGATGGGCCACCCTGGGCAGGATGGGTGGGAGGAGCTTCCCACAGCCTCACACCTATACCTGGTTGTGTCCTGACCCCATACAAAGGACTGCGTACCCCCTGTAGTGAGTCTGCATCCAGGGCAAGAAGGGAGGACCTCTGAGCACTCCAAAGCCCTTCTTTGAAGTCTCCCCCACTTCAAAGTCTCCACTGGCCTAAGACCTAGAATTCTGAACCTACCAACTCAGTACACTTCTGGACCTGTGGATACTCTGCCAGCAAGAAGGACTGCTGTGCTGGTACAAGGACTGCTACTCTGTTGGACTGCTCCTCTGGAAAAACTGCTTTCTTGCTGTGCTGGCCTGCTGCCTGCAGCCCTCCTTGCCTTTTTTAGAATCTCTGGACCCACAACACTTGAAACCAGAATTAAAGTGACTTCAAGGGCTTGCTGGCTTGCCTCCTATCCTCTAAAGTGTCTGGGACACAAAAGACTTCCAACTCATCATCTACAGCACCTGGACTCTGCCATCTGGGAATCTTACCCTTCCAAGTGGGGCCAATCCAGTCTTAGGCCATTGGAAGAGGGTATAAAGTGCTGCTCCACTCCAAAATCCACGCATCAAAGCCACTGCGCCACTCAGAATCAGCGCATCTCCATTAATAAGGATGCATTGCCGTTGCTGTGAGGATCAAGGACTTCACCATTTCATGGGGTTTTACCCCATACATTTCCCACCAGCTCTTAGCAGGTGGTAAATGTGTACACAGGCCTGTGGGTAGGGTGGGGGGAGAGCGAAGAGTGAGGAGTAGGGGAGGGAAGGAAAGGAAAGGGGAAGATTTTTACTAGCAGGCGGGAACATTGTATGGTCCCTGTTAGAAAACAAATGCAGAAGGAGGCTTGGCTGCTACTGCAGCCAAAGACTGTGTTTACCCAGCTGCAAGAAATCAGGTCAGCTTCCCCCACACCTGGTAAAACAGGATCTTGAAAAACCTAACAAGTCATACTCAGGTGGCGCAAAATTAACATATAAAAACATGTGTTAATTTCGTGCTACCTTACTTGTAACCAGTCCTTAGTGCAGATATACTGATGGACCAGACAGATCAACTTGAAAGTTATCCTGTTTTCCACAGTGAGGCAATGAATGCTAGCCAAGTGATTGAATACAAAGGATTGTCAACTTAAACTGGGCAACAGACAGGCCTTAACATGAGATATTTAGGAAAACCTAGACACATCTTTAATCAGGCAATCAGGTATGGTTTCAGACATGGCCCACAAAAGGGCCTGGTTGACGTTTAAAAATAGAGGTTTCTCTTCACCATCAGAATGACATGTAGCTGCCAGTACACAGAATCCCTGTAGATGTAAGTTCAGGAAGAAATCATTTTAAGCAGTCTCTCTAGTTCATAATTTGTCTTGCAATGAACAAATAGGAATCCTCCAGAATTTCAATAATGTCAACATATGTTTCTAACATCTCAAACATTTAACCAGCTACAGTCAGGAACAACGAGTTATATTTTGGGCAGGTTGATAGCCACCTGATCTAGCCTTCAGCTCTACTTGTTCTGCAAGTGCTTTACAGTAGATGATGCATTGCAGGCTCTTGACCAAACCTGGTGCCACAGAAACCCAAGGGACCTCTTCCCTGGTTTTGTCCAAATGAAATTGTAGTGAACCACTCCAGATCCATACTTGGCTCAAGGGTAAGCACGGGTGAATAGTGACTGGTTACAGTTAGTTACCAGGAGCCTACAATCAAGGCAGACTGCAGGACCATCTGCTGGCTTCAATCACAAGCATCGTTATGTGAGACTGAAATTTTAAATTGGTCAGAATCACAAGCATGTAAGAGTCAACAGATCTGCTCCTGACATATCCCAAGGGGAGGCCCCTTTGCAGGTTTCAGATTCCATGATCGCTCTCCAGCTCACAGCTCTTCAGGATCACTTCCAATTTTATTATAACTGAATTATCCATACTGTAACCTTCAGAAAATGGCTGCCAACAATGATTCAATCTAATTTGGAAGCTGATAACCAGTCAATTGCCTTTCATAAAATGGCATCCATCATTCACAAAACAATACTTCTTGGCTTCCCGATCTATCTTAAGTACAAACTACACCTCAAAGGAGGCTTGCGTGACGTCACAGGACCATGTAGACTTATCCTTGAAAGTCTAAAGACGAAAAAAAATGTTAAACAATGAATCGATCCTCTTGTCAGGCTTTAACACTCTAGAAAAGTCTTCCAGCGAAACTAATACCTCAGTTGCTGTCTTTGTGGAAAAATCTAAACACGCATCCGATACATGTCGACTGCAAGAGAGAAAAAACACAGATCGGAAATACGAGGAATAGAAAGACCGCAAAACCGTCACGAACTAGAAAGAAGGAATATGCAAGAGTGAGAAACAGGAGCAGGGAGTGTCTGGTAGTGGATTAAAGACTACCGGCCTTGGTATTCGGCGTGCTGACATTGTAGGGTACCTGCTTGTGACTTCTGAGCAGAGCTTCGGGGAGCAGCGGGCACCAGCACTCTTTCGTTTACAAATTAAGAGCTGGTGACATTAATCTTAATTCCTGTTGTTAAACAGTCCATTGGCAAATTACTGATACCATCACGGGCAAGGCTTATCCTACCATTCAAATAAATAATTTATCCACTTGGTTCAACAATACTGCAAATGTGATTTCTTGAAAATCGGCAGAGAACAGCATAAAACACGCTTGTTGCTGAGATTCAAAGCATGCTAGCATTGGTTTTTTGCTGAGCAGCCTACGGTAAATCCGTGGTCATTTCACACATTGAGGTTTAAGATGATTTCTATTTCAGGAAACCTATTCATCAGGGGTGATGACAGATCTCTGGCCCCTGCCCTCCCTGCCAGGGATTTCTTGGCATTATACAGTGTCTAATTGCAGTGCATGAGAGCTCCAAGGAATGAGGGGGCTTCTCTGCTTTAAAATTAGTTGTTGATGCAGCCAAACTTCACGCAATATTATTGGGAGGTGGAAGTTGGGGGAGAGGAGGAGCATACAGACCTGCCACCTCTCACAGTACTACCCTGTGTCACACGATGTCACCTCCTTTTATACAGTCACCTGGTGAGGAGCCGAAATCACACAGTGGCAGGAAAGACTGCTGAAAAAAAGCACTGCACAGAAGGGCTTTCCAGCTCTTTTTAGATCGAGCGACCACACCCACCACAAACCCATCATTATTATTCTTCATGGGGTTGCCTTTCAAAAATCCTTTGTTGTAATTGGTAAATACTTTACGTTTGTCCCTTCTTGGGGCAGTTTTGTTCCCACCTTGGCCATCGACCCTATTATACATGGATAATTGAATCTTTGCTGATAGGTTTGAATACAAACAAACTTCTTTTTTCTTTTGTGTCTCTCCTTCGTGCTCATGCTCATGGCGGAGGTGGGGCTTTGAATCAGCTTGCTTATGTCAACTGTTTTACTTTTCAATTTATATGGCAAGAAAAGTCCAATTAGGAATTTTCAACGCTAATAGCTCTAACATGAGCAAATGCGAGACACATTGCATTGCAAATGATTGTTAGTAAGCTGCAAGCAGCCACTGCCCATTAAGGGGTGTGAAAACACCCCAGGACATCGGTGACAGTCTCTGCAACCCTTTGTTTTTTCGTTGGTAAGCGGGTTTGAGGGGATCTGTTCAGGCCACAGTGCTTCTCCAGTAGCTCTAGGCATGAGGCCCTGCCACCTCCTCACACTGTGAATTTATTTTGTACATTGGCACGTCTGAGCACATGATGTTTACCATAGGATTGCCACTAAGCACAACAGTGATAGTGAACAGGGTTAATACAGCTCCTACTCATTAATGTTTTTGATGTGTCATGTACTTATTCGGGTTGTCAGGAGACTTTAAATAAGAGCAGAGTGTCTAAAGCATTTGGGACCTATGATGATGTCTGTGCCAGTGTCCCCCTGCGCAGAAGGGTGCCTGCGCCTGTGTTTCTTAAGACATTGCTTTGTGGAAAGCAGTTGTGCTAATGACCTAACCGCACAAGTCAATGATAGTGCAGTCATCAACACAAAGAGGCAACTGAGCAAACTTGCACGGTTAGGGCATCAGTGCATGTCATGCCGACATGGGATTACTTGAAAAAACAGTCACAGTTTCTTACAATGCCTTTGTGTGCTCTCACATAATATCATGAACCCCCCCCTTTATGGCTTTTATAATGGAGCTGTGCTATAAAGTTCTAAAAAGTCAAGTGACAAGAATACAATTTACTCTACGACTAATGGATACATTTACATCAATCAGGAACATCACATGTAGCACTAAATAACTTCCCACATAGGCCAGACTACAAGCAAACACCCTTCCTTCCAAGCACAACCTAAGGTTTAGCGTCCTTCACAGGGGCGTAACACAGGCCACCTACGGCACCTGTGGTGCATGGCGGTCCCAGACCTTCAGAAAGCCGCTACTCCTTCAGGGTGCCCCCATTCATTCACGGCCGATTAATATCTGTGAGATATGGGAGACTCAGGGACTCATCATCTTACATTACGCCATTGATGTTCATTTCTACCTATCCACTTAGGGCGTTTGCGCCTCTTCATCAGTAGGAAGTGCTATATAAATTCAACTACAATAAAATACGATTGTAACTTGCGATGCCGCCCATTGATCAGTAGGCAGTTCAGCTGTTTTACTGTTCCCAAGAACTATTTTCTGCCCGGCAGATCAAGCCAGACCCAGCTCTCATTCTCCCCACAGATAGCTTTACGAACACTCCGAACATCCATCAGTCTTTTAAATGATGCCTTGTGGAATCAGTGGCTCCATAGCATGGAACGTTAAAACACGACCCTGTCCCCTTCTTTATAGTTTTCTTGTGATCTCCACTCATTGATTTTCCCCTAAATCTTAAGCATCCGCTGTGTCACAATAGAGTTTTACTGCTGCTTATGAGAATAAACATTGGCTATTCCTATGCCTTCATTACTCATGAAATAAATAATCCATCAAAGACAACGTGCCCCATTCCCAGAAGCCCGTCTCATGTGACTGCACAGTATCAGGTTCTAAACCCGGGCATGGTACATTTTGTACAGTAGATTTACTCAATCACAGTTACTAATTGGATTAGCCACGCTCTAATGACCAACAAATTGCAAAAGTTTGGGGTCAATAAAAAACGTGCCTACGTAGTTAAGCCTGTGGTTATTTCCAACTCTTTTTTCAATTAGTCGATTGAACTTCTCTCTGCTGAAGCAAGATCCATGCACAACATTACGTTCATCTTCATTTAGAGCAATCTTATAAACATGTTCATGTGTTTCTGCTTATTGCGTTTATGCTTGCTTTTCCACTACATGAAACATACCTGCAGTATAGAGCCCTGGAGTGGTTGATGGGGGAATATCTGGGAGGCAGGGCTCGTTACACGCACACATGTTGGGAGTATCAAACGTTTTGTGAGAGGTTTAGCTGCCAAGGCAGAAATAAAATAACAGGACTGAAACCGGAGGCATCAAAGAGGCAAGCAGCCACATTTTCTAGGGTAGCATGTGCATTAAATAAATATAGTGCTTATAACCACTGTCTTTTTTATTTTTGCCCAATATACTTTATGCAAGCTTTGATTCTCTGCTATGGCCAGGATGTGCATTTGGCATACAGAAGGCTAGGAACAAACACATTTTATTAGAAAAAAAGGAGTTAAGCCTCATACCACCTGCCTTTGTATGTCGGCACTAGACAGGCATATGAGCCCCCAAAAAGCAGAGGAAAATTATGTAGTTGCCACTACACTGAATCCCTGCAGATGTAAATTCAGGAAGGTGTCATTTTAAACACCCTCCTGTAGACCATAGCTTTTCCTGTAACGAACAAATAAGAAGTCAAATTCAGCTCATTTGCAATCATGTCGACATTTGTTTATAACAAACTCAAACCTTCAACCTGCTACAGTCGGAAATCAGAAGATGCATGCTGGGCACCGTGATAGCCGTCTGACCTAGGCTTCTGTGCACTTCTGAGTGACCATGTCCAGGAAAGGGAGCGATGAGATAGGGCCTAGGATCCCAGACATATAGCTGCTGGTACCCCAGTGATTGAAGGAACCTTCACCAGCCCTTGAGGTGGGAGGATCAGTCGGTTTAGAGAAGCAGTGTTCTGTGGTATGATCCAAGGTGGCAAGAGGGAAATGGAGTGCAATTCATGTAAGTAGTACTTATGTGTCCAAGAGGTGGCCTCTGGGTGCATTTATATGCGTGGCCACCATGAAGCTGTGGCAAATGGGACCTATTCTCACTTTGCTTGGCAGTTGCACAAGGCCCGTTGAGCCATGCTGCACTGCCATGTGTACTTGAGACTTCAGATCACTGTCACCAGAGTTGGGTCACTCTAAACTACTGAGAATCATTGACCGGTATTGCTCTTATTTTGAATGTGCAATGGCACCTTGATTAAATGTCATTTCACTGTCATTATGGAAGGTTTCACTACTGATAGGCCAGAGAGTCTGTGTTACATCTTTATTGAGATATTCTTTTAATCTCAGACCAACCTGGGTAAGGGGACTAGCTTTCTGAAACTTGCACAGTTTGAATTACTCATTGAGCCCCACACTAAAGTTTATGTAGACCCAAGAAGGATTCCTTATCCTGGAAAATCCGTATAGGGTGGATTTACTAGGCCTAGGGAGGAAGAGTTGATGTACTCCCTGAAGATCAATACAGTGCAACATGTGTGCAGCTCAACATGATTCTACAATTGGGGGATATTCTACTAGATGAGGAATAGTGGTAGGTGAACGTCGCTGGCTGTGGCATCGAGGAATCCCACGCTTGAGGTGCAACCCATATGAGGCTTTGGAGGTGAGGTATTTGGGGGATGCTAAATATTAATTTCATTTTTATGTTCCAATGACTGAGAAGAATGGGAGGGGGAAAGTCACTCATAACTGGGTTTTTACAGTGTGATCGGATGGAAGGGTGCTGGGTTTATTTTAATTTTTAGGGTCGAGCACAAAGCGCTCCGTCCCTGGTGTAATCTCTCGGTGGAACTAAAGACAAGTGCTGTGAGCTACTCTCAGATGCTGCTATATAACTAATTATGTATGTCAACAAATATATATATATCTGATGGCCATCAGATATACATATATATTTGTTGACATACATAATTAGTTGTATTCATGTACATTTTGATGTTTTTGTTGATTTACATCCACATAGTAGCATCTGAGAGTAGCTCACAGTCCTTGTCTTTAGTTTCAGCTTATATTTCCCTGGTTGAGCTACTGCATCGATGTCAGGGACCCTCTTTTGTCTTGCACTCATAATCTCTTGGTGGGCCTGTAACCACGCCCATGTCAAGCCCATCAGTTTGGTTGGTTCCTGGGCTTGCCTTTTAAAATTAGCTTATTTAATCAGTGAAAGGCATGCGTACCTCATGCCTTTTCCGGTGTTTAGCCCGCCTTGAGCGCACCAGTAAACTACTGAAAACATACGAGGCTCTGTGTTTTCAGTATGATTTCTGCACTGTTTTTACTCTTTATTTCATAGGTAGCACGATCTCGCTGGGCAGTAGTAGACCCTTTGCATGACATCGACCCTGTTGCATTCATAATTGCACTTTTGCCTGTTACATTTATAATTGCACTTTTGCCGATACGTTTCACTGCAAGCGGAGTTCTGTTTCCTTTTGTGTGTTTGCTTTGTGCTCATGGTGGCTGTCGGCTCGCTGATGTGAAACTGTTTTACTTTTCAGTTTATGTGGCAAGAAAAGGCCAGTTAGGAGTTTACAAAGCTAATAGCTTTAAATCGAGTATACGCGACACCCATTGCATTGTAAATGCTTGTTTTTTATTGTTACCTGGATGCATTACCAGCAGTGGTCCACATGCACTAATATGAACGCATTAAATGCCCAACAAACATTAGACAGAGATGCTTTGTAAAGACCGCAAGGTGTTGTACTTTATGATGTATCCGACCCCTTATGTAGACATTTTCTTAACTTTGAGATATGTTTAAGTACACTATGCCTCATATAAAACTACTCACTTGAATCATTACAGGGCTTTACAGCCCCAAACTAGCAAGGCTTATTCCAGCGTATCTCAATAGACTCTGTATAGATGCTGAGTTGCTAAACCAATAATGTAATGTCACACTATGAAAACTGTTAAATGTGCATAGCATAGAATAGCTTCCCTAGTGGGAACCAGGGAGATATAATATTATTATTATTATTAGGATTTACAGAGCGCATGGCTACCCGGAGGCTTCCCAGTGCTGATGCAGGACCATTAAACAGGCAAAAGAAGAAGAAGAAAAAAAAGAGAAAGCTGAAAAACTATAGAGGGAACAGTAAAGTCTTCACATTTTTACAAAAGGAAAGTTCCAAGTTCTCTAAGCGGAGTTACAGTGGGAGGGAATTCCATAGATTGGCTGCTTTAAAAACAAAGGAACTGCCTCCCGATCTTGCTTTCTTGACAAAACAGATGTTAATTAAAGAAGCAGATGAGGATCTAAGTGATCTCTGAGGAATATAGGAAGTTATGATCTGCCTAAGAAAGGCCAGACCCTTTTTTTGAAGTGTTGATGAACAAAACACATGGCTTTAAAATTAACGCATTGTTCAATGGGAAGCCAATGGAAATAGGCCAGGGCTGTTTTGGCAGAATGATGTCTGGAAATGTTCAACAGTAGGCGGGCAATAGCATTTTGTACCACCTGCAAATTCTTTAAGACATAGGATGGAGAGCTCATAAATAGAGCATTCCCATAATCTAGATGTGACAATATAAGAGCCTGAAAGATAAGTCTTTTAGCCAGAAAGGGGAGGAATGTAAAGATTTTCCTGAAAGTCCTTAACAGACTAAAACAGGTAGCTGCAAGTTTTTTCGAGTGACATTCCATCGTAAGACGGGAGTCCAGCCAAAAGCCTAAACTATTTATATTGTCTTTAGGCGGGGGAGGTCTTTTAATACTACTTGGACTGGAGCAGGGGACTTGGGGAGGGATATGTTCCCTACCAACATAACCTCTGTTTTCTTGTCATTGAGCTTAAGCTTGCTGTCCACCATCCATCTGGCAACGTCCGACAGATAGGATGATAAAGTAGCTTGTTCTGAATTGGTGTTGGTGGAAAAAGAGAAGACCAATTGGGTATCATCGGCATAGGACAGTGGTTCCCAACCTGTGGACCGGAGACCCCTGGGGGTCCGCAAAGCCTCCTCAGAGGGTCCGCGACTGCTTAGAAAAATAAATAATGTTAACAGGTTAGGTCCCCAACTTTAAGTGTTGACTCATTGGGGGGTCCCTGGATTCAAGTAGTGATAAAGTGGGGGTCCACAAAAGTCAAAAGGTTGGGAGCCACTGGCATAGGACACAAGGGATAGACCATGGGGTTCCACAATCTTTGCCAAAGGGGCCATATAAATATGAAAAAGCATAGGGCTCAAAGACGAGCCCTGTGGAACCCCACAGGTGAGAGGAAAAATGTTAGAAAAGTTCCGATCAATGACTTGAAAAGTCCTCTGACTCAAATAAGAGCAAAACCATTTAAGGCTGGTACCCTCAATTCCTATTAGAAATTCTGTGAAGCAAGATCTTATGATCCACAGTGTCAAAAGCGGCACTCAAGTCAAGTAGAATGATTGCTGCATATCCACCCACATCTAGGCATTGTTGAGTGTCTTCAGTAACAGCCAGCAGGGCAGTTTCCATGCTGTGTTGTGGTCTGAATTCCATTTGGGTGTTATGAAGAAGATTATGCTCCTCAAGGAAGCCTGACACTTAATTGTTAATGTCTTTCTCGATTATTTTTGATGCTATAGGGAGAAGAGCAATTGGTCTGGAGTTACAGAGTAGTGTTGTATCGAGACTAGGTTTTTTTAGTAGGGGTTGACGACAGCATGTTTCCAGTGTTGCAGTAAATACCCAAGAGAAAGAGAGTCATTAAGAACATTGGTCAGCACAGGCGTTATAACATCCGATCCCAAGGCTAAGATAGATGGGGGGATGGGTCCAAAGGAGATCCAGATTTTATAGAGCAAAGGTAATTACTTACTAAATCTTCCCTCAGGGGCTGAAAAACTGAGAGTAAGGCTCTAGAAGACTGGGAATCAACATGAGGGGCTAACTTAGCCTCATACAAGGAATTGCTAGGGAAAGTTGCCTGAATGTCAGAAATTTTCTTTTGGAATAAACAGGCTAACTCATTGCTGCCTTCTTTAGAGCCTTCCGTTACATTACTGGGGGAGGGGGACTGAGTCATTTCCTTAAAAATTAGAAAGTTCTCTCTATGGGAATGGGAGCACTGTTCTATTCTAGGTGTATAAAATGATGGTTGCGCAAACTTAGTTTCCATACGGAAGGATCTAATCGCATTCCTGTAACCCATTTTCGAGACATGGTCGTAAGTCTTCCTCCACTTTCTCTCCATCCACTTACATTCTTTTTTTAAATGCAGCAGATGAGGAGAGAAACAAGGGGATTTCTTTTGGCGGGCAGTCCTGTAAATAGTCTTAGTTGGCAGATAAGTGGCTAATGTCTAGGGACTTGGAGAGCCACTTATCAAAAATGTCTGCTGTATAAGGCTAAAAAAAAAGAGGGGGAAGAATGCAGGTTCTCTAGGGTGTACATCCAATCCTTACTGTTCAACTTTGACCACTGGCGTACAGTTAACTTACTAGGAGTGCGGGGATTGGAGGAGAAGATTTGGGAACTGTGAGTGCGACTAAAAAATGATCGGATCAGATCAAGGGAAAAGGGGCCTGAGCTGATAGATCTGGAAGATTACTAAAGACCAGATCAACTGTATGGCCTCTGAGATGAATAGGGCCAGTTATCAATTGTGTCAGGTCTAGAGCTGTGAAATCCATAACAAAAGTTTTGGCAGAGATGTTGTGTGCCTCATCTACATGAATGTTAAAATCACCTAGGATAGTGAAGTTGGAGTTTCTGCAGGCAAGTTCTGTTACACAGTCCGGTAAGGCATGCAGGAAACTCCCATAAGGGCCAGGAGGATGATAAATCAAAATGCCAGAGAGAGTAAAAGTAGCATTGATTGATAGAGAAAAGGCCAGACTTTCACAGTCGGGTATAGAGAGGGAATGAATAAGACAGTGGATTGTCCAGGAACTGCCTTTATTCAATAACCCTTTGTTGTCATTTACATCTGAAACTAAAGCACAACAAAGACTGAGAAATCTGTACATTACCAGCATGGCAGACTTTTATGTAGCAAGTCCGTTCATTACACTGGACCACTTTAAAGAAATGGAAGGAATATCACCACTGGACATTTTCTTCTATTTTAGACTTCAATACTTCCTTTGATAGAGACACTCCTCTTTACCTCAGAGCACCCAATGCTCTACAATATTTATTAATATAACCTCACAAGGAACCAGGTCTAGAATATAGAAGGCAATTTCAGACACTGGAACACATTCCATCCCTTAGGCCAGGCCAGATCGGAGAATGATATGGGAGGGAAGATATCAGACATAAATTGGAGTTATAATTGCCCTCAAACTGAGGAAATTACGCTGAGTAATAGGCATTGACTCACACACTTTACATTTCTCTACAAGCTTCATTATACACTACTTGCTCTTCATTTGTTGGGCCTGGAGGTCAGCTTGAGTTTCTCTCACGTTTCTCATGATAGAGCTGACTATATGCACCTCTAATGCTTTGATCCCTCCACTGTGCAGTACAGGAATCATCTCTTTAAACTACTTACTAAGATGTGGTGGATGGCACTGCCCCCACTGCCCCTGATGGCCCTGTTGGGCTGCCCGCAGGGTTTAACTAAAACATTCAGAAGATACACAACTATGGCCTGTCTTTTAGCAAAATGTAAGGTGGCAATGGTGAGGGATTGGCCCTGTCCCCAAAACCAAAGATTGGGTGGCTGACTTGGTACATTGTAATGATGCCTCAGACACATAAACTGGCACCCTGCCAACAATCTCAAGGGCAGAAATTATTTAAGAGCCACTTCAAAGCTATCTGGATCATCAAGCAAGTTGAAGTCCCAAGCATATGACTGCACGACAGAACAATGTATGTGGCATTATCTATGATACTGTGATGGCTATGAACAAAATACTAGCAGGATTAACAAGTGTACCAACTGATGTTTGCTGGAATGACATCTCTAGAATCATGGGGGTGATTAGATACAACAATTTGCTAGGAGTCCTGCTTGCTGATGTGAATATAAAAAAAAGTGAATTTTGATGTATGTATGTAATGAGCATCTAAGAATCCTAGTCTAATGTAATATACATTAGTTTATGATTGTTGTATTGAAAAGGTAAATTAGAAAAAAGATACAGTGAAGTATGTTTTGATGCATTTTGCAGATGCTGTAATCTAATAAACAGACTTTTTGACCCTGATGCAGGCATTGTTTGGAAAACAAAAGTATGAATTATTAGTTAAATGGTGAGATATCTTAAAAAAAGTTTTTTAAAATGCGGCTGGTAGATGCCTATCTTCGCCACATTGAATATGTATTCTGACAATCTGTGCTCTTAGTCAATTCAACTCATGTCTTTATTCGATTGCCAAAAAAAATTCATACAAGTCTATTAATCATAAAATACAAAAAGTAAAGAATTAAAATCACCCACTTTATCTTCCTACAGAAGTCTGTATGTCAACAACAGAGCTATTTTATATTAAACTTTTACAAAAAATCAGTGATCCTTTCAGATATAATTGGCGACGTAATTGAAAGCCCAAAAGACAGTTTTGTAGCATCAATCATCAGTCAAACCAAAGACTGATTATCAAAGAATTATGTCTCACATTTAGGTCTCCCAGTAGTCCTAATAACCACATCGCACTTGCTAGCGCGCCTGGTCCTTAGTAAGAGTAAGTAAACTTACAAGGGGACGCGTATAGGTCGATGAACCTTTTGGATCGCATGGAGTATCCTAGTCATGTAGCGACTACTAAAATCAGAAATCAAAATAACCAACCATCCATATTTAATTTACCACATCTAAACTCATCTATTCATGAACAACCACCACTCTTTAAAGTATTAAACCATTTTATTTCCCCTATTGGCTACAATACTAAATCAGCAAGTTAGAGCAATATTTATTCAATCATCTCAGTATTAGTTCATTAATGAACATCAATAACATAATCAAATCAGAACTTGAAGAAGCATATGCTTGAATACTCCTACATAAGCCAATAAGAGATTTCCAGCATCAATAGCAGAGTTCAGCAGTTAGCTTGTCAGTCATTTGTCACCATCAACATCACCCCTAAAAAGCCTACCTAACCAAGATTAGGATTAGCATGTGGCACTTCATGCAAAACAATTTAGGAAACATGAATTTGGAAAAACATCTTTCTAGGTGAAAATCTATTAAAAAAACCAGCACAGTTGGTACCTAGAAGAAAAGGCACAAGTTAGTCAGTCACATTTTCATAGCTACCTATCCACAGAATGGATCAGCAACAAAGTCAGTCTTCTTCTTCAGGTCATCAATCGATCAGCTACGCATCAGGCTCTCAAGAGTTTAAGCCCAACGACAGACTCTCGAACAGCGTCTCCAGACGTCATCAATTCTCCCCTCGCATCTAAAGTTTTAGCCTCTCATCATGACTTTTTATTAGGGTCTCTCAGTCCATCCCCTTAATTCCCAATTGGTCACTCAGTCAGCAAATATGGCTTTAACCTAAAATATTTGTTTACCAAATTTATAAATTTTAATATCAGTCCTTTCACAAGATGTGGATTGGTCCGCTATACGAAGTCCTCATCATCCGGCTCTTCTGGTATCGACATTGTTGCATGTTCCTCTTCAGTCGGTTCCTCTATTGTTCAAGTCCTGGGAAAGTACATTTAGCCTACTCTACACATAATTGTATCAAATTGTCTTCATCATCTCATGTCCGGTACACTGCAGAAAATTCTAGCTAAGCAACTTTATCATCGTGAGGATTAAAGACCAGTCATACATTCAGCTTCTTGCAGCGCGTTTATTATTTCAGCTCTTCATGGGCGAGGCTTAGGAAGACTAGGCCTTAAATTCAGTTAAGTTAGCACTACAAGTTAATACAAAACATAGCTGATACATTTCAATATGACATATTACTACATTATTCTTATACATTTTCATTATTTCACATAGTTTCAGTTACTTTAATACAATATCGTATAAATGGCTGACATGCCCCGAGGGCACATTTTCAAACATGCACATTATTTTCTCTACGATTAGGTTCTATATAAACTTTTCATAATTCGAAACACGTAAACATCATTAATAATTTTCTAATTAGCATATCTGCTTCAGCAGTCCCTCCTCTGATGACTAAATATGTCATCACACCTTTCTTTACCAACATTTTACAGTTCCGTCTCGGCTGTATTTTGCCTTCTTCTCACATTTCCTCTATGGATTCTTCCCCTGGTGGTTCTTCCCTCCTCTGATTATTTTTAGATCTCCTTAATTTTATCTTTTGCCATAATTTGCATATGCCCCATAATCGTAATATACAAGCAATCACAATTAAAATTCCCTGTACAATTTTCAATAATACCCCATTCCACATTTTACTAAACCAATTGCCTACTGAAGCAAATCCTTTTCCAACCGTCTCCCAAACCCCTGGTTCCTTCAACTCCTTCAAATCCTTACTTGAATTAGTTAAGTTAGTGAGTAAGTCCCTTATCTGTTTATCATTGTTAGGTATGTACGAACAACAATGCCTAGCATTAATCATCCTACAGACTCTGCCGTCTTTTGCTAAAAGTATGTCTAAAGCAAACCTATTTTGAGGCGTCATAGCTCTATCCGCAGCTAATTCAATATCCAACAGTATTGCCCCTGTAAAATTTGTCAGCATGTAATCCACATTAGTAGACAACTTCCGTATCTTGATTGCATTCAAAATAACTCCTACAGAAGGAATTACTGCACCAAAAATATCTCCCACAATTACAGAAGAGGTTTCCCTCCTCTGTCACTTATGATGTAATTCAGTCACTTTTGGAAACTTCTTTAGATCATCTATCTGATAAATTTTCAGGAAAAGTATCCCCAAATAGCATGTCCTATACCATCCACTAGGAAGACGGCAATAACATTAAGTCCACAAATGTGATAGATCCCAGGAATCGCATGGTCCAGGCCATTCAGCATAAAAGTCCATTTGCTCTGAAACAAGAACACATGTCTACATTCACTCGTTCCCACAAAGTGTCATTGCGTGATTTTGGCCGATATATACAAAGCTTCCCTACATGTAATGCATCTAGAGTTAACTTTCCTTGCATTTTAATAGCAGTGCAAGCATAATCATTCTTATAAGTACCTTTCTCTAATCCCTTCTCTATCTTTTCCTTCAATGCCTTTCTCCTGTCATCAGTATGGCCTATAAAGCTCTTTTCTAAAGGTTAACACCAAGACAAATTGCAGCAAGCTCATAGACAATGCACCAATCCCTGTGAGTATCTGATCATTTACAACAGAAAGTATATGTAAATTACTTTGTCATCAACATGGGCGTGCAACTCCACCAAGGCTCCTGCTGTAAAAGAAGCCTCAAAGGCTAAACTAGCCCTACTCAAGAAAACCGCAAAAGGCGGTGCACCGCCACGCAAATATACACATTATATAAAGTACAAAGAGAGTCTAGTGCTCCAATGAGGCAGATGAATGATTTTTTCTTTTTAATACTTCTTTGCAAGTCCAATGCTTTGTGTTTTCACAGTTCCGTAAATAAAGCACATAAAACAATGGATGGACAGCCAACGTGTTTCGCCCACTGGAGGGGCTTCTTCAGGGCTGTAATATAACATGAGAACAATGTGTACAATATAAACTAAATTGCAAGAATCCAACTACATAAAACACCAATAAGGTTTGAAATGAAAAAATAAATAACCCAGAGAGATGCTATGTACCAACACAAATATAAAGCACAGTGAGACCGAACAAGAGTACACAAAATTCGTAAGTGCATCCAGATACGGACACGTTGAAAGTAATAAGAAAATACAATGGCATGTGTGATCCAAAACTTGAGCAGTGTGTAAATATGAAAGAGCCCCAAGTGATGAATAAACATGCGAAAAACATAAACTCATCAAAGGAATAAGTATGTGAGAAAAAGTTAATAAGAAGAAAAAGAAACATATCCATATTTCAAAAGTCAAGTGGATTGAAGACATCACCCTGTGCTGAAAAAACTGAATCAAGAAACGTACAGGAGATAGTATACATATGGTTAAGCATACCACAGTGGAATCCAGTCGGTCACGAAAAACAAAAAACAGCAGTACTATTAGGTACGTTAGGTGCCTGGCAGGAAAGAAACACTCATGAGTCAAAACAAGATAAAGTAAAAAATGGAAGAACCAAAAAGGTAGGGAAAAGATAATTCCCTAGACTGAGAGAATTACACACTAGTTTTACTCAAAAAGAAGAAAAAAGGGGGAACGGGCTCCAAAAGTGCCTAGTACCCGCACTTAGATTCAGGAAAATGAAAATAAACATGCAAGGCAAGTGTTAAGAAATGGCAAGAGAGAGGTAACATGAAGAAACAGTAAGCGGGCGGCAGAAAAGTAAAAAACAAAAAAAACGAAAAATCTCATCGTTACAAAAGTATGTAATCCAGAATAAGATGAAAAAATGTTCAAAAAACGATGTTAAGTGTGTACAAGAAACGGGGTGCAAATACCAGAAAGTATATTGAAACATTTTGTCGTGAACGCTCCAAAGAATGGAGCGACATGCCACCGTAATGAAGAGTAGAACGAAATGTAAAGAAAGGGGAGGGTAAAAACATCTTACCAGTTTGGCTGGTAGTCAAATTATTCACGTCCGAAGTAAGAGATAACGCGGTCCGAGCGACCGTTAGAGTGAATGTGGAGCCGGCACAAGTGTAATGCTGGTTCTAAAGTGTAAAACGGACGAGCGCCCCGGTTATGAGTGTCTTAAATAAATTAAATAGAACCCAGAAGTCCGGGTACTTAGAGAGAAAGACACAAAAATAGAAAAAAAGGGACTATGGCGGCGGCCATCTTGGGGCTGTATTACGGTGCAAAAATGATAGAAAGATAAAGTGAATAACGGTACCAAGAAAGTGTGAGAAAAAACACAGAAGTATTGTAATCAAAAATGTGATTTTTTAGCAAAAATGATATTTGGTTTATATTGTTGAGCAAAAAAGGGTGTATTGCGAGAAATTCTCACAGGGAGAAAAACCTAGTGGTGGGAGAGGACATCCTAGAAAGATTGCGGGAGTCAAATCAAAAAGGACAGTAAAAGGAGGAAAGAAGAAAAGGGAGAAAGGAGAAATAAGAAGAAAAATTAGTGAAAGATGGATGTGCCAAAAAAATATGAATGATTGCAGGAGTAACATAAAAGAGTGGTCAAGAGGAGAGCGAATTAGCCCAAAGAGGGTGAAGTACCCAAAAGGACACCCAAATTATCTGGCAAGCAGGACAAGTGAAGCATGTGAACAGTACTGTTAATATCCAATCAAAATATTAATATTAGTCCTGATATTGTACAGTTCAAACATATAAGAATGGCAAACAAGGTTACATGGAATTTACGTGGAACAGTATATGCATACAGTCTGTTGAAAACCTAGAAATTAAAACTACAGAAAGTAATGAAATTCATGGTCAGTGTTATGGCCCAATTCCACCGCTCGCAGGTGGCAGATCCAGGCTGCCTCCCTTTGGCGTAATGTCAATTCCCTGTTGCCTCCTCTAGGGTGAGTAGGAACATGGTCAATTACCTGAAACCAAATCAATGAATAATTAGGATGAGCAGATGCTATATGTGTTCTTAATGGATAGTCAGAGTCCTGTTTTTTGATTGCTCGTAGGTGTTCCTGTACCCTAATTTTCAGAGAACGTTTTGTACTCCCCACATAGATTTTGTTACATATACATCCCAGAACATAAACAACAAATTTAGTATTACAATTGATGAAGTGATTGATAGTAAATGTCTTCGTATTATTGTAACAGAAGTCCTTCGTTTTATCACGACCAAAAACGCAGATGTTGCAATCATGACATGTGTAAAATCCCCTAGGTTTGGTGGAAAGCCATGTGATGGGACTAGGGGCAGAAATGTAACTAGGACACAAATGGTCCCTCAAGGTTAATCCTCTGTGATAAGTGATCTTGGGTGTATTAGAAATATGACCTTTGAGATCCGGGACTTCAGTCAGTAAGGGCCAATGGCGTTTGAGTATTTTTAAAATATCCTGACTGTGAGCTGTATAGCGAGTTACAAATGACAGAGAATTTTTTCGATTCTTGTTGTCCCTCTGTGATTTGACGAGCAAAGTATCTTTTCTGGGAGTATCCATGATTCGTTGAGCTGCCTGTGACAGAATCTTGGCCTTATAACCCCTGTTAATAAATCTATGTGTAGTAAGTTGAATCTGAGTACAGAATTTGTCATTAGTGCTACAATTGCGTCTGACGCGTACCATTTCTCCGAATGGAATATTCCGAATTACCGAAACAGGGTGGGCACTGGTGGCATGGAGTAGACTGTTACATGCTGTGGATTTCCTATACAGCACACTTTGTATACTATTCTGTTCTATAAAAAAATCTGATGTCCAAAAAGTCTATAGTGTCTCTGCTATAGTGTAAACTGAGCTGTACATTGTAAGGATTATTATTCAGAAAAGTGTGATACATGGTCAATTGTTAGATGGTCCCATTCCATATGATGATAATATCATCAATGTATCTCCCCCAAAAAACAATGAAATCGGTCCAGGGCGAGGCATGTTTGCCCCAGGCGTGCATTTTTTCATACCAACCCATGAACAAACAGGCATATGATGGGGCGAATTTTGAACCCATCGTTGTCCCTTGTGTCTGTTGATACCACTCATTATCATGTAGAAAGTAATTTTTGGACAAAATAATGTCAATCATCTGTACAAGCATCTGGTTATGCACAAAACAATTAGCAGTCCTGGTGTTTAAGAATGAAGTAACTTCTTGTATCCCAAAGGGTTTACGTATGTATGTGTATAAACTACTCACGTCCATTGTGACAAAAATAAGATCTTCAGACCAAGTGAAGTCTTTAAATTTGTTGAGGATATCTTTGCTGTCCTGTATAAACGAGGGTAAATTGCAAACAAATTTCTGTAAATAGGAATCCACATATTCTGACATTTTTTTCTGTAGGAGAGTCTATGCCTGATATGATGGGCCTTCCAGGGGGGAAATCACCGCCTTTATTTACTTTAGGAAGTATGTATATGCAGGGGAATCTTGGGTTTTTTACAGTGAGATATTTAAATTCATCGATTGAAAGTAACCCTAGTTCATACCATCCCCACAGTTTATTATTGATGTGTTCCATCAAATCACCAATGGGATTATGTGTGAGATGTTTATAACAAGTGACATCAAACAATTGCCTATTGATTTCTTCCATATAATCACTACGGTTCATAACCACCACATTACCTCCCTTGTCGGCTTCACGAATCTCAATCGACTGATCCTTTTTAAGGCTCCAAAGAGCCCTCCTTTCTAGTACAGACAAATTATCTAATCGTTGCCAGTTACTTATACGTGTACTGAAGCATTTATACAGATCCGACGATACCTTTTTGGTAAACAATGCAATGTTGCTATTGCTATACATAGCATCTCTCTGGTTTATTTATTTTTTCATTTCAAACCTTATTGGTGTTTTATGTAATTGGATTCTTGCAATTTAGTGTATATTGCACACATTGTTCTCATGTTATATTACAGCCCTGAAGAAGCCCCTCCAGTGGGCGAAACGCGTTGGTTGTCCATCCATTGTTTTATGTGCTTTATTTACGGAACTGTGAAAACACAAAGCATTGGACTTGCAAAGAAGTATTAAAAATAAATCATTTTATCATGCATCATTGGAGCACTGGACTCTCTTTGTACTTTATATAACGTGTATATTTGCATGGCGGTGCACCGCCTTTTTGGGTTCTCTTTTCTAAAGGTGTAAGCAAACATGTTAGGTTATTCTTGTGCGCGTATGCGGTCCCAAACGTTAATGTCGGCTCAAAAAAAACTCTAACTAGTACTATATCATGTTATTTAGCTACTTTACTCAGATATCTAATAATAGGAACAAATGAAAACCCTACGTCGTAATTAGAGTAAAAGTATTGTATATAGTCTTGGTTATAGAAACTTGTTAGTAGCAAACTACAGCTTATGCCATATGTTAAAGGCAAACTATGGTACATAACTCCTTCTTCTACTGAGGAAGGAATTTGCGTACCCACCAGACAATTCCTCACATCCATCATCTCATCATAGTCACTCAACAAGCGATAGAAAATATTAGAAGAAAGCTCTCCCTGAGCATTAGTTAAATCATGCAAGTATTTCTCATCTGCTTAAACCTTTCTAAAGCTGTTAGTGTAGTAGTTTCAGGAACAGAAACAATAGTAGCCCTTTTCATATCATGAATAGATATTCGCACAATCATTATTACAAACACTATTCCACACATAGCTGCCACTCCGACACTCAAATATCTACAATACCTAACATTTCTAACTTGGTTATTTAACTCAGGCATGATCTATAAAGAATCAGAAAGCAGAAATAATTCTTAGATAAGTACAGCACAAAAATAAAAAAAATGAAGGAAAAATTATTTCTCACAGTTCAGTTTTATATCCAGGAACCCTTCTCCTTTGTCAAAAATTGATTAGCAGCTCGTCACATCCGTTTTTTCAATTGCCATATCAGGTTATCAATGTCTCTTCCGGTTTTATTTCAACTGTTTCTTTCTTAGATTTCTTAGAGCAGCTCAACAATTAATCGTCTTCAGGTTGTATCAAAGTACTAACTCAGAACTTCTCAATCAAAGCAAAGGGACATAAACTCGTGTTGCCGTTCGTTGGTAGCCGCATATGCCCACCCAGGACCTGCGTATCTTCGACTTTCTATTCTCTTTCTTTTTAACATTCGTTCACCACCTAATTCTCCTTCGCTCATTTCTTCTTTTCTCGTAGTATCCACTTCTTCTTCTATTGTTTCATTTATGACCAATTCCTTCTTCTTCCCAATCTGTGATTCAGGGCAATAATCTCCTTTTTTCATTCCTTCTGTCAGTATTCTCCTCAAGATTGGACTCTTTTCCTTTTCTTTCTCTATGGTGTTTTCTCTTGATGGACTTGCAGCGGGCTCAGGAGGAGTCAAATCACCTTGACTTTGATCCGTCTCAACTCTTTCACCCTCTTGGTCTGGCACTTGCTCTATCTGCTTTTCAGTGTCTTCTGCTTCTGGGAGAACCTCCGCTGAGCTAGGCTCTCCTGCTGTACCCGTTGATATAGGTTCTTGCACACCCTCCTGTAATTCTTCACTCTTGTCTCTTACAGGGGTGATAGACCCAACTTCCACAAGCTCAGGTTCAACTTCAGGTTCTGTTGGCTCTTGTTCTGGTTCAAGTGTAGTTACCTGTTTCGCTGTTGTTGGTGCTCTCAAAAACACTTCTTCATGCTCTTGTGGACACACCACTCTCTTTGTATGACTTGCGTGTATCCAATTCGGAAGTCCTGCACACTTCACAGCTGTTGTTGTTAGCTCCTCCTTGTAAGGACCCTTCCAACCCGATTCCAAACAGGTCTTGTGGATGTACTTTTTGATGACAACCCAGTCTCCGGCTCTCAGATTGTGACGTGGGTCATGGATGGGTGGCAGGGTGGTGGCCTGCACCTGCTGAGAGAAAGAGCGAACCACATCAGCCAGACCCTTGCAGTAGTTCAACACCATATCATCTGTACTATTGACAGGTGCATTTGCTGGAACTGCTGGCAATCTCATTGCTCTGCCCATGAGGATTTCATGGGGTGACAGCCCTGTCTTCCTGTCAGGTGTGTTTCTCATTGACATCAACACCAAAGGTTATGCGTCTGGCCATTTCAGATTGGTAGAGGCACACATCTTGGCAATTCTTGATTTTATAGTACCATTTATTTGTTCTACTAGTCCTGATGCTTCAGGGTGATAGCTACAATGTAACTTCTGCTCAATATTTAGTGCTGCACATGAGTTTAATCACCTCATTATGGAAGTGAGTTCCCCTATCTGATTCTAAAGAGATCGGAATTCCGAAACATGGTATTAACTCTCTAAGCAACAGCTTTGCTACTGTGAGACTGTCATTTCTTCTTGTGGGGTATGCTTCAATCCAATGACTAAAGACACACACAATCACTAATACGTACTTCAAACCTCCACATGCGGGCATCTCTATGAAATCCAATTGCATTCTGCTGAATGGACCTCCTGCTCTTCCAATGTGGCTCAAATTCCCCCCTGTCCCTTTTCCCACATTCAGTTGCTGACAAACTATGCCTCTGCTGCTTGCCTGAATTTAGGATTGAACCGATCAATCTTGAACAATCTAACCATCACATCCCTTCCAATATGTGCCTGCCCATGATAGTAATGGGCCATCTGAGATAATCAACTATTGGGCAAGACCATCTGACCCTCTTCAGAAACCCAAATTTCATCAGGCCTTTGAACATATATTAATTTAACCCAAAGTCGTTTCTCCTCCTTGTCTGCATTTTCCTGCAATGTTTTCAATTCTTCCAATGTATCAATCACTTTTAAAGCAAAACTTGTGCAATTACTATCTTCTTCAGGCATCAGTTACCACATGTCTTTAAACGATATACAGTTCAATGCGCAAACCCTTGCGACTTGATCCGCATAACCATTCCCCAATGAAATGTAATCCTGTGTCTTTTGATGTGCACTGCATTTTACCACTGCAATCTCTTCAGGTAACTGTATTGCATACAAAACTCTTTTATCTTGTCGCTATTTCTCACTGGTGTACCAGTAGAGATCAGGAAACCCCTTTGCGACCACAATTGACCAAAATCATGAACAATTCCAAATCCATATTGGCTTGGTATAGATTGTGACTATTAATCTCGCAGAAACATGGCATGCTCTGGTAAGAGCTACCAATTCTGCCACTTGTGCACAATATACACCTCAAAGCCAAGAAACTTCTAATGTGCCTGTGATTGTAGATATTGCATATCCTGCTCTCAATGTCTCTGTTCCATCTCTGAGACAGGAACCATCAACAAAGACAATTTGGTCATTTTCCTCTAATCGCGTGTCTCTAATATCAGGTCTTGGTTTTGTATACAGTTCAGTTACATCGAGACAATCATGCTCGATGTCTTCCTCTTTTTCAATTTCAACAGTTCCGCTTGGAAGCAATGTTGCTGGATTCAACACTATACATCTTTTTAATGTTACATTTGGAGCACCCAATATGCTTGTCTCATGCCATGTCAGTCTTGCACCAGTCAAATACTGCATTTTCGTCCTTGTCAGTAGGATTTTAACAGAATGTGATACCATTACCGTCAAAGGGTATCCCATGACTACCCCCTCACATTGAGAAAGACTTTGACCAACTGCGGCTACTGCACGCGGACAACCTGGTAAAGCTGCTGTGACTGGGTCCAAGGTACCTGAAAAATAGGCTACTGGGCGATAAGCACCTCCATGGACCTGTGTTAGAACAGACAAAGAACAAGCATCACATTCATGGCAAAACAATATGAATGGTTTCGTGTAATCAGGCATTCCCAATGCTGGAGCTCTGCACAAACTCTCTCTCAGTTCAGTGAACGCCTTCATCTGAGCCTCATCTGGGGTAATGGGATCTTTAACTTCCTTATGAGTGAACTGCTGTAATGGTTTGGCAATCTCAGCAAAATTGGGAATCCACTGTCAACAATACCCTGCCATTCCCAGAAACATTCTGACATCTCTTTGTGAAGTTGGGGGACTGCAGAATCATGGTAATTCTTTCCCTGGAGATTCTCCTTGACCCTTTCTCAATCTGGTGTCCCAGGTATTTCACTGATTTCTGACAATACTGCAGTTTTATAGGTGACACCTTATGTCCAAATTTTCCCAAATGTTTAACAGGGCAATCGAGTCGTACTTACACTCGTCCCTCGTCCTGGATGCAATCAGCAAATCATCAATATGCTGCACTACAGTCGATTGGTATGGTAATTCCAACTACTCCAGATTCTTTTTCAGGATCTGATTAAACAGTGATGGTGACTCCGTATACCCTTGTGGAAGCCTGCACCAGCTCTGGACTCTGTCTAGAAATTTGAAACTAAAAAGAAACTGACTATCCTCATGAAGAGGCACAGAAAAGTAAGCTTGTAGCAAGTCAACTCCTGTGAACCACTCTGCATCACAAGGAATCTGAAACAGTATCACTGCTGGCTTTGGAACCACTGGACAACACTTGACCACCAAATTGTTTACTTTTCGCAAGTCCTGTACAATGCGCACTTTTCCACACCGCTTCTTTCAGCCCATTATTGGTGAATTACATGGACTGCTAAACACTTCTTTCAAACCCCCCTGTTTCAGAAAATCTCGAATTATTTGCGCCACTTTCATTAGGACATCCTATGCCATGTTATACTGTGGAAGTTACCGCAATACTACGTTTGGCTTCACAGTGATCTTAATTGGTTCTACTCCTTTAATCAAACCCACTTCTTTTCCTGTCAAATCCCACACATTTTCCTGCACTGTTCCTTGTAGATCTGCATGCAATTCTTTCACAGTAAACATTGGGTAAAACTCAATCAATGGGTATTCCTCATTAACGTTGTTGACCATTGTCTCAGACACCTGTTCTTCTTCATCATCACTATTAGTCTGTACCTCAATCCCAGTGTTTGAACAACTAATGGAGCATTTTGTCTTGCAAAGTAAGTCCCTTCCCAGTAGGGATACTGAACTCAAGTCACAGACTATAAACCTGTGCAGTCCCTGAAAGTTATCAATCTTAACCTGCACTGGATCTGTGATTGGATTTGTTAACTGTCTTTTCTCTAATCCCACAACTTGACCTGTCCTGCCTGAAAGAGGTAAATTTGGAACTTCTGCACTTCTGACTGTAGAACGTGTAGCTCCCGTGTCCACTAAAAATGAGACCTTGTAACCCATCACTTTCTCTTTCACAAAAGGTCCTCCCTGATATACTTCTAAGGACGCTGCAAGCATACACGGTCCTTCATCTGAACTGTCACTCATCCATTCTTTGTTTAATTGATCCTCACTGTGGAATGGGAATGGGTGTACTGTGTCATTACTTCTGTCTTGTCTCTGACCTGTGACCCTCTGAGTAAGCATCATCTGTTGCTGTTCCATCGGGACTTGAGGTATCTGCATTTGCTGTCTAGGTACCATAGGAATGTGCTGCTGTATTGGTTTCACCTGTGTTAGTTGTGCACGCAGCACTTGCACCTGCTGCATGGGTTGAAAATGTTGTACTCAGTTCTGAACATTTGGAATAAATCCTCTCATTTTTGGGACTTTCACAGTTTGAAATGTACTGACGTCACCACCTTGCTGAACAACACCATCCTGTACCATCAACAGACACTCCCGCTTCCAATGTCCCTCGTTTCCACACAAATGACACAGTAAAATCTTTTTCATTCCCTGCATGTCATTCTGAACTACCACAGTACCCAAATCTGGACCACGTGTCATGTCAATTCCACGACCTCCACCTCTCATTTGAGGCTGGAACATAATAGTTCTCTGCTGCTGTGGCATCGGTTGCACTAAAGCTCCTTGCACTCCTGTCTGAGCTGCCTTTATTTGCATCACCATTGCTTTTTCCTTCAGCTTTTTCTGCTTCAATTCAATATCATCACTACAGTATTTTGCATACTGCAACATCTCATCAATTGGCTTCGCTTGCCAACAAATCAAATGACTCTTGATCACCTGCCCTATTTCTGATCTCAACCCTTCGACGAACCTGAACACAAAGTGCAACATGTCTTATGGCTCAATTGCTTCCTTGCCACTGTACTCTTTAAATGCTTTCAGCAATCTCTCATAATAGGTATGTATCAACTCCTTAGTCTCTTACACTGTTCTGTCAATACTTTGCCAATCAATATTTTTAGGCGAAATTCTCGTCTTCAGGAATTCAATCACGACAAAATAATGTTTCATCATCTCAGGTGAGAGTGCACCTGTAACTCTATCCCTTTCCGGTTCACTTGTTGGCCAATCCACTGCTCTCTTACATTCGAACCACAAATCAGCCGGAACCACTATCTCCAACAATGTATTTAAGTCTTCCCACAGACATTTGTAGAGTTTCACTAATCTGTCTGTCTGCTGATACCACTCAACTGGTTTCTCTCTCAGTTTCGGGTAATCATTTGTGAACGACAATATATCACTTCGGAGCCATGGGGCATGAACAAACTGGATGCCTTTCTTTCTGAACACCTTCAGACCCTTCTTGTGAGTCTCGTTTCCATTTATCCTTCTTCTTTGCCCATCTACCTTCCCACTTCTCTAATGCTCCCCAATTCTGAGCACTCTGTAGTAATTCTTTTAGGTGAGCCTTCTTTCCTGCTGACCTCATGGGCTCAAAATCCTGTGCCTCGAAATCTAACCTGTAACTTCGTTTCAAATGTTTTGTTTTCTCAATCTCAATATCATGTTTTTCTGCTAGCCCCTCCAATTTCTGATGTATCTTACTCACTTTCCTTGTAATTCTTGTACACAAGTACCCCACCTCTTCTTTGGTGTAGGATTCTAACCTGCTCACTCATATTGTTCCCTCAACTAGCTCTGTTACTTCTGTAGCTAACCTTACATGATTTATCTGTTCTTCACCTTTGGATGTATTTGGAGGTGTATTTATACTGTCCAACGATTCACTCAATTGCTGAGCTGTCAGTCCCTGTAACGAGATGTTACTTACATTTGGCACTGGTACCTGTTGCATTGCTGCACCTGGAGTTTGCGGTGTCAAAAGTTTCAAACTTTGACTCGCACTCAGGTCAGTTACTGCATCAGGAAGCATTACAAGTGGACTAAGATCCATTAACAGTCTAGATCCATTAAAGGTCTGACCCATAGATTACTCACTCACAGGATCACTCACTCCCCTCCTCACAAGGCTCTGTGACATTTCACTCTGATCTCCTGCACTCGCTTTCTTTTGTGCAACTAGAGGTACCACTGGACCAACAGTAATTGGTAGTGATATCGCATCTGAAGCTGCCCTGACACTCGGACCTTGTGGAAAAGTTACTCCCATAGCCTAGTTCATCACCGGTGTGACATCTGACTGTGTCCCTGTAATCCGTGTAAACTTCGGCAAACCCCGTGACTATGCCGGAGGCAATAACATTGGAGGAGGCTCAGTCGGAACTAGCATTGGCCTCTGAAGCACTTGTTCCGATGGCACCACTAAGTCTGAAATTGTCTCAAGATCTTGTACTATAAATTCTCTGTTTCGATGGTGGATGCATCTGGGCTTGGACCACAGAAGTAGTCCCTGCATTAGGAGTACTCTGTACCACCCCTTGTACCTGTCCATTATATGTCTACTCTGGTCCCACTATCCCTGATGCTTGTGCTGGAGCAGTTGGGGCAGAACTAGTACTTGGACCCCCTGGATTGGTTGCATATGGTGGAGGTCAATCCCTCAACAACTGTGTAATAAGATCCTCAACATCTGAATCTTCATCATCTACATGGGGCTTTCCCCTTTTCTTTGTCCCTGTACTCTCATCACCCTTAGCAGTATCTTCTTTCTCCGATCAATCTTCTTCTGCGATTGCAGGAAATAATTTAATTCCCTGTAGTGTCTCTGTTCTCCACCTTTTCTGCTCCCAATCCCACCTAGCTTCTGCCAATGACATGTCCACCTTCTTTATTCTCCTCCTAAAATTCATCTCTTGTTGCTGTTTGGCTACTAGCTCCCAAACCGCTAAAGCCTCAAACTGTGTTGGTCTCAGTAATGGCTTTGTCTCATATAATGTCATTCGCAGTTCATCCAAAATTCTCAAATTAAATGTTCCATGCTCTGGAAATGCTAAAACTCCATACTTCTTTGTCATCTTGCACCACTGTTTCACCCGCTTACTCAACCAATTGCCTCTCATGGAAGGCTGCCAATCCGCTCACGATTCTTCTTACAAATCAACCTATCCCAGCGCGACACAATCTAACGTCACACTCACACACTGTGGCTGACAAAGTCTTGCGGCTTGTCCTCCTAGACTTCAACTCACATAAACTAATGCAAAAATATTGCAAGCACTTAACCAAAAACAATAACCAATAACCAAAACAAATCAGCTGGTTTACTACAAGAAGGTACACAATCGCTTCAGAGACCTTACGGTTTTTCACTAATGGCCCTTTCGCTCATGTAACTATTCCAAGTTCTCAGTCTCCCACATTCGTAAAGCAAAATTCCACCCGCAAATTTCACTCACAACTGATCAATGGGTCTGTCCTAGTGCACATAGGACTCGCCAAATCTCAGTCGAAAAATTCTCTTACTCATTTAACTCACACACCAACTTGTTGACCACGCCCGATCAACCTACTAAACCAGGCATATTACAGCACATAACCAAGTGTCTCCTACACTTGTCAATATACTCCGGAGTCTTAGACCAAGCAGGGTCCGTACATCACCAACAACCACGTGGACAATTTTTTAGCACAAAGCACCACACACATATGAAGTTCGACGACTTCCCTACTCTCATACTGCGGAGTACGCACACTCCTACTAACCTCAACTGGAGTACACAAACTCCCTACTTTACCTCACATACATCACAATTCATCTGAGATTTGCTTAAGCCTCAGCAATTGCAACCTACCATTTTCATACTATCACAAAACACACCGAGAACATACCCATCTTTACTAGCGGGATCCAGGATCTGTAAAAGTCATTTCTGGGCTTAAGGGGACATCATCTTTGCTACAATTGCCATTTCAGAAAAACAAAATTTAAACCTCACAAAAATACGAACAACTAACCCTAACTTAAACTACCACCATAACCAGCAATCACCACATAACTAGTTCTCCAAGGAAACAAACCATCAAGCTGCTACCAAAAACTGCTAGCGAGCCTGGTCCTTAGTAAGTAAACTTACAAGGGGACGCGTATAGGTCGATGAATCTTTTGGATCGCATGGCATATCCTAGTCATGTAGTGACTACTTAAATCAGAAATCAAAATAACCAACCATCAATATTTAATTGACCACATCTAAGCTCATCTATTCATGAACAACCACCACGCTTTAAGATGTTAAACAATGTTATTACCCTTTTGGTTACAATACTAAATCAGCAAGTTAGATAAATCTTTATTCAATCATCTCAGTATTCGTTCATTAATGAACATCAATAACATAATCAAATCAGAACTTAAAGAAGCTTATGCTTGAATACTCCTACATAAGCCAATAACAGGTTTCCAGCATCATTAGCAGAGTTCAGCAGTTAGCTCGTCAGTCATTTGTCAACGTCACTCCTAAGATGCCTACCTAACCAAGATTGGCATTAGCATGTGGGACTTCATGCAAAACAATTTAGGAAACATGAATTTGGAAAAACATCTTTCTAAGTGAAAATCTATAAAAAAACAGCGTAGTTGGTACCTAGAAGAAAAGGCACAAGTTAGTCAGTCGCATTTTCATAGCTACCTATCCAAAGAATGGATCAGCAACAAAGTCAGTCTTCGTCTTCAGGTCATCAATCGATCAGCTATGCATCAGGCTCTCAAGAGTTTAAGCCCAAAAACAGAATCTCGAACAGCGTCTCCTGACGTCATCAATTCTCCCCTCACATCTAAAGTTTTAGCCCCGCGTCATTACTTTTTATTAGGGTCTCCCAGTCCATCCCCTTAATTCCCAATTGGTCATTCAGTCAGCAGATATGACTTTAACCTATAATATTTGTTTACCAAATCTACAAATTTTAATATCAGTCCTTTCACAAGATGTGGATTGGTTCGCTATACGATGTCCTCATCATCCGGCTCTTCAGGTATCGAAATTGTTGCATGTTCCTCTTCAGTCAGTGCCTCCATTGTTCAAGTCCTGGGAAAGTACATTTAGCCTACTCTACACATAATTGTATCAAATTGCCTTCATCATCTCCTGTCCGCCGGTACATTGCAGAAAATTCTAGCTAAGCAACTTTAACATCGGGTGGATCATGGACGGGTCATACATTCAGCTTCTTGCAGCGTGTTTATTATTTCAGCTCTTCGTGGGCGAGGCCTAGGAAGACTAGGCCTTAAATTCAGTTAAGTTAGCACTACAAGTTAATACAAAACATAGGTTATACATTTCGATATGACATATTACTTCATTATTCTTATACATTTTCATTATTTCACACAGTTTCAGTTATTTTAATACAATTTCGTATAAATGGCTGACATGCCACGAAGGCACATTTTCAAACGTGCACATTATTTTCTCTACGATTAGTTTCTCTACAAACTTTTCATTATTCAAAACACGTAAACATCATTAATAATTTTCTAATTAGCATATCTGCTTCAGCACACTCACATTCGATAAGTTCAGCACAATAACAGATGAACATCAGCAAAGCCAATAGGTCTCAACTTTCAAGCCATGCTGCACAGTATCCCTGAATGCCAAATCTTCCTGAAGGAGTCGTTTAGCAATATTATTGAATGATTTAGGTCACTGGTAGCCTTGGTATCCCCTGAATGTATTGCTGGAGACATAAATCATATATACTGTTAAAATACTTTGATGAGGCATACTTGATTTACAAGCAGTAATTTTGGTTTAATCAAATGTACATGATTCATCATTCTCCTGAGGTGGAGCTGTCCCCGGCCCTGATTACAGTTCAAAGGGTGCTGCCTGCCACACACACAAAGGAACCGCACATGAAGCCAGCCCTTGCCTTTGTCACTCTAGACAGTATGGAGCCAGGACCATGGGAAGTGAAAGCAGTGACCAGTTTAGGGGGTTGGTCAAGGATTTCTCAAAAACAAAGGCTGGCACCAGGTATGAAAGTGGGAGATTCGGAGCCACTGTGCAAAACACTTCTGGATCTGTGGAAGATTTAGAAGTTCCTGATCAGTGGCTTCACCGGAACTGATGAAGCTTGATGCAAAAGCTCACAGCATCAGATCAGCGGCTTCACCAGAACTGGTGCATCATAATGCAGCCCGACGCAGGACCTTGCATCGCAGCACCTCACAGCTCCTGATCAGCAGCTTCACCTTAACCTGCACAGTGCGATGCAGCATCTCACAGGTCCTGATCTGATTCACTGGAACTGACTCAGCGAGGTGCAGCGTGACACTGGACTTTTCATGGCAGCACCAGGGACAAAAGGGAACAACTCTCAGAAGCCAAAACATACCTGGCCCACTAACAATCGCAGACAGCCTGAACATTTGAGTTAGTCCCAGTCCAGCATGACAACATAACCACAGGTGCCACTTGGCGTCTTTTGGTGCTATTTTTACCTAAAACGTAGAAAAGCTGATATCTCCAGTTCTACTTGTTGGATTTTGAGAGTTTTGGTGTAATTTTATTTATGGAAATCACTCTACATTTCTAAATTGGTTTGGAGTTTGGGATTTGCTCTTGTGTTGTCTTTTCACTGTATTACTGTTTGTGTGCTGCTTAAACATTTTAAACATTGCCTCTCAGTTCAGCCTAATGGTTTTTGTGCCAAGCTACCAGATGGTTAAGCACAGGTTACCTTAGTGACTTTCTTGTGGCTCACACGGATAAGGATTGTGGTTGCTACGGAGTGGGGCTTCCACTTCTCTCAACAAATAATCACATTTCTTACAGTTAATGACTGCCTTCCTCCTATCTGTGCTGCTGCAGGGAAAACAATTCTTAATAATCTGTGCCCCATAAAGTTCAAGCTCAGACACCTGGATAAATAAACAAAACAATCACAGCTGTGCGGAGGGTAATCACTTTTTTCTGGAGGCACACATCTTCTGCCCAATCAAAACATGTTCTCCTGGCTCCTAACATGTCGCTGGAGCCAAAGCTCAAATAATTGTCTGGTGACAGTTGCACTGTCAAGCCAGACTATAAAAATGTAGCATCTGAAAAAGGGAGTAGTGTAAGGACATAGTAATGCGTCCATGCTCCAGAAGAGCGGCAAATACACTAAGAGGAAGGAAAGCCCATACACACTAACAAATAAGAGGCAAGCAAATGAGAGTGGCAATGAAGCCAATTAATGGTAAGCAATTGCTGGGTTCTTAAGCACACTGTAAGCTAACAATTGTTCGCACAACAAAGTATGTGCTGTCTAGTAGGTAAGACCTAAAAAGTGGGCTCTATTTTTCATACCTGCTTTACATGATGCCACATGGAAAGCTGTGCTGTAACTGAGTCTCTGTGATTATGAACATAGTAACACATATCACCAGACAGAAACCTGCGAAGAAACAGGGAAAAAGAGAAAGACAGAAATCCTGCGCTAGAGATCACTCTCTGAGATGTCATCTGTTTCTAGGGATGCCACAAGTCAGCTTTGATGGTATGGATCTTATGTAGATGTGTCCAGCTGGAGGACACAGGGGAGAAGGTTGAATTTAAAATAGGTAATAACTGAAAGAAGGCTTACCAATTCAAGCAGAAGATGATGTTATAATGAGCCCTGAGCTGACCAGGAATCTGGCAAAGGCCTCAGGATGCTGCTGAAAACACACAGGTAAGACTCTACAAGAGAGAGGTATAGGAAACAGGACACCCAGGAGTCTAAGATAAGGAGGGACTAAGGAGGGAACAGGGAGGGAAAAACAACAAACACAAACAGTACAGAACACAAACTGGATGAAAACTATAGCAAGGTCTAGAAAATCCAATTCAACCACACAACTCATTGCCAGCAGAGAGCCAAGATTCCAGGGAGCCTAAATATGGCTCTACCTGTCTTGATCTTGCAATGACCCCAACCCAGGAAGTGAGTTTTCATGTATTCACAGGAATGTTGGCTGTCCCTCTATGTTTCCACAGTCACGTTCATCAGGACTTCCAGCCATAGTGTGACTGTCACCTAAAATGGTTCCTGATACATGCACACTATGACATTTTGCTGAAGGGGTGAAAAGACATTGAACTGCGTTGCGCTTTTCATATTATTTGAGGTATCTACACCTGGCCCTAATCCTGCCTAAACTCATAGTACTAGGGATTGCAGTCATGGGATCTCAAACAAAGAAATAACCATTAAGATAGTGAAGTCATGTACTGGAGCGCAACCTGTTTAATCTGTAGGGATATCTGTCCATATCCCAATCGAAAACACCAATGAAATCACCCAAAATCAATAGGATGACTGGAGGAGCTCAAGTAGAACATCAGGGCAGAGAGGAAAGAAGCTGTGACAGGTTGAGGGGTGTACACATCCTGCCACATGAAGGTGCACCCCTCTAGTGACCTGGACACCACTATATATCTGCCATATAAGTCCCGTCAAATTTGTTGGCCATGAAAAGATGAGTTTGTTCAAAGACGGAATACATCCCCACAGCAACCTCTAGTGAAACCAACATCAACCACATTGATAAGACTATATCTACCCAGGAATGGGCAATAAGAGCCCAGTAAATGAGTTTCCCTGTAACAGTGGTCTGTGAGGTGAAAATGCTTCGTAGCCCTCTACACTCCTCTTTGCTTGACCTTATCATTCAGTCCATTGTCATTCCAAGATAAAACTTGTAAATTGGTGACATTTAGCTGGATGGCAAATTGAGGGGAATAATAAAAAAAACAGCCATGAGTAAAAGCTTGGGAGAATTCTGTCATTGTAGACTGTCAACGCTGACATCTGATGACTACACTACCTACAAAAACCTTAACTGATAACAACAAAAGATCAAACTCTTTCCTCTAACCATACTTCCAACATGAAATATCTGTCACAAATCCCCTAGGTTAAGTAAGGAACCTCAAATTGTTTGACACACCACACCTGTGGAAAATATAAAACACAAATTACCCAACCCCAAAATATATGCCTCAAATTAATTCCAATAACATTAAGTTAACAAAACAGTTACGTGGTGTAGCCTCTAGTGCCCATAGAGTAATACCTTTTAGACTGCAAAGTTTAAAAAAATCAATATTGCACATCAGAGTTAACCATCTAGTGGCTGCTAAATGGGCCATACCTAAACCTGCACCTCACCCGCAAATAGAGAAGTCTCAATTGGCCACCACTGATATAACCAATTATTGAGCAGTGCATTAGGGGAGAGGCAAGGGGAAACGGGAGAGGTAAACATGCCCCCTCAAATCGACCTAAAGGTTGACCCAGGGTCAAGAAGCCCTGTATCTGAGATGGGTCTATGTCCATCTGCCAAACCCGCGGAAGGCCCAAGGACAATGAGGTCACTGTTAGCCAAGGACAGGATCTCTCACAATTGATACTCATCTAGTGAGTTTTCTGAGCTAAGTTTCAGAATTCAGTTAATTTGTCTATATACACTCTGGTCTCTAGGTTAATGAGTAAAAAAAAGCTTCAGTAGACTACGATTTTGAAGTTCAACTGTTATTGAATATCCGTTCTTTCCTTCACCTTGCCCTTAGTAATTTATGGTGTCCCATATTACGACTTTAACTGGAACAAAATTACAAAAACACTCTAACCGCCTCAAAGGATTTACGCTGCAGTTGCACATGAATGTATAATCTGAAAATATCTCAACAGATTGGGATCAATGATGTTACTTGCTATGATCAGAATGGCAATCATTGGTGTTGAGGATGTACTTGGAGGAGGCTTTTGGATGAGGATGTAGTGAATCTACTCTATTAAAAAACATGATAATTGGTGTTTTATCTAACAAGTCTGTTGCTACTCTCCTATTGGCAATCATGGGCATTGGGGGTAGACCTGGAGGATAATTTTGGACAAGGGAGGGCTGGGCCTGTGCTTTTATAAAACAGTATGGTAGGTGTTCAGCATGAATGATACCTCTGAGCAAGTGTTCAAACACCTTCTCAGCACCATTACCTTAAGCACATCTTGGAGTCCTACTAAACAAAGGACATTAGTCATGAGTGTCCTTTAACATCGTCCATGCCTTTTTTAAGGTTTCTTGACAACATCATTAGGCAAGATATTGATAACTCAAGCTGTTTTCACGTTAGTTGGCTTTTTTATACAAACACATATAGAGTGGCCATCATTGGCAATTATCATCAAATGCAAAAAAACTATACTTCTGTGTCTAAGTTTATAGTTAATTTCATCACTTTACTCAAAAGAATTTACCACCGCTGAGAAGCAAGCAAATCAGACTAGGCACCAAGCCGGAATATCATCGAAGTACCTCATCCACAGTTTCCCTCTTTCTTTAAAGGGATTCTAAAAAGAGTATATTGTCTCTTCTTTAAATTGTGTCACTGAGACTTGGAGTACAGGTGGGACCTACAGCAGCCCCTTTGCTTGTTTATAAAATATTTTAAATAGAAAATAATTAATAATCAATGTAATCCTAGCACATTCATTAATGCATGATGTTGGGACTCTACAAAAGCGCATCCTCTTTTCCAAAACTGATTCAGTTACGGAGAGTGTCTTTGTGTGTATTAGTATACAAACTCTCAATATCAAAAACAAAGTTTTGTCACATCAAACTCAAAACTCTCGATCTTCTGAACAGCCACTGTTCAGTCCCTAGTGAAACATATATGGCATGATATAGAGCTTGTCAAGCAGACAACCGTTCGTCATACATGGCAGTTCTTCTCCATCTGTGAGACCGTCAGCCATCCGTCATCTATATTTAAGGTTTGGCCTGATGGACCGACATCTGTCATGATGGAGGATTCTCTCTTGGCTGAACTTCAAACCTACGATGTCGGCCCCCTCCAACCCCCATAAAAGACATCACTCCTTGTTGCTATAGTGGACATCCATCCATCATAATTATAGTTGTCTGCCATCAGAGTGGGCTTGAATTCCCATCACAATGGGGGACAGCTATGGCTGAAATTATTTACAATGGCTGACGAGCACTGACGCATCTGTCAATCAACATATACCTGATCAAAACTACTCAACAACATCTACCTCTCCCACCACAGTCCTTTAACCACACAAGACATTTTTCCACTTGCAACATGAAGCACCAGCAGCAAACCTATGTCTTTATTAGTTGATAAGACATCTGGAAAAAGATAACCCAGATTCTCTGAAAATGACTTAACTGTGATGTTGCATGATATAATTACGGTTGATTCCCAATTGTTTTGAGCACTGGTCCAGACAACAACCATAAGCCAGAGAATGAAAATGTGGGTCAGGATTGTGGATGTGGCAAATGCTGTCTACAACACCAGATTCTCACAGGAGTACATCATCAATTGGTCAAATGGATTGTGGGGGTGTGTTGGTTCCCTGGCTTCCACGGCACAAAATAAATCCCAGGCAACTGGTGTTGGGTCTCCCAGGTCCCTCAACCTCATGTCCTAGGAGGAAAAAGTATTGTCAATACACCACACTGAAGGCAGCATGGGAATTGCAGATTGAGTAGAGACTGGTGAGTACAAACGTTAGTCCTCTCATGCTGACAATTACAGTCTATCCCCACTCTCATACCCAAATACTTAATGCAAATCTCTACACTAATGATAACCTACACAGGCAAGTAGGCTACCTGATGTCTCTCACAACTCATTCCATTGTCTATGCATTTATAATCTAACATTTACTCACTCTGGTACATCATTCGCCAAAACCCAATTCATATAGGAAACAAATAGGTGTGTCCTTACACTTGGACAATAAATCACACCTCCCATGTACTGACAATCTCTACAAAGGTACTCATAACAATGCAAGCTCTGTCCACTCTAGTCAGTCATATAACACATACTATCTCTTGATCTGATACATTATAAAATAAATTGTTGTAGTACAAGTTGGAACATATGAATCCATGTCACCAGGGCAAGAATGTTTCACTTCAACTTTTCAGATTTAATGGGTTTTGAATTAACTTATCACTGCATTCTGGGAGTTTACATTTATTCATTTATTTTGACTTTTGAATAAACGCATATGAATCAAATGATACATAAAGGATAAGGAGGGGCAAAAGTGGAGTCAAAGTTATGTTGACACATTTTGTCAACTAAGTAACACTCTAGGATCACTGACTTATTATCATGTAAAAAAATATCGGTATTCAAAAATGTTGTGTCAAAAATATTGTGGTCCTACACTTATAATGCAAAATATTGTATGAACATATTTTTTATGAGACTATTGACCAGAATAGTCAAAAATATTGTTTCTTTCAATAAATATTGACTTTAAAGTAGTATATTTAAGACATTTCACATTTTAAATGTGATATCATGTTAATATAATAATGTAAACTGTGTAGTTATAGTTAGGATCGTGTTTCAATAGAAAATGCTATTTTGTGTTGCTGAAAATTTAGTGCTGGTTGACAAATCTACACAAAACTTTCCAAGAAAGTGCTACTTTTTGACTAATTGTGTACAGAACGTTTCAGGGTGATCTATCATGCAGGGGCAGAGAAAAGAGGGTAGGGGGGGAGTGAAATCCATTTTCCCCAATCATTTTTCCATAGAGACTTTAGACACAGCTACAGCCCAAACCACTGAACAGATTTGCACAAAAGTTGACAGAAAGCTAGATCTTGGTCCAGAAGGAGTGCTTTTTGTGTATTCGTGTCAATCCTTTCAGTACTTTTTGAGCAGTTAATACTAAAAAAAAAAGTATATCTATGGACATCGAGCCTCTGTGGATCTAACACATCAACAAGGAAGTTGGTGCAGCCAACTTAAGACTCTGGGCTCAGACATTCAAAAAAAATAAATGTAAGGGAGCAGCCCCCTAGACCTGGTGGAGGGGCCCGTCTGGCGCCAAAAAGTTTTTTTGTTTAAAAATTCATGGAGGATCAGTGAATCCATGGCAAAATGTTAAAAAAAAGTGCAGACACCCATGCATTAAAAAATAACCACCTCAGGGTGGGCCGGGTAAAGGCGTTCTATTTACATAAAGGAGTATGTGGCCCCCCTCTCCAAGCCTCCCTGAGGTCCCGGGGACCCCATCCCCTGGGGTCAAGAGTTAATTGATTGGTGGGGCACAGGGACCCCATCTTCTGGGGCCAGTAACTTCATTGATGGGGAGGTGGCCATGCAGTTCCCCTACATGGACCAGGTGAGGCCGCGGGGACCCCATTCCCTGGGTCTCGCTCAGTGACAGTGTCTGGGGTCCCCAACCCCAGGGCACTATCTATTTCTCTGCCTGCAAATGTAAAGTTTTCCCATGGGGTGGTAACATAAAACTGCTCTCGCCCAGTGGGAGAACAAAGCATTTCCCTGCCCATGCTCTCAGGCAGGGAAATACATTGAATTGCTCCTACCACACGGAAGCAAAAGCAAACGGCTCCTGTGGGGCTTGAACAATGCATGCTCCCACTGCAATCACAATGGGAGCAAGAAGGAAGCCGGCAGGGCTGCGGGGGTACTGGTGCTCCCCCCACAGCACCCAACATGGGATTAGCCCTGAGGTATCCCGAGTAGGCATTGGGGCACCCCACTAAAAACAAATGGGAGAAATTGTGGCGTGCCTTGGGTGGGCACCGGGGAATGCCACTTTCTTTTTTTTAAAGAAAATGCTGGTGGGGCTGTGGGGGCACTGAGGCTCCCTCTGTGGCTCCACAAAAAAAATATTGGTTTGGGTGCACCAGGTGGGCACCAGGTTACCAGGTTACGTTTTTCTGCATGCCACTTTACAGAAAAACATGCTGGCTTCTGCAGGGAACCGGTGGAGCTGCAGGAGCCTTGGTGCTCGCCCTGGGGTTCCCCCTGCAGCCCCTTATTAAAAAAACATTGATTAACCCGGGTGGGTGCCGGACACCCACAGAATAAAATAAAGTGAATAATAAATGAGCGTCCATAGCCGCTCATTTATCATTCACTGCCCCTTCAAGGAGCGCCCCATAATGGCCTGGGAGGACTATTTAGATGCATTTTGTTTTTGGTGATGTCCCTAGAAGGGACAGGAATATCATCAAAGTTTTGTTTAATGATGTGGGGGGTGGGACTGAAAGGAGTTCTACAGCCCCCCAGCAACACTAGTATCAAAAAACAGTAAGGGGCTCATTACAAGTTTGGTGGTCTGACTGCCAGACAGACACAGGGGCGGCCACCAAAAGACCACCATGTTGGTGGCCATACAGACCACCGTATGACAAGTTACACAACCAGTCCTGCCAAACGACAGCAAATATCCCAACACTGCCAGGATTCTGGAGGGCAGAAAAGAGGCAGTCCAACCATCAGCACCGCCAGCTCATCAACCAACCACCAAACTTATTACGACTCACAAATCAGAATGACGGTTCTTCTATGGCGGTTTTCCAATGGCGCAGTGAACTGCGGCGGTCACCACAGTAATACATAGCACCACATTAGATGGATTAAAATTCCACACAGCTGACACACATCCACACACCTATAAACTGCACTGTAAAACACCCCCCTTCAAACAAAACTATCCTTTGCATCGACAAGGACACACATAGAAACCAGAGCCCAAAATCTGAGTCACAGTATTATAGATTAGGCCCCCCAACAACTTTCACATAGCATGTATCCCACACCCACAAAACACACCCATAACACAAAATAACACCTCTACACATCATCTACTAACCGTCACCCCCTCACAACACAGCACCTACACCCCGGCATCCTATTTCTGTATTGACTAACACCACCATGTCACCATAAAACCATCCCCGTTTAACAGGCGACGAGTTAAGGTGAATGAAATTATCAGAGTAGAGCCACACTTATTTGGAGCCCAAGTGTTAGTAAAATGGAAATGTGGCAAAGAATAGTCAACAGGGTGAATTCTGTAGGCAGCTATCCATGCACAAGGAATGACATCAGGAATGACATCAGGAAGAGGTGGAATGACCTCAGGGGATAGATCCGTTCCATGGTATCCAGGCACCAGCTGGCGGTCCTCAAAACTGGCGGTGGTCACCCACCTCGTCTCCCACATTTCACATCATGGGAGAAGATTGATGGGAATACCTGGAGTAGTCAAGTCGGGTAAGCCACTACACCAATAATGCCACCAAAATGTATTGTCATGCATGGTCACTGATTGCCTTTTGCCACCTTAACAGTCACCCCACTCACCACCCATGTCCAATTGTTCGAATACCTCTGTCTAGCAACACACATGTGAAGTCAACTCACCTGGGGGTACAGTATTTGTGTGTGGTGTGGGTAGTACAGGGACTAACAGCACTACAACTCCCAGCTGGCACAGTTCTACCATTAAGAAAACCAGACGAGTGTACCAAAAATGAAAATAGCCTTGCATGTTCACTAAATAATCAAGTAAATTCACCTGAATAGTCCACACTGTGTAGTTTGTGGTAATGACAGCAATGCTATGGACATCGGCAGGAACAATACCCTTAACAAACAGCTACAACTGTGTCCTCTGCTACTCTGTCCATACCGCCACCCATCATCTATAGTACTGTACTCACCTAGGGGAACAATAACTGTATAGTCTGTTGGCATAGGACATTTATTGACAGGAATGCCAAGAACAGCTGCCACTGACATACTCCTCACACACAGCTACAACAGTGGCCTCTGCTACTCTGTTCATTCTACCTCCTATCACCTATTTGATCCTACTCACATGGGGTAATCTAACACATATGCACTGTGTTGTTCTTGGTGTAACCTGTCACATATGACCAGGTAGAATGGTTACTCCAAAACTGAAGGGCAGATTATTGTGCACCTGTTATTGTACAGCTGTCTGTTAACACAACAATGAAGTATTGCCAATTGCTACTGCTGCCAAGATATGAGTCAATGAACAGATATCAAAGTGCCAAGATACCCTGACATCCTGTAGCAAGGTGACTTGAGAAGGAAATGGTTGGACCTCATGTTTCAGCTCTTCATATTTGAAAGCAGGTGTCACTGTCACAGAAGGAGATCAAGCAAAGTCAATCTGTATATGGCCCAAAACATATATACCAGTTAAAATTGGTGCTGCTTGTCACATTACAACCTGTAACTGTCTGCTTCACATCTTCAACAGGTCCACCTGCAACTCTGAACATGGAAAACACTCCTGAGACAGCCACTTCCCTCTAGATGAAGCCCTCAGTGAGGAGAGCACTCCTGGATGTGTAGACTTTGGGGACGGCTCTGGCCCATCTGGGCAACCTGGTCAGATGACAACTGTCAGCCTCACCCTGCCCACATCAACTCCTCCCAGCCCTGTTGCTTCTACATGTCTGGCAATCTAGTCTTCCCAAAACCTGTATCCCAAGGACATTAACAACCAACATGTGCCCCCCCAGTCCAGGTACCGGAGTCAGAATTTGAAAACCCAGACAGTGATGGACCTGGCACCAGTGGTAGTGGGCTAACTGTGCCAAGGGTGCAGGCATGTGGGGGTAGGGTACGTGGGAGGGATGGTGTGGGCCAGAAGCATGAGGCTGTTGGGGACAGTTCTGGCCAGGACACTATCGCTCACGTCTTGGGAGCCAACCAACAATCCCAATGTGTGATGGGCCAAGTACTTGCCATGCTGGTGGAGATCAAGCAGCTGCAGGGTAACAACCACCAGCAAGTCATGCAGCAGTGGTAGGCCCACAATGCCCACATGGTCTCCCTCACAGGGGTGCTGCGAGACATCAACACCACCCTGAGCAGGGATCGTCCACAATACCAGACCCCTTCCATTGGCCAAGTTACACCAGCCCCTTCACCATCTGTGGCAGCCAGTGGAATGAGGGCCCTGCCCGGGGAAGGACATGCCTCAGACATCTCCGCCTCTGTAGCTGAAGAACCCCCACGCACGCCTGGATGTCCACCCAAACAACCAGGAGGTGCAGATGGCAAGACAGCAACCATTGCCAGGAAGTGACCCCCAACTGACTGGATCACTTTTTGTGCCTCTGCACCCTGTTGACTATTCTACTCCAACCTTCACATTTCTCAGGATAGTAGGACACTGGACATGGGTCTTCTAATGTTGTGGCTGCTACTCAAATGATAAAATCCACCGTGAATGATCCCTTCACTGTTTGAACATTATTTCTTTGCTCACATTTATCCTATACTCCAGTGCACATCAAAATAAATATAACTAATACACTATCTATGTATAATAGTCATTTTTCAACTATATGAGAAGTGGAAACTGGTATATATTTCATGCTCATGATTAATTCATAAGAAGGAAATGTGAGGAGGGACATGTCACAGGTAGTGTCATGCAGGGGATCACTATCAACACAATGACACAAGTGGACAGTCACCTATCTACATTTATTACAATGTGCAACACATAGGCTGACCAAATGTCATGACTGTCGTAGTCAAGAATGTCTAAGCATTTCTTGCTTCTGTATAGCTGTCACTAAATAACATCCCATTGACCACTGATGTTAGGAATTTGTCAGACTGTGGCACTCCGAATAGCCTAACAGATTGATGGAAATTGTCATCAGCCAAACTATTATCACATATCATGCCTACCAAGTCAACATACCCCATAATACAGGTAGAGGACAGTAAAACAGACCATAGTGAGAGAACCTTCCACTTACAATGGTCAAACATCTGTACGCATGTCACTCACCTATGTCAGTGCTGACACGCATGCACAGTGGCCTGCAATGAGAAAACACAATGACAGCTACATACAAGTCAAACAGGATAATTGTCAATACAATGTGAAGGTTGAGTGAATGGATTGCACAGGTTGACATGTGTCAAAGACACATGATCACACACATGATACCATTGGACCCGCATACCAATGGCAAACAGGTCTATTGTGTAGCACAGAACTCTGTTATCCCACCGTCCTGACAGCCTGGGCATGGGACTCATACAGGCCAACAATATGTAAGACAGTTCCTGGATGTTGGAAAGTGGGTTATTGGTAAGGTCAGGTAAGTACCTACCCTGAGCAGTAGGCCACTAACCCCCACTAGGTTCAGTTAGGTCTCAAAAAATTAACCCCAGCTCAACCCTTGGTAGCTTGGCAACGAGTAACAAGGCTTAACTTGGGAGAATAAGGGCCTGATTACGACCTTGGCAGATGGAATACTCGATTACAAATGTGACAGATATCCCGCCTGCTGTTTTACAAGTTCCATAGGATATAATGGAACTTGTAATATGGCAGACGAGATATCTGTCAAGCTTGTGACAGAGTATCCTATCCGCCAAGGTTGTAATCAGGCCCAAAGTGTGTAAAGCATTCAAGTAACACAAAACTGTAATTAAATAAATACAGGAAACTGAATAAAAATCCCAAACAAATTTATAAACATAGGAAATATTTTTATCTTTAATTTGACACCAAAACAAATAAAATTGGGTAAGGGGAACCTCAGATATGAATTTTTAAAGAATGAATGTTTTTTAACGCTTAGATAGTAAAAGTACCACTCGGAATATCTGGTCGCCCCTCAACCGGGGCAAAGTCAAAGTTTAAGGCCAACTGCAATAGAGCTCTACTCGGCTACAGCAAGCAGGAGGCCTCAGTCTAAAGTTTACCTTTGGACTTAGGCGGTCATTCTGACCCTGGCGGTCAAAGACCGCCAGGGCGGAGGACCGCGGGAGCACCGCCGACAGGCCGGCGGTGCTCCAATGGGGATTCCGACCGCGGCGGTAAAGCCGCGGTCGGACCGGCAACACTGGCGGGCTCCCGCCAGTGTACCGCCGCCCCATTGAATCCTCCAAGGCCGAGGGGATTCCGACCCCCCCTACCGCCATCCAGATCCCGGCGGTCCGACTGCCGGGATCCGGATGGCGGTAGGGGGGGTCGCGGGGCCCCTGGGGCCCCCTGCAGTGCCCATGCCACTGGCATGGGCATTGCAGGGGCCCCCGTAAGAGGGCCCCTAAATGTATTTCACTGTCTGCTGTGCAGACAGTGAAATACGCGACGGGTGCAACTGCACCCGTCGCACAGCTTCCACTCCGCCGGCTCGATTCCGAGCCGGCTTCATCGTGGAAGCCTCTTTCCCGCTGGGCTGGCGGGCGGCCTGAAGGCGACCGCCCGCCAGCCCAGCGGGAAAGTCAGAATTACCGCCGCGGTCTTTCGACCGCGGAACGGTAACCTGACGGCGGGACTTTGGCGGGCGGCCTCCGCCGCCCGCCAAGGTCAGAATGAGGGCCTTAGTCTTTTTCTTGAAGATTTTCTTTGCAAATGAGTCGCAAATTTTGAGTTGCAAAACTCTAGGTCGTACATCTAGCCCTTACTCTTTTTCTTCAGCGGGATGAAGTCACCAATCCGAACCAACCTCGCTGGAGCCCCCTTCGGATAATCGTCGCAGAAGACCTTGTGAAGAATTCTACATTCAGACTTAGATGATTTTTCAGGATGAAAGTCTTTGTCCAGGCCAAAGCTGAATCTTGATCTGACGTCCCTGAAGCCCTCCTCAGATACGCTGCGGGGAAAGTACCGGACAACTTTTTACCTTGTGACTTAGCTACTTTTTTGGAGTTTTTTCTCTCCAACGTCAGAAGACCCTCCACAGCAAGATGATTTTGAGTCAATGTCATCGGATTGCCTTTCCAGGAGCCCCCAGTGGAATCTTGAAAGTCTGGGGCTCTGGAGATTTTCAGCAGGACGAACCTGCCAGTCAGGCCGGGTCACAGTCGACGTAAGCCGGCTTGACTCTTGGTGGCAGGTCGGTCCCTTCATGGAGATTTTTACCAAAAGTTCTCCAATCTTCTCCAAACGTCTGGATCTTCTTCCAGAAGGTCTTTGAAGGTCCTTTAGGAGTCCACAGCTCACTCCTGGGTTCCAGAAGCTCTGACCTGCTCCTTGAGGGCTAGGACTTCAACTCTCAGTATGCACCTGGCTCAAACTCCAAAATAACCAATGGACAGTGGTCAGCTGGTCAGTTTCTTCAGGATTTGATGCAGAGGACTCTGGTTAGCTATTTTTCCCCTGTCGCAAGCAGTGAGTCCCTTCTTGAACCAGTTGAAGCCAGACTAAGGGGGTCATTCTGACCCCGGCGGTCATGGACCGCCAGGGCCAACGACCGCGGGAGCACCGCCAACAGGCTGGCGGTGCTCCCATGGGCATTCTGACCGCGGCGGTACAGGCGCGGTCAGAAATGGAAAACCGGCGGTGTCCCGCCGGTTTCCCGCTGCCCTGGGGAATCCTCCATGGCGGCGCTGCAGGCAGCGCCGCCATGGGGATTCCGACCCCCTTACCGCCAGCCTGGTTCTGGCGGTTTTGACAGCTGCCAGGGGCTGGTCAATCAGAGAAGGGGACTACAGAGATGAAGTTGGCAACTTTCAGGTAGAGTTTTAAAACTTTTTCCCTGAAGTAGTTATATGAAATCCAACAATGGCAAGTTGTGGGATTTATTATAACAATTAATTTGCTACCAAACTCAAAATATCTGGCTCTTATGGTAACTTTATTAATTAAAATAAAGTCTCTGCATTTCAGCTCATGGAGGCCATTTGCTACAGTAAGGGAAAAACAAATGTGGCTATTTTACCTCTCCAGGGCTTGTAAAACAATTTTTAAAAGGTCCCTGCTTATAGTTACATGAAACCCAACTCTAGAGGCACTTAGCACACACCTTAGGGGTGACTTATATGTAAAAATAAGGTAGTTTAAGACTTTGGAAGTAGTTTTCATTCCAAAGTCGAATTTGCTCATAACTTTAGTTTAAAAGCAGCCAGCAAGGCAGGCCTGCCTTTAAAATGACACTCAGCACCTCTGCAGTGCACTACCTATGCTAGAGTCCCTGAACCTACATGCCTTACCATATACAAGGGACTTATAGGTAGATTGATATGCCAATTATAATTAGCCTAATTTGCCTATCCACTATACACAGAGCAATGGCCCTGGGACTGGTAAGCAGGTCGCATCCAAGAGTCAGTAACCACTAGTATCTGTCCAAAAGGTTTGATGGTGACCAGAGCAAAAAGGAGGGCTTTTCTACACTGTATCAATCCATGTCCACTTCAAATGTCAGACCAGCTACAGCCACCTTCAATTGACACAACCCAGAAATGTCCAAATGAGGATGGCATTCTTAAGGGTCCTGGAAGGAAAAGTGGTAAAGAAGGAGTTTAGGCAGGTAAAGGCTCACATGAGCTTGACAAATCTGTTCCAAATAGATTGTACATTTTGCCTGCCCCAAGTGTAAACTTGCCAGACAACCTGAGCAGTATACTGCAAAGCATCAATTGACCTGTCTGATGGTCACACAGAGACCCTTCTCAACCAATCCTGACCCTCACAGTACCCCACGTAGTCAGTGAAATTACAGATAAGCACATACTTACACTTGGCTGAAGTACTGATTGAAGGGATCTGCCCGCATGTCTCCACCTTCATCCTCATCACTCTCATCCTCACTTGACATTTCTGCATTCTCACCCAGTGGAACTGCTAGCTCCCTGTCATCTGGAATGCATGGGATGTGTCGTCTCAGAGCAAGGTTGTAGAGCATGCAGCAGGCCACAATGATCTGACACACTTTAGCAGTTGAGTCGAAGAGGGCTTCACCATACTTATCGATGCTGCGGAAACTTGCCTTCAGGAGCCCCAAAGCCTGCTCCACTACATGCCGTTTCATTCCAAAGGTCTCGTTGAAGTGGACTTCCCCTGGTGTGGTTGATTTCCTCACTGGTGTCAACAACAGGGACGGTTTGAGTCAACAGATTCCCTGTAAGGAATTGTGACATGTGTGCAAACATGAGTCCAAGGCATCGTCACACTTGACAGCAGACATAGCAGACAAATATGCATGACATATGTAACGTACCAACCAGTCAGGCACTTGATGGGTGCTGTTGGGTCATCATCTGAGGAATAGTACTGTTCGACATGATGAAGGTATCATGAACTGAACCTGGATACCGTGCACATATTTGGAAAATGTAGAGATCTGCAAAACAAACTACTTGGACATTTATGGAGTGGTAGTTCTTCCTGTTCCGGCAGACCTGTTAATTGGCATGTGGGGAAAACAAGGCTACATGGGTGTCCTTCAATGGCTCCCACTACATGTGGGATGTGTGCCAAATCATTTCACATGGGCACAATCTTCACATATGAAGCTGTCAAGTTTTTTCAACATTGCAGAGAGTACATCCTCCAAGATAAGACGGAACATAAGCTGAGACATCTCTGCAGTTAGGGACACTGGGGGTCATTACAATCCTGGCGGTCGGTGACCGCCAGGGTTAAAGTGGCGTTCATACCGCCAACAGGCTGGCGGTACGAAAACCCATATTTTTACCGTGGCGGTACCGCCGGGGATGGCGGTATTCTGCCATTTTTGCCCCGGCTGTGATAATCCGCCAGGGCAGCACTGCAAGCAGCGCTGCCCTGGGGATTATGACTCCCCTACCGCCAGCCTGTTTCTGGCGGTTTGCACAGCCAGGAAGAGGCTGGCGGTAAGGGGACTCAGGGGGGCCCTGGGGGCCCCTGCACTGCCCATGCACTTAGCATGGGCAGTGCAGGGGCCCCCAGGCAGAGCCCCGTCGCGCATTTCACTGCCCGAATTTCGGGCAGTGAAATGCGCGACGGGTGCTACAGCACCCGCTGCACATCAGCATTGCTGCCGGCTCAATTACGAGCCGGCGGCAATGTTGATGTGACTTTTCCGCTGGGCCAGCAGAAAAGTCAAAATACGGAGCCAGCCATAACGCCAGCACTGGCGGTATTCTGGCTCCCGCAACCCCGGCGGTCTGCAAGGCAGACCGCTGAGGTTGTAATGACCCCCACTGTATTTTGGATGGAGCCTGTGGCCAGGAAGTGCAGCAATAACATTAATTGAACAAGGGGTGGTATGCTATTTGAATGACTGATGGGAGGCATCAGATCTGGCTCCAACTGATGACATAGATCCTTAATTGTCTGCCTTTCTAGGAAGTAAATTTGTATGACATGTCAATTCTCCATGGTCTGCAAGTCTGCTGGTGGACCGTACATAGGAGGTTGTCTGACCCTTCTCATTCCAGGGTAACTATGGGAGAGAAAATAAGAAAGTATGTCTATCACTCATTGTGTCCCTTGTAAATTACATGGCATATGTCACATAAAAACTGTGACATGCCTTTTGATACAGTGAAAACATGATACACAACACATACCAATGGTAAAAGTGGCACATTAGTTACATGTCATCCCCTTGCCTCAATTAAGACTTGTATATATTAACTGACACATCAGCAAGGCTATGTGGTACTAACATTAAACAATGCCTGTGATTGAAAGGCCAAAATATATATTTGCAAATGGCAGAGAGGGTGATGATTGTGCCACCAATGATTCTTGAAACTTAGCATGACAACATGAGAACATGATCCTTCAAACAGGAGAACTATACATCTTCAGACAACACCAGCACAGACGTTTATGCCATAGAAATGTTTCCCACAATATGAGACATCGAAAATTGACTTTTCCAACCAACAAAAGGCTTTAAAATGGCTACTGTCTGACCTACAGTGTTTACCATTGTGATAGCATTAGGTGCATGGTGGAGAGCTGTGACAGATGTGCTCATCACAACTTTGACCATTTGTGTTACATTTCCTTGACAGGACCCAGTAATGCACTGCCAAGTTGGCTCCTTAATCCAGCTCTGATGCATACTGTGTATGCTGCTAATTATTTGGGCATTGAACGTCTGCAAACAGTGGGGGTCATTACAACCCTGGCGGTACAAGACCGCCAGGGCTGTTATGACGGAAGCACCGACAAACAGGCTGGCGGTGCTTCCCAGGTCATTACGACAGCGGCCATTACGACAATGGCCCCGGCGGTAGTAATCCGCCAGGGCAGCGCTGCTAGCAGCGCTGCCCAAGGGATTACGAGTCCCCCTACTGCCAGCCTTTTACTGGCGGTTTGAACTGCCAGGAAAAGGCTGGCGGTACGGGCAGTCGCGGGCATGGTCAGTGCAGGGGCCCCCAGACAGGGCCCCGTGCAGCTTTTCACTGTCTGCATAGCAACTGCACCCGTCGCACTGCCGCAACACCGCCGGCTCCTGTGTTGCGGCCGAGATCCCCGCTGGGCCAGCGGGCGGAAACTAGGTTTCCGCCCGCCAGCCCAGCGGGGATTTCCAAATGGCCGCGGCGGGGGTGCGGCCGCATTGGTGGCCGCCCGGCAGTCCGATCTTGGCGGGCGGCTTCAGCCGCCCGCCCAGGTCGTAATGAGGGCCAGTGTGTTGTGCACTGATGTTCTATTTTAACTGACCCAGTGTTTTGGACATGAGGTAGGACATGTTAAATACAAGGCTAGGTGTATCTTACTTTGACATGGTGTTTGTGTGCACACATGATTTGGAAGTACATTTTACATTTTGTTAATGACACAAAGAACCCCACATCCTGAAGTAGCATGTAGGTGCATATGTATGCGCATAGGTGCACACATTTAGAAGGTTGCATCTTTTTGTGCACAGCATGTGATTCCCTTGTATGTTGTCCTGGCATACTTGCATGTCTGTAGCCTGGCTGTGACCTATGGAGACCAGATGCAGCTTGTGATTATCAGGGGTTGAGGATGTATGTGTGCAATGTCTGCCTTTAAGTGTAGCTGTCACTTGCCATGTTGTGTGATATGTTATATGGTGTTCCTGGTCAAGGTAATGTGGATTGCTCATGTCACACAAAACACACTGCTCTACTAATTGGTCAGTGCATGGTCTGAGCTGGTGGTTGTGATGAATACCCTTGTGGGGAGTGTTAGCAGTGATGGCCCCCTATCCAATGTCTGGTATGTGCCATAGGTGGACAGGATGCCCAAGGTAGGTTGTTATTGGCTTGTTGGACTGACTTGTAGTCATCGCTTCCTGTTCTTCTGTGGGACCTGTGGATGTGATTTTCTGTCTTGTCTTTGGCATCCATGCAGGTCAATGACCATCAGAAGAAAGGGATTTGGTGTGCCATTGACAGGAAAGTGTGGATCCTGGGGGCCCACAGCCAGCGGAGCACCCACTGTTGGAAGAGGTGGGAGGAACTGAGATGCTGGGCCCGGAAGATTGCAGAAGCCCAGCTGGGGCTCTCCTCCCAAGGAGGACGGGGTGTCCATTGGACCATGACCCCCCTAATGGCCTGCATTTTGGTGGTGGCCACCCTGAGTTGGATGGACGCCTGAAGACAACACAGCAGCCCCAAGGGGGTAAGTACAGACTTAACTCCTGTTTGCCCCTTTATCAAGTGATTGAGTGAGGGACAGAATGCTATCTCTGACAATGTGGGAAGTGTAATGTGTCACAGATATTCTGAGCTCACATTGGTGTACACGGGTCATGTATTGACAACAAGTGCAATGGTTTGGGACATGATAATCAACTATGGGGACTCCTCAGTCATATAGCACAGAATGGAGCACATATGACTGTGTTTTATGTTCTAGTAATCTGCTTTTGCTACCCTGGTGGGTGTTAGTTCCCACCAACAGATCAGTGCTCCCTAATGACACAGTAGAAAAGTGGTAAGGATATTGAGCCCTGTCCTCTGCTATGTATCAGGGATATGTCTATGTGTGATTTTAAGTCAGGCAGGGGCAAGTCGTCTCCAGTGTTTGTTGATTTCTGATGTGCCACAGCATTATGTGATACAGTGGTGTCTATCAGCCATGTCACATGACATACATAGCTAACATCTTTACTACTGTTGCAAGCTAATTACCCTAGGTAATTCAGGAATGTACATTAACATGTGTGATGTGCCATCAGAGTTGACAATATGCATGTTGGTTACCTGTGTACATATGCTACTTTTCCACTGGGACACACATGTTGGTATCAGATGTAAGAATGTGATTGCCATGCTGATATCCTGATAGAAGAAAATTGTCACGTATTTTGTCCATGCCATACTTATGTGGATATGATACATAGGCAATGATTGTCCACTCACAGCTATGGCCCAGACAGTACTGTGTCAACATCATGTGTATTCTGAAAACAAAATCATGGCTCACTGTTGGAATTTATCATGAGTACCTGATGTAGCTATGAAGGATATGACACATGAGGTCAAGGTTTTTGGGAACATCACATTTGACAATAAACTTATTTGGTGCATTTGTGTTAGTTCATTAACACCTGTGTGTAGGGTGGTATGTGTGATCTGACTATTGGCTTGCATTATGGTTGGTGTACCAGTTATGTTAGCATTACTTATGCTTTGCCTCTGGGAATCCCACAGATAGATGCCATTCTTGTCATGTCTGATGTGCGGGTAGTTATGTTGCTTTTCATTCTGTGACAAATCAGGGTAAGGTATTTGTTGGTAATGATTGGGTCTGTGTAATTGGATAACTACCTTACAATGGGAATCCATTGCTTATCGACTGCTTGACTTTCTTGTTCTAATTATTTCACCTGTATTTTGTGTTTTGTCACCTACTCCTATATGGTCAGTGTGATAGGTCAACTTCATTCCTGGTATTGTAGTTTTCTGTTAGTTTGCTTTGTTGGTGTGTTAAACTTGTGCAATTGAGAGACATGCATTGTTTACTATTGTTACATGACATTGGCATTTTGCTGACATTTCCTGTAGTAAGTCAGTTGACATGATGGTGTGTGATTTCTTACTGATTTATGATGGAAATGTTACCATGTGTATGTTATGACCCAACTTCACTATCTATTTCCAGCATCAGCACTGGCAGGTGAAGGAGATGGCACACAGCTGAGTGGGGAACCTTCTGGCCACAGGACCTTCAGTCATGACACTACAGACAGCGAGGGATGCAGTTGCCAGGAAGGTGAGGGGAGTGCCATGGGGAGACCAGATCTGCAATATCTTCATCTGAGTCCTCCTCCTGTGGCCACTCCCTAGTGGTGGTGGAGCCATCAGGAACCACTTCTTTACCAACTCTGTCTGCTACCCCCAGTTCTATCACCGCCCTCCCTGTAGCTCCCCACCCAGTTGGTCGTGCCTGCTCATCCAAGAGGGTGAGCATCACCTTTGCCGCAGGCACCTCTGCTCCATCTCCTTAGGTCCCTGCTGACCTCAGTGAGGAGGCTATTGATCTCCTGGGGTCTATCTCTGAGGGTCAGACAGCCATCATGAATGCCATCCAGGGACTGGCAAGCCAGATCCAACAGACCAATGCGTTGCTGGAGGGCTTTCACAGTGCAACCTCTAGCCTTCAGAGATCATTTCAGGCACTGACCTCCACACCAACGGCATCCAGTCACTCATTGTCTACCGTCCCCCCCCCCCACCTCCCTCTTCCCAGTCCAAATCCCCCCTTCCCCGACCCAACCAAAGCTCACAAACATACTGGCATGCATCCACCTCAACAGCCAAGGGAAGTGCAGACAAACAAGCACTACAAGACACACCATCAGAACACACACAAACAGCATCCACCTGCAGACACAGCAACAGACACAACTTGCTCTGACACCTTCACCACCCCCAGCATCACAGATACAATACCTGGCACACCTGGACACACCACACCAACATTCACTGATCCAGCCACCACACCTATTCTACCCACAGACACCACCCCAGCAGACCATCAAACACCTCAGTCACCAACCTCCAGACACTGCAATCACTGACACACCTACATGCAGCACATCCACAATATCTGCAGTCACCACCCCAACAGACAGGCACCAACCCACTCACCCACCACAGCATCCCCCAGTACCTCCACCCCCTCAGCCAGAGACACATAAACACCTTCACTCACCCACCTAACAGACACCCACCCCACACAAGCACGCCTCCGACAAACGTGCACCCAAGATATCCACATCTAAACGTCAAACAACCATTCCCTCACCCTCCACACCTAAACCCCCTTCTGATGGCCATCCCCGTATGTCTGAAAAAACTTTCCTTACTAACCTAGACCTTTTCCCTGATTGCCCCGTGACATCCCCAAAAGATCTGTTTCCTTCCCAAAGGCCATCCCTTCCACCTCCAAGGCCTCCCCAACTCCCCTTGCCAGCACCCATGCCCCTCCCCCCACCAGGAAGAGGTGCAGCACTCCCGTTAAGGTCCCCCGTCCCAAACCAAAGCCAAAAGAAACCCTCCCAAGCCCAAGACCAACCCCCTGATACACCCCCAATTCTCCCTGAGATGCATGCCTGCCCCATTGATGCTGTTACCTGTAGAGGTTACATGGCAGTCAGAAGTCAAGTTGGGGCACCATTTGGTGCCTTTGTGACTGTAATATAATAGTTCTTGACTAGCCAATGGCTTTGAACTTTCATATATTTTGCTCTAGCTATTTATTAAAGCCAACCAGTTGTTTATCTTTTGGTTACATCTTTGTCCTGCATTACCTTTCCTAGGTTTGAGTTGTTCCTGGCTGACAACGGTTGTGTGCCAGTATTTGTTGTGTGTGCTGCTTGCTGCTTCATGTATTTTTTTAGCAGTATGTGAGGGTGTGTGCAGTGCTGTTGTCCTCCAGGGTTAGTGTGTGTGTTGTGTAATAGGTATGTGTATGGAGCTGACATGTTGGTGTCATGGTATTGTGTTGTGTTTGTAGTGATATGTGTTCGTTGTAGTGCTGTACGATGTGGTCCTGTATGGTGTATGCCTTGTCCCTTGATGTGAGTATTGTGTACATGTGGTGTGTGTTATGGAGTTTTTTCAGTGCAGGCATGGAGTGTGCTTTGCTTTTGTGTGCATGTCACACGTGACTATTTCGGTGTGTGTCCCTCAGTGCCGGCTGGTGTCTTATATGGTGTTTGGAGTAGTGTATGCATTGTAGCCTTGCCCTTCATCCATGTGTGTGTGTGTGTGTGTGTGCATTACATTTGTGGTTGGTATTGGTTGTTAATGAGATTGAAGTGGGGCCTGTTTGTGTGGGCGTGTTTTTGTGGGCCTTGTTCAACATAAGATGTGTGCCTGTACAGCCTCCTTCCATGTATGGTTTTGTTAGTCACATCGCTGCTGTGCCAGTGTTGTTGTGGTATGTTATGTACCTGTACAAATGTATGCAATTTACAAATAAAATAGGTGAGTGTGTGTGTACCTGTTGTCATCCTCATCAGCAATTATTCTGTTGTCTTTCAGTGAGCTGGAGCAGCAGGATGATATCTAGTTCTGGTTCCATGGCGGCTCCGGATGTGTATGGCTTCCTGGAGGCAAATGTCTTCCTTTCTACTGTTCATTTCCATCTGGTGGTTGTCCCAATATCACAAACCACACATCCCAACACCAATCCCTGCATTCAACAACAAAGCATGGACACCCATCACCAAAGCATGGCCACTGCACATACCCATACACCCCCCTAAACCACCATCACACAAGGTCCCACACAGGAATGCAAGCACTGGGGTACACGGTCACCCACCCATTGCACACCATAACAAACACAGATGTAATAAACATCCTTTTATACCCCTGCAGGACCCCTACCCAACGTCACCGGACAGGAGGGTCCACACATGTCCACACCACCAACAGAAGAGGCCCACAGTGATGACAGCAGCTCTGTCCAACTGGATCTAGATGACCAGCCCGGCCCATCGGGGACCTCGGGACAGTCGGTTCCCCTCACACAGTCACAGGCCACCACAGAGCTTCCCCCCTCTGGAAACACCAGCACAGCACCCACCCAGCAGGCCCATACCTCTGTCCCCAGGACACGTCAATCAGCAGTGTGTCCACCACTACAGGGAACCCAGGCTAACCCAACACCCCAACAACAACAGGGACCTGGGACAGTGGTAGTGGGCACACCGTTCAGGGGACAGAGGCCCAGGGAAACAGGGGAACTGGAAGGGCTGCTGTGCGACAGGGGAAGGACAGGCCAAGGGAACCCACTCTCCACAAGGCCCTCTCCAACATCATGGGAGCCTACCACCACTCCCAGGAGACGATGGCAACAGTACTGGCCAAGTTTCAGGAGACCCAGCGCCTGCAGGAGGAACAGTATTTGGGCTTCAAGGAGGAACTCAGATCCATCAATTCCACCCTGGGCACCATCGTAGGGGTGCTGAAGGAAGTACTCAACACCAGGAGGGACACTGTGGCACAACAAGGGGCCCCTGACACTAGCCTGGACGATGAACTGCCCACCACCTCCGCTGGCACTAGTGGACAGGACGCCCCGCCACAGGACCACCATCCAGCACCCCACCCCCTGCAGAGGGAGAACCACCCCGCAAACGGTCCCTGAGATCCAGGACAAAGACAGAGAACGATGCCAAGACCCCCGCCAAGAAAGGAGACCACCCTGAATGTCATCCTTCTGTCCCACTTTGTCACCCTGTCCATCCTCAAACTGCCCCAGCTCCACTTCCTATGCTCATTTGGGCAATGCACCTGTGAGACTAATAGACTGGACTCTGCCATGGACATTCCTCCACCATCACCCCTCACCATTTTACAACCCCCTCCAATATTGAGCACTTAAATAAACACCCTTGAAGCACAAAACAATATGCAGTCAGTCTGTGATTTCGAAATAGTGTATTAGCAATTACAGTGTCAAAATGCTCTTTCAAATGTAATGTCAACATACCTCTGTCACACAGCTCTAGTCCATGAGGAAACACAGCAGATGTCACACAGTGGGACCCACATCTGTGAAATCGTAAGGGAAAATTACAACTCAGTGACCATACACTGGGTAAAAACGACAGACAGTAGAGATGTAGTAGTGTTAAAGTACATGTAGTAGGCAGGGTTGTATTCTTACCTGTGTCTCACTGGAAGTATTGCAGGATCACAGAGGTCCTGTTGTGGATGTCCTCTTCTTCTGCTTCCTCGTCTTCACTGTCCACAGGCTCCACAGCTGCAACAACACCGCCATCTGGACCATCCTCCTAAAGAAAAGGCACCTGTCGTCGCAAAGCTAAGTTGTGAAGCATACAGCAGGCCACGCTGATCTGGCACACCTTATTTGGTGAGTAGAATTGGGATCCACCTGTCATATAGAGGCACCTGAACCTGGCCTTCAGGAGGCCGAAGGTCCGCTCTATTATCCGCCGAGTTCGCCCATGGGCCTCATTGTAGTGTTCCTCTGCCCTTGTCCTGGGATTCCTCACTGGGGTCAGTAGCCATGACAGGTTGGGGTAACCAGAGTCACCTGCAAATGGCGAGGGACAACTGTTAGACACACACTAACCTGTAGGGATATCCCCAGACAACCATTCCCACTGACTTGCTTCCAGGTGCTCACCTAATAGCCACACACGGTGCCTCTAGCATTGACCCATCACATAAGGGATGCTGCTATTCCGCAGGATGTAAGGGTCATGCACTGAGCCAGGGAATTTGGCATTCACATGGGAGATGTACTGGTCTGCCCATCACACCATCTGCACAGTCATGGAATGATAACTCTTCCGGTGTCTGTACACCTGTTCACTCCTGCGGGGGGTACCAAGGCCACATGTGTCCCATCAATGGCACCTTTGATGTTGGAGATATGTCCCAGGGCATAGAAGTCACCTTTCGCTGTAGGTAAATCCTCCACCTGAGGGAACACGATGTAGCTCCGCATGTGTTTCAGCAGGGCAGACAACACTCTGGACAACACGTTGGAAAACATAGGCTGGGACATCCCTGATGCTATGGCCACTGTTGTTTGAAATGACCCACTTGCAAGGAAATGGAGTACTGACAGCACCTGAGCTTGAGGGGGGATTCTGTGGGATGGCGGATAGCTGACATCAGGTCTGCCTCCAACTGGGCACACAGTTCCAGGATTTTGGCACGATCAAGCCTGTAGGTGATGATCACATGTCTTTCCTCCATTGTCGACAGGTCCACCAGCGGTCTGTACACCGGAGGATGCCGCCATCTCCTCACATGTCCCAGCGGACGGTGCCTATGAAGGACAACAGCGAGCACAGAGTCAACCAACTCAGAGGTACGTACCCACAGCTTACACAGAACACAAATCATAATCCAAAATTTGGCCTGTATGAGTGTTGAGGCAGTTAAAAATTAAGCCATGTGGGCCCCTGACCTGTAAAATGGGACAATGGAATGTGATGCAACTGCGCTGGCTTTGTACACCGTTGCGGTAGGCGGTCGAAGACCGCGGCGCAATTCTGCCTTGGTTAACATTGGACCCTATGGGTCCCAGGAGCCAATGACAATGTACGCCGGCGGTGATGGTACGCACCGCCGTGGACGTGACCGCCATTTTCTATCTGTTCAATCACTCAATACCTGATCTTCGACAGGAGAGGACCTACACTGCAAGTGCTGCTGTGACCTCGGTCTGGAAGAGACAATGGCTCGTGCGTCTGGGGAAAGGGCCCCTACTTTCACATCGGAAGAGTTGGAGAAACTCGTGGATGGGGTCCTCCCCCAGTACACGCTACTCTACGGTCTTCCAGACAAACAGGTAAGTACACTGGGAGCATGCTGTATGGGCTATGCCTGTGTGGAGTGGGGTGGATGAAAGATGGGGGGGGAGATTGAGGCGTGCATGAAACTACGGTGAGTGCATGTGCCACATGGCAAGGGTAGGGATGGGGGCCAATGACTGTGACGGTGCAGTTGGCAATAACTTTTCTTTTCCCCTGTACAATTCATGTAGGTCAGAGCCCACCAGAAAAAGGATATTTGGTGTGCCATCGCCAAAGAAATCCGGCCCCTGGGGGTCCACCACAGAAGGAGCACCCACTGCCGTAAGAGATGGGAGGACATTCGCCGCTGGAGCAAGAAGACTGCGGAGGCCCAGCTGGGGATGTCCTCCCAACATGGGAGGGGTGCCCGTCGCACCATGACCCCCCTGATGTTCAGGATCCTGGCGGTGGCGTACCCGGAGTTGGATGGGCGCTTGAGGGCATCACAGCAGCCACAAGGAGGTGAGTACACTCTCATTCTGCTGATTTTGCCCGCAGTGGAGGTGTCTGGGTGGGGGAGGTGGGCCGTGGGCTTCCCTAGGCCAGGGCGAGTGTGCTAGTTGGGTCCCCTTGTTCTGGCAGACCCTGTGGCACCCCACCCCACCTGTGTACAGTGCCAAGTTCACCTAGTCAGGCTCCTGTGTCATCCATGTGTGCAGATGTCGGCCATATCCTTGTAGGCCGTGTCCCAGGGATTGAACAGTGGAGCCCAAGTGCACGGCGTAGTGCAGGCGGCTTCTGTGTCTGTTGTGTCCGCCAACGGTAGCGGTAATGCATGCATTCAACAAGTCTTTCTTCTGTCGTCGTCCCCCTTTTTGTGGTCTCCCTGTTCTTGTGTGCATTAGCATCATCAGGCGGAGGAGCAGTGGCACCGGAGCAGGAGGGAGCTGCATCCCACATAGCCCTGGAGGGTGAGACTACGGACTCGGAGTTCACCAGTGGGAGGGAGGGCGAGGGGAGGTCCACGGCGGGGACAGGAGCTGCCACCAGTGACACCAACTCGTCCTCTGATGGGAGCTCCCTTGTGGTGGCAGCAAGATCTGTGCCCCCCGCATCTGCAGGTACAGCCGCCACCCCCCCTACCAGCACCACCCTCCCAGCAGCCCCTCAGCCTTTGCCCCTTGCCCGCTCACCCAGGAGGGTGGGCATCACCTTCGCCCCAGGCACCTCAGGCCCTGCCCCAGTCACCCCTGCTGCCCTCAGTGAGGAGGCCATTGACCTCCTCAGGTCCCTCACTGTTGGGCAGTCTACCATTTTGAATGCCATCCAGGGTGTAGAAAGGCAGTTGCAACAAACAAGTGCATTCCTGGAGGGCATTCATTCTGGTCAGGCGGCCCTTCAGCGAGCTTTTCAGACTCTGGCCTCAGCACTGATTGCAGCCATTGTCCCCGTCTCTAGCCTCCCCCCTCCAACTTCCTCCACCCAGACACAATCCCCTCTACCTCAGCCTATCCTAAGCACACCTTCAGACCAGCATGCACACACCTCAACACACAAGGGAAGCTCAAGCAAACATAAGCACCACACATCCAACAGGCACTCACGCAAGCATCACACACATGCAGACACATCAACATCCACTGCCTCCACTGTGTCCCCCTCCTCCTCGTCTCCCTCCTCCCTCCCAATCTCGTCTCCACTCAGACCTGCATGCACTACATCTACAGCCACTACTTCCATCACCAGCACACACACCACCACATCCCGCTCACGTGCAGGCACCACCCCCACTACCATTCACACTTCCCCTGTGTCCTCTCCCAGTGTGTCTGTGACGCCCCCTCCCAAGATACACAAACGCAGGCACACACCCACCCAACAGCCATCCACCTCACGACAGCCTCCAGCGCATGCCCCTTCACCCATAGTCAGCAAACGAACACCTCCTACAACCACAACCTCTTCCTCCACTCCCAAACCCCCTCCAGCTACCCGTCCCAGTGTTCCCAAGAAACTTTTCTTGTCCAACCTTGACCTCTTTCCCTCACCTCCCCCACCCCGTCTGTCTCCTAGGGCCCGACTCTCCAGGTCCCAACCTAGCACCTCAGCCACAACATCTCCGGGACCAGTGGTGCCTGTAGTCACCGGAATCTGGAGTGCACCGGCCACCAGGGCAGCCAGTGTGGCACGGAGCCACAGCACGGACAGTCCCCCACCTGTCAAGCATCAAAAGTTGACCAGTGCCCGGCGGCCGAGGGGGAAGACTCCAGCCACCAAAGCCGCTCCCAGGGGTACAGGTGGGAGTGTGGAGTCAGCTGCGACACATTCCAAGGTGGGGAAGGCCCACAAGAAAGTCAGCAAGTCTGGGAAGAGCAGCACGGGGGAGAAGACCGCCATCATCTCCGCTGCCCAGGAGGCCACCGCCAGCACCAGCCCCGCTGCCCAGGAGGCCACCGCCATCATCCCCGCTGCCCAGGAGGCCACCGCCACCATCATCCCCGCTGCCCAGGAGGCCACCGCCAGCACCAGCCCTGTTGCCCAGGAGGCCACCGCCAGCACCAGCCCTGCTGCCCAGGACACGACCGCCAGCACCAGCCCTGCTGCCCAGGACACGACCGCCAGCACGAGCCCTGCTGCCCAGGACAGGACCACCAGCACCAGCCCCGCTGGGCCAGACAGGACCGCCAGCACCAGCCCCGCTGGGCCAGACACGACCGCCAGCACCAGCCCCTCTGGGCCAGACAGGACCGCCAGCACCAGCACCGCTGGGCCATGAAGGACCACCAGCACCAGCCCCGCTGGGCCAGACAGGACCACCAGCAGCTGAGTCACTGCAAAGGACCCCTCCGCCACAAGCACCGCTGAACAGGGCACCGCCGCCACAAGCACCGCTGAACAGGGCACCGCCGCAACAAGCACCGCTGAACAGGGCACCACCGCAAAACACACACCGCTGCCAATGACACTGCCGCAACAAGCACTGCTGGCCCATGAGCGCCAAGGGCACTGACGCTACTGAGTCCGTCACGAGCAGGATGAAGCACTCTGGGCACAAAGCACCCTCCAGAACCAGTGGAGACAAAAATCCACTACTGCTGTCCTTGGCAGGATGAAGCACTCTGGGCACAAAGCCCCCTCCAGAACCAGTGGAGACAAACATCCACTACCTCTGTCCTGGGCAGGATGAAGCACTCTAGGCACAAAGCCCCCTCCAGGACCACTGGAGACTGTTATCCACTTGAGATACTGTGGCTTTGCACTCCCCAGGATGGAACAGTGGGCAAACCACCCACTGTAGAGACTTGAGAGACAGGGCTTTGCACTCCCCAGGATGGAACAGTGGGCAAACCACCCACTTGTGAGACTGTGGCTTTGCAGTCCCCAGGATGGAACAGTGGGCAAACCACCCACTTATGAGACTTGCGAGACTGAGGCTTTGCACTCCCCAGGATGGAACAGTGGGCAAACCACCCACTGTAGAGACTTGAGAGACTGTGGCTTTGCACTCCCCAGGATGGAACAGTGGGCAAACCACCCACTTATGAGATTTGCGAGACTGTGGCTTTGCACTCCCCAGGATGGAACAGTGGGCATGTGGCCCCCTCGTGGATTTGGCGTCGTGCACTCAACCAGCTGAGGTGCCCCCCCTTTCCCTTCCTCCTGAGGTGCCTGTTTTATTGCTATCTGATGCCCCTGCAATGTTCTCTCCGTCATTTCAGGGATTGAGTGTGGGCCTCGCCCATACCGTGTGGGCCCAGTGTTCCACAGACTTCAATGGAGCACTACCTGGACTACTATTCTTGGTGTATATTTTGTTTATAGTGTATATATATATTTATGCGTACTGGATTTTAATATATTACAATGGTTACACTCATTTCCTTTTGTCCTTGCATTCTTCCCGGGGGTGTTGTGGGGTGTAACTGTTATGTATCATGCTGTATTAGTGTGTGTGTTGTTGTGGGTGAGGGTGGGGTTGGGGGTGTTGCGTGTGTGTGTCACTCTCTTTTCCCTCCCCCTCCCCTGTGTCGTAGGTGCAGTACTCACCGTGGTCTTCGCCGCCGGCGTTCGTGCTCCTGGTAGAGGAGCAAGAAGATAAGGGCTGGCAGGATGTGGAGTTCGGGTTCCATGGTGTCCGGATTCCTCGTGGGGTGTGTAGAGGTGAGCATTTTCCCTTCGAAGTCCTGTTTCCGCCGTGTTTTTGTTCGCGGTGAATCCGCCCAAGAAAAGGTGGCGGATTGGTAGGTTGTGATACTGTGGGCGGTACATTGTCCTCCGCCTGTCTGTTGGCGGTGGCCGCCAAGCTGTTTGTTTATACAGCCATGGCTGTCGGAGTGTTAAAGTGGCTGTCTTTGTTGGCGGTTTCTGCCACGGTCGTAATTCCCTTTTTTTTCTGCCGGCCTGTTGGCGGGTTTACAGCCGCTTTAACACCGATCGCCAGGGTTGTAATGACCACCAGGGTGTTTTATGTGTTGTTCAACGGGTGTATATATATATATATGTATATATATATATATATATATATATACATATATATATATATATATATATATATATATATATATACATAATCATATTTTCCTCCCCCTCAGGAGCCTCTCACCTTTCCAAACTTCATTGTAGGTCCCCAGACAGAAGAGAGAAGTGAATATGCAAAAAAACACAAACTCGTAATCTTGCCCATAGTGTTGTCAACTCATCTAGCCAGATTATATTAACTATAACTTGCTCCTTTATGATGCACTGCTTATACCCTTATATATCACTTCTGCAATGTAAAATCATAGCATTCATAACAACACTAATCTCAAAGGACATCATTTGTGAGAACACTGTGCATGTTTAGAGAAGAGAGTTATAGTTCATGTACTATGGCTAGCCAGTTGACAGCACTGTGTATGAGGTGTGAGATTTACAGTCATTTGAAGGTGGTGTCACTCTAGTTACAGTCAGGGTCATCAGAGATAGGGATTTCTTGAATTTCTGTCCCTTAATAACTTTGCACCTGTTTGATGAATCCTAGCGAAACTTTGCAGACCTGTTGCACCACTACATTTTTGGAGGATTTAAAGTTTCATTGCCTTTGGTCAACATGGTGTAATATAAAAAGGTGGGGTCCCAAAACACACTTGAAATCCAATGCATTTTACATAAACCTTTGTATTTCACGTAGCCGCACAACTGATTCTAATGAAATTTCACAGCAATATACATTAGACTATGTAGATGACTCATTTTGCTATTGTAAGTGATGTAATGAAGTTGTAATGAAGTTATAAGGAACAACAATGTAATGATATCTTGTAGCACAATGCTACTAAAAGTAGCAAGGAGGCCCAAAAAATAAACTATATCGCAAATGTAAAGTTTCCGATTTACTACATGAACAACTGAAAGACCCATTTATGGTCATATGCTAATGGAAACCCATAAACAAAAACAGAACAAATAGAATATATCTTAATCTACATACATTTTCTTTCCATGCTCTCTAGACACAAAATAAAATTGTCCCAACATACCAAAGAAAAACACCTTTCTTATGCATCCTCGTGGAACAAAATGAAAGATTGCCCTAGCAGTGAGCCACACAAAGTACTATTTGGAGGACATGATAATTGGCCATTAAGAAAAAAGAAATAATCTCACTTTTTATGAAGAAATAGAAATGTTTGTCTTCCATTCAGTTTTGTCCTTCATATGTAGCACAACCCTACTAAAAGTAGCAAGGAAGCACAAATAATAAAATAGACTGCATATGTAAAGTTTCACATTTATGACATGAACAACTGAACTATCCATTTATGGTCACATGCTAATGGAAATCTATAAACAACTACATACAAATAGAATACATCTTAATCTATGTAAGTCTTCTTTGCATGCTCTCTGGCTTACAAAATAAATATGTGCCCAACAAGCCAAACAAAAACCAACTTCCTTGTGCACTCCTTTGTAACAAAATGGAAAAGTTACCTAGCAGTGAGCAACACAAACTACTATATGGAGAACATGATAATTGCCCATTAGGAAATAAAATACTAATCTTAATGGTAATAACAACAATGACTGATTTTCATTCACTTTGGGCTTCATATGTAGCACAACCATACTAAAAGTAGCAAGAAAGCTCAAAGAATAAACTAGACTGCATAAGTAAAGTTTCAGAATTATTACATGAACAACTAAAAGACACATTTATGGTCACATGATTATATAAAGCAATAAACAAATTCATCACAAATACAAAAGATAAAAATAAAGAAATCACATTAAATCTGATTGCCACTCTGGAGTTATAGTTGGTGTTCCTAAAGATAGAAAATCCTTGGATATTAACACCCTAATAATGTTCCACCCATTTGATGAATCACCACAACATTTTCCAGAGCTATATCATTTTCTATATTTTGAGATGATGGTCATTTTTGTGGTAAATTATTAAAGGGTGCAAAGATAAATGAGTGCCTTAAAATGTGCTTTTCCACCAATGCATTTTCCACAGACTATTTTATTGGATGTAGAGCAAAAATGGCTGAATGCATTTACATGAAATTTGGCAGGATTACACATTATGGTCCAGATAGGATGATTTTTGTGTATCAGAGTTAAGTAGGGCAAGCATGTTTTAAGTTGTAAAGCATTTAAACTTAATGATAACTGTCACTACCAGCACTTGCAAGGAATTTCACAATTTGTTTTGAAACTACCACGCTACACGGGCATACATTTATTTAAATATATATATAAAACAATATAAATACCTTTCCCTACCTATTACCACTTTTAAAAAGTGGTAATAGATATGAACCTACTACATACCTATATCTAAGACCCTAACACTGAACACAGCCAAAGTGTAGTAAAAACAATATGGCTGCTCTTTCATTTTCTAAAAACAGCCATTATCCAGTTATACTGGCTTGTCATTGTCATGTGCCGTGGTATACTGCAAAGTGACCATGGTATACTGAGGACCTAAATATAATTAAGTTCTAGATATAATATTGTATTGTGGTACCTTGCGGCAGGCATGGTGTCAGATAGGCAGTGCATATTTAAGTCAGGTATTCAAAGGAACGCAAGGCCACCACACGTGGCCCTGCATTGCTTGGTAAATTTGGAGAAACGCACAGCAGATAAATCCATTGTACATACACCCTATGACATGCCACTGTAGCCACTTCACTATAGTCTACTCCATTCTGCACCACTCCACTTGATGCCTCTCCACTGTACAAGACTCCACTCTACACCATTACACTGTATGCAACACCACTGTACTCCACTACAGTCTATACTCTTACACTGTACGCACCTCCACTCTATGCTGCTCCACTCTACGGCATTCTACTGTGTGCCACCCCACTCTACCCTATTCCACTCTATACCACTCCACTCTGCAGCACTCCACCATACGCTATTCCACTGCATGCCACTCCACTGTCTGTTGCTATAGCTTGTGAAATCATAGTATTCATGACAAGATTTATAACTTCTCAAATGACAATATTTGTCACAACACAGTGCATGGTAGAGTGATTGGTTATAGTTAGTATTCTCTGGTTAATGAGCTGAAAAGAGTGTGCAACTAGGTCGGCTACTTAGAGTAATTTGAAGGTCATCAATAAATTGTAAATGAAAGTTATAACTATGACTTTATCATTTTTAAAGTTTATGTAGTTTAAACTTGGTTTGTATTGGGAAAGTAAGTTTTTCTTACTATAACTAAGTTTTAACCTTTGTTTTTTTGTTGAATATACATAAATACATATGTGTATTCAATAACAAAACATATATATGTATATATATTATATATGAAATAACGCAACAATGAACAATTTAAAAAACAATTCTAATTTTCAATATTAACAGTAATATAAATTGAAAATTAAAAATCGTATATGTAAAACAACAAAAATATTTCACTTAAATACAATATTAATTCAAATATCTTAAAATGACATTTAATTACTTATAGGGTGCACTAATTCAACAGCAAAACAATGTATTTAACATATATTAAAACAATTTTAATAAATGCATATATATTTATGAATAATATTACAAATAAAATAAATTGAAACATCATATATACATAAAAATATATAAAACATGTATAGACTAAAGAAATATAGTTACAACCTTTCTGTACAAATGAAATTAACTGTAATCAACAGTAAGAAAACTATATTCCAGAGGGCTTACATGTACTATTCCCACTCCATTATAAACAACAGTGTAGAAAGCGTGGACTTCTGAGAAGTTACGTTTACTATTCCCAGTATAGCCTAAGCTACGGCACAAAAACTGTTGGACTTCAGAGGTGTTAAATTTACTATTCCCACTCCAGTCTAAGCAACAGCAGGGAAAGCACTGGATTTCGGAAGGGTTAGATTTAATATTCCCACTCTGGTGAAAGCAACGGTAAGGGAAGGTTTGGATTTTGAAAGGATTTTGAAAGGATTCCATATACTACTCCCACTCCACTTTAAGCAACAGTAGGGAAAACATTGGACTTTGAAGGGGTTAGATTTGCTACTCCCACACCAGTCGAAGCAACAGTAGGGAAAGTGTTGGACTTCCGAGGGGTTATATTTACTGTTCCCACTCCAGTTTCAGAAACAATAGTAAAGGCGTTGGCCTTTGGAAGGGTTTGATTCATTGTTTTCACTCCAGACTAAGCAACAGTAGGGAAAGCACTGGCCTTTGGAAGAGTTAGATTTACTATTCACACCCCAGTCTAAGCAACAGTATGAAAAGCACTGCGCTTCTTAGGGATAGGATTTACTAATCCTACTCAAGCCTAAAAAATAAACATTTATATAAAAAATAACAAAAATTATAAAGTCACAATCCAACAATTATCTTAATTGATAATGAATTTAATAATCAGTTATAATTTAACTAACTTCCACCTATAGCCCTATAAACTCAACAACTCGTTGCTAAAATATAACATACTATTATAAATATTAAAAACAAAATATACACCAAAATTCAGATTATAAAACAAAACATATACACTAACAATTAAACAATACACAAAATTATTAATCAATTAAACAATTAATTTACAATACTAAATACTTACCATGAAATTAAAATCAACTATAAATTAAATTTCTCCTCACCCTATTCTCCTGCAAACCCGACAATTTGGCTACTACAATATACAATATATACAATATATACAATATACTATTATTAATAATAAAATTAAAATATCCATTCAAATTAACAAAATAAATTGAGACATAAACTAACAATTAAACACAATTAATAATCAAGTTAAATAATTAATTGAAAATAGTACTTAATATGAAATTTAAATGAATTATAATTTAATTAACTTCCACCCTATACCCCTACAAACCAAACATCCTGCTGCTAAACTGAAGATTACTAATTAAATTGAAAAATAAATGACAAAAACGCTTACATTTACAAACTATATACTCAAAATAAATAGCAAGTTTACCAGTACCCATACAACTTAAAACTAATATATTAACTAAATCACATTCAATTCATTGAGAAACAATAATTTTTGACAACTATATTATCAAAAACGATATCAAAAATAACATTTCTTGCCAAAAAACAACATTCTTGACAACAATGTTCTGTATCAGAATATCTTTGTATTACATTATTTGTGAATCTCAATATCGTATACTTAATATTTTGTCCAAATACCACTCTCTACATCGACACACCTTATCCTCATTCATAACTGTTGACACACATGATCCTCACACATAACGGTAGATAGGTTGGTAGAAATACAGTGAGGACTATATGTCACTCTAAAGCACTGCAAAGAAGACTGTGTCGGCTAACCAGAGTGGTTTGGCTATCTCACTCACCTCTACTACTAGCAGATTGTGAGTGGACTAGACACCATTGCAAGCTGACACCCAGTCTGTAGTAAAAACAGAGTCATTGATAATATGTAAGAAATGAGGTGTAATGCAGCATCAGCAACTTGTATAAAGCTAACAGACCCAACTTTGCAAAAGGGGCTTGGTGGAGTTACAACTAATCAGCTAACCTGGATGTCTTTGGATCACACCTGCATATTGCCTACCAGAAATATTTTAGCAGTCTATTTCTTTATAAATATTACAATATAGCACTGTTTTTCTACTAATAATGAAAATGAATCATTGTGTATCTACATTATCTAACTGGATTACACTCTCAGTATTGCAGCCATATTGTGCTATACGCATCCATGAAGAGGCTAGAATTGTTCAACATTACTAATACTGACATTTGAGTGTTTGAAGGACTCTACTTTACCTAGTGTGCTAAGGAACAGTCTGATGGACCCTTGGGACAGGAGAGCCAATCACCCCTAAATTCAAGATGTCACACACTCCATCATCCCTGACCTGTGAAATCCCAAATACCTTCATTTCACTCTGTATCAATTTCACTCAAAATTATTACATGAAATAAAAAATAAAAAAATGAAAAAGAATCTTGACCCTCAGGTCCTTCAGTAGTATTACAAAATCTTGATGACCAGTTTGACATAATAAACATCAACATAGGGCAAATGTTCTATATCAAAACAGTAAAAAACTTTATCAATTATCGTTGTAGTAAAACGTATATCTTTTTTTCAAGGAGAAGCAGCAAGATCTCAGCTATCAGCCTCAAATGCACAGTCACCACTCTGTCAAAGGAAAAAAGATCACCACAACCCTTCAGTAGAAGAAGCACTCCTACCAATGAGGGTGATCTTCAAGACCAGTCTGACTCATCAGATTTAAATGGCCAACATCCTTCCCCTCTCCCTCAAGACACAAGAGCCACTAAATCCAGCAGAGTCTTGTCCCCATTATGAACATCAGTGCCCTTAAAAGCCCCATCAACTGTGGTCTCCCATGTACATCATTTATAGTAGTTTGGTAAATTTTCATTTTAATATTAAAGTGTTATGCATATAAAAAGCCAAACAAAGGAGATGGACATGCCAACAATATGTACAAACATGTTTCTACATACAAATCATTCAGAGAAGACACAACATTTAGGATTCAAATTAAAATTTATATGAGGCATAATGAAAAAGGAAATGTGATTTTTAAAATGCAAAGTATATACTGTTTCCATCTACTGTGAAGCCATAAAGTCACTTTTACATTTCAGTACCAACTGGTCCTCCTAATACATTATCAACATAACTGGCAGTCTTCAGCAACATATTTGGAGGTCTTTATGTCTTACACAGACATTATGCTCTGATGCAATCATAAACCATACCAAATTTCCACAGATGTGCTACAGGTGACAACACCAAGTCCAGGTTCTTGACTTTGACCTACACTTAACATTTGTCAGGTACCTTTGATGGAAGTCAATAACTTTTGCATCACTCCATGGCTAAAAGCAAGTATACCGTTATGAGTTTGAGAACCATTCCACCACTGGTCAGGCAACTTGCACTGCGGGTATCTCTTTAACCTGTATCTGTGTAACACTCCAAGAAATCCATCTATGACTTGCTAGTGCCCAAGATGATGACAGTATGGCATGGCCTGGGAAGACTTAAGCAGAAATGTAAATAGGTTTGTGACTAACATCATATTGTCATTTGTATGTTTAATATAATTTATGATCAGCAACCACAAACAGCTGTAAAACATAAATTCTCAAATAGCATGTATAATGATATGTAAGATATTGCAGATGTACTAGTGTACATTCAAAACACATTTAAAAATCAAAAGCACTTTGAATATAAGACAAACTGAGCCTTAAATTTAATTTGAAGATTAGTAGGGTAAATTCCAAAAGAGGATATGTTTTTAGGGAATACAAACACATTATATTTTCTTTACAGTAAGTGTTATCATCCGGCAAAGATGTTTTCAATTAGTTCACTCCTGAGGTCAGTGCCTTCATCTTCATTACTGTCAACTTGCTGGTGCATGTCACACACATTACCCTCGGGTTCACACTGGTAATCATCATCGGGGATAAATGGAATTCAGTATAAAATCATCTGTAATGGTAAAGTTGGTTTGTAAGTCACAATTTACTAAAAAAGTGATAGCTTAGGTGTTGGCTTTTCTGTATTCCTCCCAGACAGCCAGACAAAGAGGGACTAGATGTTGGCAAGATGGGTCATCCTGCCAGGATTGTTGGGTTGGGGTGTTCCTTGTCCTTCTTACATTTCAAAGGACTGCCTCGCACAAACGAAAGGAACTTCACACCAGTCTCTTGTCATCTTAGACTACTTTGAGCCCTGGCAGTGGAAGGGTGGAATTTTACAAAACAGGATGTGGGGGTAGCCAGGATGTCACGCCCACTTCAAAGACTGGCTCAGGTATAAATTTTGGATCTCCTGAACCACCTTTTCAGTATACTCCTGGGACCGTGAAAGAATGCAAAAGGGCTGCTTTTTACTTCAGAAGGTTGCCCTTAAGCTTGAGTCACAAGAGTGACTCCCAGGACTAGCTGACCGGCATCCAGTGTGAGCTACAAGGACCTACCAAGTTCAAGGGTCCATGAACCTTGCACCTGACCTCTGTTGGAGTAAGTCGCTGTTCTGCAAATGGGCCCCACCTAAAATGGAAACGGTGTTAGAGGTGTTGCTCCTGCCTCACCCTAATTTTTTGACCTAGTAATATTTTCACCAGAAAGTACCAGAACAACCGCTAGAAGACTGGAACCTACCTGCCAGCTGATCTGCTAAAGTTGCATCACCAGTCTGTCTGACTATGTGGTAGTTTCCGCTAACTTCTCTGCAGCAGCAAAACCTGTGCAGCTGGACCTCCAAGCAAAGGATCTCCGAGCGAAGGTATCCGGCCTTGTAGAGCCCTGTTCAGCTATGGCTTGCAGCTTCACTCTGCTGGAATTTTTTGACTCTCAAAATGTTGTCTAAGTTCAAAGGAACAAATCTTTACTGGTTAAAACAGCGATAGGCCCCCTGTTGACAAAGACGACCTCCTTTGCCTGGAAATCAGACTCCTCCCACTTGGAGCTTTTTCCCACACTCATCAACAGCTTCACCAAGACCTCGTCTAGTGCTCCCTGCCAATGACGACTCCTCCTCGGACACAGCCTGCGGTCTTGTCCTGCTGAACTTTACCTTTTCCTGGATTTTTCTTCAAAAATTTAAGCCGGATGGTAAGTCAGGACCGGGCCCAATCCAACTTGTGTATCCCAACAGCGCTCCATTGTGGTAACTTTTGACTTTTCCCTGGTCTGGGAAGACAAGATGCCCGGGGTTGGCGTTTTGATCTTTTAGGCTCTGTTTTTTATTAAAAACTTTAAAAATTCATAACTTTGGTTCTACTAATTGGATTTAGTGCATTTGCGTGCCATTTTATTTACTACAATTTACCAATTTTCTAAATTGGTCTGGGAGTCTTATTGTGTTGTGATTTTACTTTTTCACTGTTTGCTGCATAAAAATGTATACATTGCCTCTCACCTAAGCCTGACTGCTTTTGTGCTAGGCTACCAGAATGATTGAGCACAGGCTAATTTAATTACTTTTGTGGTTTACCCTGACAAGGATTGTGGATGTTGCCTGACTGGGGCTTCCACCCCCCTCAACCAATAGCCCAGTTTCCCACAGGTGTTATGATTCAGCCTGTACTTCTTAATGTTATGCCTTTCCTGCATGGATTCTAGATCTGGATATGATTTGAACAAACCTTCATTACATTGAGATATCTTTCTCCATCTTGCCAGGGATGCAATGTGTCAATGATATAGCTTCACACATGTTTGCTGGACAAATTTTGTATAAAGTTTGCTATACTCTAATATTTTACAATCTATAAACATACATTAATAGCCAAAATGGAAAATGTATTAAATACATCTTTGAGTAAAAAAACAAATATTTTAAAGTAATCATTAACATCTTGATCTTTTTATAAATTTTACAAATAATGTTTTGATAGTAGAAGCTTCTATAGCACTTTTTTCTTTCTGTCATTTTTTAACAATCAATCAACGTTGACATAAACATTGATGGAGCAGATATGCTAATGAAAGAAATTGCTAATGATTAATGTGTGTTAGTAATTAGAAAAATGCATAGAGAATAAATATTAGAAAATAATGTGTATAATCGAAAATGTGCCCTCGGAGAGTGGTCAACCATGTGTATTAACAGATGCTAAATAATGGAGAGATGAATAAGAAAATGTAATAATATATCATAACTGGATGTATAACCTATGTTTTATGTTAATTCATATTCTTAAATTATCCGGACTAAAGGCCTGGTTTCGCTGGGGCCTTGCTTGCTCATAACATGGAGACTTCGGAAAGATTTGCGAGGACTGGTAAATGGAAGGAGAAACTTTGAACCGCTCAGAGTTCAAGCCACTCAGCTAGAACATTCTGCAAATGTACGAACGGACAGGAGATGATGAAGACAATTTGAAACAATTATGTGTAGTGTAGGCTAAATGTACTTTCCCAGGCTTGAACAATAGAGGCACTGACTAAAGACTCGTATGCAACAATTTCGTTACCTGAGGAGCCGGAAGAACCAATCAGTTTTATGGGACATAAAGCATATGCGAAATTGAAGATTTGTTAAACAAAAACTTTAAGTTAGAGTTATAACTTCCAACGGACTGACCAATTAGCAATTATTGGCATGGACTGGGAGACCCTAATAAAAAGTCATGACAAGCGGAGCGAAATCAGAACTGCGAGGAGAAAGTTGATGACGTCAGGAGACGCTGTCCGATGTCCCGATAATTGGGCTTGTACTCTGTGAGCCTGATGAGCCTGATACATAGCTGACCATTGATGACCTGAGGACGAAGACTGACTCGTTGCTGATCCATCCTGGATAGGCAGCTATGAAAATGTGACTGACAAATTTGTGCTTTTTCTTCTGTCAACTGTGCTGTTTCTGATTAGATTTTCTCTCTTTAGATAGATTTTTTCCAAATAAATGGTTTTATCTAAATTGTTTTCGCATGAAACCCCACATGCTGATGCCAATCTTGGTTAGGTAGGCTGACAGGGGAGACATTGACGGTGACAAATGGCTGACAAATTGATTTGCTGAACTGCTGACTTATGATTGCATTGTTGCTCATGTTTCCTGGGGAGAAAAATGTTTTTCTTGATGAACTAATAAAGATTGATTAATAAAGACAAAATTAACATTTGATTAGAATTGTAATCAATAGGGAATACAAATGATTAACCTTTTCCATGAGTAATGGTCGTTTTCTGATTAGGATGGGTTTTCTTTTGGTTTCTCAAGGTGGTATATTTGACTTTTTGATGTTGATTGTTGATTCAGTAGTCACTGCATGAACTATGATACCCCATGTGATTCAAAAGATTCATCGACCTATACGCGTCCCCTTGTAAGTTTACTTACTAAGGACCCGGCGCGCTAACAACATCATGGCGGAATGTACATAGGTATTGTCAATGAAGGGCACATTCTACTTGTATTGATAGAAACAATGTCACAAATGATGGATTCTTTCATCAAAACATACTACTGATAAGCCATATTGTCAGACATGCCGTATGTGGATTCTTGATGTATCCATCATGGACGACGGACCAATACGTGCAGTCAATACCTACCTTTTCTGGCATGCGTGATCCAGCATTGGTAATAATGTTCCATGAGTGACAGAATCCATCATCCATCATGTAGGAGTCTGTTGAAGAAAATCCTCTCTCACTGGCGTGCCCATTAGGTCACCTGCCTGCTTATCATCAGCTGCAGCTGACCTCCTCAAATGTTGCTCATTTACTTCTTTTGGGACTCACCATGGCTGAAGGGCAGGTGACAAGGCCCTCAATTTCACAGCTGAGAAGGTGGACATCCTCACCAATTATAGGCAGCTATATGGGCCAGCTAAAAGTCAGGTAAGATACGTACATGAAAAGCACTTACATTTAAATCTATTTAATTTTTAAGATTATTGTGAGTGACTTGACTTGAGTAACTTGACATTTTGGAACTAGCATAGTAGATGTCACATCCAAAATATGATAAGTATTCATTAAACTATGGTCAAGCACTACATAGGTACACATTTCCTCAAAACCAAATATTTAGGCCACACCTGTCAACAGCACATGCACACTGTCGCTTGCAAGGGTTATTGGTTACAATAAAGAGCTTAGAGCCTGCTCATTGCTTACCATTCATTAGCTTAATTGTCACTCTTCTTTGCTGCATCCTAATTAGCCAGTGAGTGACGGATTTCACTTCCTGTTACATCTCTGGAGCATGGACCAAGCAGAGATCGAATCCTCTTGATAAGTGCTTTGATTGAGGTACTATCTCTTCTTCCCCTACTACACACCTATTTTCTGAAGTGGTTCTTCCTTTAACACCACCTCACCCCAAACATTAACAAGCAACATGAGAAACTGTGCCTTTTGTACTATATTTATTTTTGAAAATACTTTTCAATACTTTTGTAATAATTACGTTTTTACTCTGTTTAGGAATACAACTACATTGTTGAACTTTTTATCAATCAGATTTACTAATCTTTTCATAAAAAAGATTTTCTATTGCATATTCTCGATCAAAAACGTTTTTCAGTGTGGAGGTTCCTTTTTACTTATTCATAATGGTTACATACTGCACCTCCAGTTGTTTCTATTTTCATGCTAACATCACTATGTGGCCAGGGCTTTGGCTGTCCCTGCCATGGCCACACCTCAGGACGTGGTCACTCATCTAGTTTAGGCCAGATCACACTGGTCTTTGTAGACATTTTTTCAGTTTTTTTTTTTTTGCAAGTTGCCGTTGTGTTTTTTTAGCTTTGTTGTTTTTTAAATGGGTATGGGGGTTATTCAGATTAGCTGTTTCACAATGACATCAGCTTTGGAGCATTATGACAACCGTATCCTTGTTTCTGCAGCTGGTAATTCTTTTATCAGCTTTACGCTACCCATGTGATAGATTTATCTCATTGAATTTGTTACTGAGTCAAGGCGACTAACTAGAACCTACTTTATTTTATGGAGGACTCACTTTTTGGGGAAAGGAGTTGAGACTGGGTTGTCTGGGTTTTGCCGTAAAAACCATCCTCTGGTGTTCCTCGAATGTTGTAATTACAAAGTTACTGAGCATCCTGTTCTGTTTGCTTTGGTTAGCGTTCCTGAAATTGTATTGCATCTTATACTCTTGGAGTGTCTTCTGCTCATGTCACCTATTTACTTTTTGGTGGGAAGACATAACAAGTTGCCTTTTTTTGATATTCCCAATTTTTTTTCCACATAATTTGTGTTTTGCATTGAGCTTGATTAAGCATTTTTCTTACCAATGTGGAGTACATGACGGATGTTTTAACCAATACATCCAACTGAGAATAAATTAAATAAGTATGCTCTATAAGTTACACACGCATTTCTTCAGCAAGTGCTTAACTGATTCAGCTAACTATTCCTACCAGAATATGACCATGCTAACCAATGTACTTTCAGGTTTTTGTAAGCCAGTTAGGGCCTCATTACGAGTTTGATGGTCCAAGGATCACCATGTTGGCGGTCCGCCCACCAACAGGCTGACAGAGAAGACCGCTAAATTATGACATTGGCGGTGATGCATACAGAATCCTGCCAAAAGCACTGCCGGCACCGCCAGTGCGGTCAGACCCTCCATGGTTGATTGCAGCCACCACCAGTCCGGCAGAGACCATGTATCCGCTGGACTCATTACGCGGTTGCATACTGCCAATATTTCCCCCACAGTTGGACCACCACAGAACACCAGCCGGAAATGAACAGTATAAAACGCTCACCTCCAGGAAGCCTTACGTCCAGAGCTGCCATGGAACCACAACTAGACGTCATCCTGCTGCTTCTGCTTCTGCTCCCAGAAAGACAACAGAATCATTGCCGACGAGGACGACAGCAACCGTAAATACACACACTCACCTGTTACATTTGTGAAATGTATAAATTTGAACTGTAACATAACATAAGATAGGGAGTGGGTGCAAGGGCTATACTCACACGTAACAGTACAGTGACACACACACACTCACATACAGCAACAAATACACTCACACATATACAGTAGTCACACTGCAGCCAGCACACACACACCACACGTCAATAACACACAGTTATGCCGGCAAAACATCACAGGCCCAGCCTCACAAATACACATACAACATACGAACATGTAATAACAACCCTACAACCGCATAAATAGAAACACATGTCAAACATTCACTACCGACACTGGCCAGGGACTTCACATACATACAACACAATATACAGCCATCGCTGATGGAACTCACACAATTACACCATCATACAACCTACCAATCGACAAACACATCACACACACACACAGTACACAGAACCTATAATGCCATGCACAATACACGCAGATTCAAACAGTCTAAACACACAAAGCCACGCAGCACTACAACAAACACATACCATCAGTAACACAACACACCACCATGACAACAGCATTTTAGCTACATATACATACCCATCACACAAAGCACACCCTATTCCTGGGGGATAAAAACACTGCACACAACCTCACAGACTGCTCAGACAATGCTGGAAGTAGCACACACACACAAATACTGGCACACAATCAATGTTAACAAGGAACAACTCATGCCTAGGAAAGGAAATGCCAGACAAAGATGCAACTAGAAATACCAACAAACTGTTGGTTTAATTTTAGGAAAAATATAGGGAATCAAATAAGAGTGTCCATAAGTTTATAGGGCAGTCCATTGTCTTTAAAAAAAACAGCACCAGAGGCACTAAATGGTGCCCCTACTTGACTTCAGACTGCCATGTAACCGCCACATGTTGGGGTTATCAAGGGGGCGGGCAGGCACCTTAGGGATTTGGGGTGGTGGTGGGGGAGGGGAGTTTGGGCTTAGGCTTGGGAGGGGGATTTAGGCTTTGGCTTGGGAGGGGATGGACCTTTTTGGGAGGGGTGAACTTCTTTTTGGCGAGGAAGGGGCATAGGTGCTGGTGCGGGAGTAGGGGAGGCCTTTGAGGTGGAAGGGATGCCCTTGGGGAGGGTCACAGAATGGTTAGGGGCGTCACAGGGGGAAGAGCAGGGGAAAGGCCAATTTTACATAGGAAAAATTTCTTAGACACACGGAGATGGTCATCAGAAGGGGGTTTGGGTGTGGAGGTAGAGGGCTTGGTTGTTTGATGTCTAGGTGTGGATGTCTTTGGTGCGTGTTTGTAGAAGATATGCTTGTGGTAGGTGGGCATCTGTTGGGTGGGTGAGTGAGGGTGTTTATGTGTCTTGGGCTGAGGGCAAATGGAGGTGCTGGGGGATGTCGTGGTGCGTGGGTGTCTCTTAGGGTGGTGACTGCAGGTATAGTGGATGTGCTGCATGTAGGCGTGTCAGTGGTTGTGGTATCTGTGGGTGTGGTGACTGGGGTGGATGTCTAAGGGTCTGCTGGGGTGCTGTCTGTGGGCAGGATAGGTGTGGTGGCTGGATCTGTGAATGTTGGTGTGGTGTCTGCAAGAGAGCCAGGTGTTGTGCCTGTGATAATGGGGGTGGTGGGGGTGCCAGGGCAGGTTGTGACTGTTGCTGTGGCTGCAGGTGGATGCTGTCTCTGTGCATGCCAGTGGTGTGTCTTGTGGTGCTTATGTTTGTCTGTGTTAAACCTGGATGTTCAGCTGGATCCATGGATGTCTGTTTATGTGCTTTGGCTGGGTCAGGGACTGGGGAATTCAGACTGTGAAGAGGAAGGTGGAGAGGGGATGTTAGACAAGGGATAACTGGCTGCCGTCAGTGTGGAGGCCTGAGCCTGAAAAGATCTCTGTAGGCCAGCCAGTGCATTGTGAATGCCCTCCAGGAATGCCTTGCTGTGTTGGATTTGAGTTGCCAGTTCCTGGATGGCATTCACGATGGTTGAATGACCCACAGAGATCGACCTGAGGAGGTCAATAGCCTCCTCAATGAGGACAGCAGGGCTAACAGGGGCTGGGGCAGAGGTGCCTGGGGTAAAGGAGACACCCACCCTCTTGGATGGGTGGGCACAGTCAACTGGGTGGGGAGCTACAGGGTGGGCCGTGATAGAATGCGGCGTGGTACAGAGATGGTACAGGGGTGGTCCCAGAAGGGTCTGCCACCACTATTAAGTGGCCACTGGAGGAGGATTCCGAAGAAGATATTGTGGATCCGGTCTCCCCCGTGGCACTCCCCTCGCCCTCTGGGCCACTGGGTCCCTTAGTGTGGATGTTCTTGTGACTGGAGGTCCTATGGCCAATAGCTTCCCCACTCAGCTGTGCCCTGTCTCCTTCGCCTGCCAGCGCTGATGCTGAAAAACAGAACGTCAGGTATGGTCATTACATTCACAAGATAACACTGCCATCACACAGTAAGCATTAGTCTCATTACATCCTGTTCATCAACACCCCCTGGTAGTGCAATTAAAGTGCCAACATCATGTCACAACAAAATGTGATGAATGTCCCTCAATATAATCGTTGTTATACACCAGCTAAGCTAACTAACTGACACCTACAATACTTGGAGTCAAGTTGACCAATCACACTGACAATGCCATGACAAGATGACTTTGCCACATGATACAGGATACCTATCCACAACAACACAGTCAAGCAACAATCAAGCAATAGATAAGAAATGTGAAGTTGCTTATCACTAATCAAAAACACATACTCAACGCATACAAATATTTTACTCTGATGTCATGTAGCAGGCTATGACACATGTTGTAAAGCAAAGGCAAGCAAGCCTAGTGTAGATAGGCCATACTTTCTTCATTTCATATACACATACAACACATACAACCATACACTACGGACATATGCAAACCTGTAACAATTCAAATTGCCATACATTTCAATTTTCGGTTAAGGAGTCAGAACACATGGCACACACACACATCCACCAATAGTGATGTATCAAGGATTTAAATTACAGTGTGGGCCAAGTCATTCAGGTCATTAGTCTTCATAAACAAACTTTCTCAGTCAAGTGAGGCAAAGTAAGCTCAGACACAACCACAAGCTGTCAGAAGACTGTACCTTACATTTGGACTACTATACTGTGCATACAGATGACAATCAGACCTACCTAATCATGCAATTAGTCCTTCAATAAGTCACTGACTGAGTGGCAACATCATTACACATACATCAGAAATGGCAAGCCTTACATCTGTCTGTGTAGGATTCTCAGAGCCAAAGCACATGTGTTGCTGACATGACAGGTAGACCTACCATGATGCAAGCCACAAGCCTAGATTCACTTACAATACAACTCACATGTGTATGTGAACTATCACACCTGCACCACATAGGTGTCACGGCCAACATTAGGTTCCCAGACAGCCAGGACTCAATTGCAACATCCTTCATAGCAATAGCAAGTAGACATAACTATTTCCAATGTTGATTAATTACTGAACCTTTCAATTGATCCATGATGTTGATACATATCTGTGAAGAATGTAGCTGTGAATAGGCTGCCATTGCCTATGAATCATGCCTAGTACAGTATGCAAAAGGACAAGGCTGTGTGGTCACTTTCTACTAACAGAACATTAGCAAGGTAGTAACATTTCTAGCCCCTGATACCAATATGTGTGTGTCCATAGAAGTGTTGCAACACCTCAATGGTCTCCAGCATGCATGTTGTCTACTTTGATGAGACTTTACATTTGTCTATGTACATCCCTCACTTACCAAGGGGATTACCTTGTAACAGATGTGAAAACGTTAACCTTGTATGTCATGTGACATGTCAGATGGACATCACAGCCTCACATGCTGCTATCACGTATCAGAAACCAGTAGAAAACTAGAGATGACTTGAATATGTCTGACTCTATGTTTCACATAGACAGGAATCTTGAGACATTTCAGATTGTAGAGGACAAAAATCAAGGACCTACACACCTTACCACCATGCCATTAGGAGGATTGACCTGTTGGTTGGTATGTACAATCACCAGTGTAGAAAATGACGTATAATGGTACACATATGACACAGTCATATGTCCACCATAATATGCTATTGTACTGAGGGGACAACATAGTTGAGTAACATGCTTCCAAATACATTGGTACGTGCGCACCAGAGAGCTATAGATGGCTACGGTGCACCAGTGTGTACACAGGACATCTGTAACACTTTGCACTTACCACATTGTCAAAGCTAACATTCAGTTCCCTCACTCAATCACCTGGTAAAAGGACAAACATGAGTTAGGTCCGTACTTACCCCCTTGTGGCTGCTGTCAAGCACCCATCCAACTCAGGGTAGGCAACTGCCAAAATGTGGGTCATTAGGGGGTCATGGTCCAATGGGCACCTGTCCATATTGGGAGGACGTCCCCAGCTGAGCATCTGCAGTCTTCCGGCGTATCAGCCGTACCAGCGTATCAGGTCCTCCCACCTAATCCGACAGTGGGCGCTCTGCCAGGTGTGTGCCTCCAGGGTCCGCACTTTCTTGGCAATGGCACGCCACATCCCCTTCTTCTGATGGATTTTGACCTGCATGGATGACATAGAAAAAATCAAGAATGTCATGTCCACATGTACCATACTTAAAGTGGCAGGGTTACTAACTAGTTAGCACAACAAGCCAAACACATACTGTCTTGAGCATCCCCTCCACTGATAGATGAGCATAGGCAGTCAGGCCATATGTGAGGTGGACACAGGCAGACAACATGCATCTCTAGCACCAGCTTTCATTTTATCACAAATGACCAGACAGCAAACACATATGCAAATATAGTACTTCAGGAGGAGTCTTGTATATCAACTCCACTAACCTTGTGCATCAGTCACAAGGTGGGTCAGGGAACATACATCAAACACACTCCACAATGTCTCAGGACTCAATATCTGTCACCAAACATAAGTATATGACCAGAAACTCATCCCATTCTATAACAACGTTGGCACCCTACAGACTTTAGGAAAACAATCAGAAACATTGCCCATCAGCCTTTGCTTAGTATACCAAAGTATTGTTGTGCTAATTACATGTTTGTGCACATGGTGCACTTACCTGCTCCTCTGGTCCACCATTGAGCTATCCAAACAAGGGTAGGACCTCCTCCACCAGCTTCTGCAGCTCCTCAGTTGAAAAGGCATGGACCCTATCACCTGTAGGACGTGGCAGGATTGCTCCCAGAGGCAGTAAACAGCAGCAAAAGTTGTAGAGGTCTTGCTGGCAGTATGAAATGGCAGTCACATCCACCACATAAGAGACCATCACCCCCGGCAGACATCACCATTGGCCCAAGACCGCCAAAGGCAGCAATGTGTTCCAATGCCAATGTCCACCACAGTAGTATCTGCATACCGCCATGACAACTTCCGCTGGTGGATGTAGGTCATTTCCTAATGTCTAGTACAGTAGGTCAGGCAGCTTAATGTCCTTAGAAGGTCTGAAAAGTTTATTTAAAGATGCGTCACATGGTCAGAAACTTTCAATGCCAAAGTTTTCAGTGCTGGCTTTGAGCAACCATGTATAAAAATCCAAATTCATAGACATGCTGTAATACTGATTATATGTGAGTAATGTATCATTAGTGGCATAGTCTGCACCCTCATGGCAATTGGATAGATGGTAGTTGTGCCTATTATATGTGAAACATAGTAAGCATGTCATTATCACAGAGACTTTTAGTGATATGCGTATCCTTTTCCGAATCATAATTGAGGTAAGAGGATGACATTGCAGCAATAAACCATTATTTCCCTAGGTATGTCCTGTGTACCATGTTTAAACTTTTGGATATGGCATGTCCAAGCATCATGTGTGACATATGTATTTTCACACTTAAAATGGACATAATGACTCATAGACATACTTTCTTATATTCCTTCATCTAGCTGCCCTGGAATCAGAATGGTCAGACAACCTCCAGTGTACCGTCCACTAGCAGACCTGCAGACCATGGAGGATTGACATGTCATCCAGATCTACCACTTGGATAGGCAGACAGTCATGGATCTCTTTTGTCAGTTGGAGCCAGATCTAATTCCTGCCATTCGTCATCCCAGTAGCATTCCACCTATTGTACAAGTCATGTCAGTGCTGCACTTCCTAGCCACATTTCAAAATACCATGGCCCTAACTGCAGGGATGTCACAGCCTATGTTCAGTTTGGTCTTGAAGGATGTCCTCTCAACACTGATGAAACACCTGGACAGCTACATCATATTTCTACAATGTAAAGATTTGGCAGATGTGAAGGCTCATTTTTATGCTTTGGCACACATCCCACATGTGGTTGGTGCCATTAATGGTACCCATGTAGCATTGTTTCCTCCAAAAGGCAATTAACAGGTGTATCAGAACAGAAAGAACTTCCACTCCGTAACTGTCTAAGTAGTCTATCAGATCTCTACATTTCCAAAGTATGTGCAAAGTACCCGGGTTCGGTTCATGATGCATTCATCATGCGGAACAGCAATATCTCACTGCTGATGACACAATAGTACACAGAGAGGGCCTGGCTGGTTGGTAAGTCTTATATGTGATGTGTGTCAGTATCTTATGTCTGCTGCCAAATGTAAGGATGTCCAAGACTGATGTTTGCAGACATGTAACATTTCCTTACAGGGGATTCTGGCTACCCAAACCAACCCTGGTTGTTGACACCAGTGAGGTACCGAACCACGCTAGGGGAAGTTTGCTTCCATGATGCCCATGGAAGGACAAGGTGTGTTGTGGAACGTACTTTTGGGCTCCTAAAGGCTAAATTTTGTTGCATTGATAAGTCTGGTGGAGCCCTCCTCTACTCACTCGCCAAAGTGTGTCAAATCATTGTTACCTGCTGCATGGTCCACAACCTCGCCCTGAGACAACAGATCCCATATATACCAGATGAGTGGGAGCCGGCAGTTCCAGCAGGTGAGAATACAGAAATGCCAAGTGAGGATAACTGTGTTGAGGATGAAGGTGGAGACATCCGGGCAGATCTCATAAATCAGTACTTCAAATGACTGTAGGTATGTGTTGTTCTGGAAAGAAAACTAGACTCAGGGGGTTATTGGGGGGCTTAGAGTTGTTTGAGAAGGGTCTTTGTATGACCATCAGACAGCTCATCAGTTGCTTAGCAGGACATTCTTAGGTGTGCATGCAAAATTGTACATGGAGTTGTGACTATCTTGACGATTTTCTTTATTCATGTTTGTTACATTGTCAAATCAGTGCTACTTTTGTATTTAGGACTTGTCTTTACAGGTCTTCATTGCCACTACCTGCCTATATCTTTTGTATTACATTTTTACTTTGCAGATTTCTTCACAAGGTCATCCTCATGTGGTTAATTCTGAATTGTGTCACAGGCAGTTGGGATTTGCAGGTCTGACATGTGAAGTGAACATGAATAGATCCAGGTACTGTATGGAATCATATTGGTGGTGTCTGAGTTCCATGCCCAGACTATCAGGACTGTGGGATGGTGATGTTCTGTTCCACACAATAGACCTGTGTGCCATGTTATCTGAGTCCAATGGTGTCATGTATGTGAACTTGTGTCTCTGACATGTCATCCTGTGCAATCCATAATCTCAACCTTCTCGTTGCTTTGACAATTATACTATATAACTGGTATGTAACTGTCACTGTGTTTCCTCATTGTAGGTCACTGTGCATGTGGGTCAAGACTGACATAGGTGAGTAGCATGCCTACAGGTACCTGACCATGGTAAATGGAAGGGTCAGTGATTGAGGACCGTTGTACTGACCTTTGTCTGTATTATGGGGTACGGTTTTTTGGGAGGTATGGTATGGGTATGTCATAAGGCTTTAGCTGATGACACATTGAACCAATCTGTTTGCCTACTTGGATAGACAATGACTGACATGTCCCTAACTTCATTAGTCTGTGGGTTGCTTGTTATTCACACCTATGCTAAAGTACTGAATTGTGAAGCTGTACTGCACTGTGTGATCTTTGGCATGTTGTCAACCTATGTGCAGGAGGTGCAATAAATGAGAATAGGAGTGTGTCCATTTGAATTATTTTACATTCATCTAAATCAGATTCCATAGTACATGTGAGATGGGACTTAACATAATTGGTACATATGTGAATATCATGTGAAAGCAACACATTTCAGAGTTAACTGTTCAATATAGCTGAAAAACAATTACAAACATAATATGTGCTTTAATTGTTTTTATTAACAAATGCACAGGAAAATTATAGGATTGGGATCAAATCATACACTGCAAACAGTGAAGGGTTCAGTCATGGTGGATGTACTCATCAGGGTAGCTGCCACAACATTTGGAGTCTCAAGTCCAATGTCCTTGTACCATTGGAAAATGGAGAGTGGTTATAAAACAGTCAACAGGGTGTATCTGTGACACACAAGGGGAACTAATGAGTAGAGGATCACATCCTGGCAGTGATTGAAGTCTTGGCACCTGCTCCTCCTGGATGTTTTGGTGGATGTCATTTGTGGGGCTGGGGGGCCTTTAACTACAGAGGCTGGTGTGCCTGAGGCATGCCATTGCCCTTGCATTGGTTGCCACAGATGTAGAAGGGGCTGATGTTAAATGGCCAATGTGAGGGGTCTGCTGTTGTAGATATAACCTACTCAGGGTTGTATTAATGTCTCTTAGCACCCCTGTTAGGGGGGTTTTGTTGACATTGTGAGCCTCCCACTTTTGCATGACTTCCTGGTACTTGACCCTCTGCAGCTGTTTTATCTCCCCCCCATCATGGCAAGTACCTGGCCCATCACACATTGGGACTGTTGTTAGGCTCCCAAGACTTGGGAGATGGTGTCCTGGCCAGTTATATCCCTAGGAGCCTCTATCTGCTGGCCCACAGCATCCCTCCCACGCACCCCACGTGCCTGTGCCCTTGGCACAGTTTGCCCACTCCCACTGGTGCCAGGTCCTTCATTGTCTAGGTTTTCTAGTGATGACTCCAGTACCTGCACTGAGGGGCACATGCTGGTTGTAACTGCTCTTGGAACACAGGTTTGGGGGCGAATGGTTGCTTGGGATGTAGATGCAACAGTGCTGGGAGGAGTCGATTTAGGCAGGGTGAGGCTAGGAGTTATAGACTGAACAGGTGTCACAGATGGGCCAGAGTCGTCCTCAATGTCCTCACATCCAGGGGTGTTCTCATCACTGAGAGCTTCATTCAGGGGAGAAGTGGGTGCTTCAGGTGTTGTCTCAATGGTCACAATGGGTAGGTGACCTGTTGAAAAAGTGGATCAGACAGTTACAGATTGTAATGCAACAAGTGATATCAAACTTTGACAGGTAGATATGCTTTGAGCCATGTACGGAGAGGCGTTGCTTGATCCCCTTATACAACAGTGACACCTGCTTTCAAATCTGTGTTAGTGCTATATGGGATAAAGAGATTTCATGTGTCATACACTTTGCTACAATATATCAGATAACTTGGCAGTTAGATGTCTGTTGATAGACTCATATCTTGTCTGACGTGTAACTTTATATTGTTTATGTTACCTCCCAGTTAGCAGTAGTTCAGTATTGAGTCACCAGACAGCTTCAGAGTGTAAAGTGGAAACTGACCTGAACGTCAGCTTAGGAGTGACCATTCTACATGGCCATAAAAATCAGGTTACATCTAGTACATCACACTGCAGATATGTGTATTCCCCTAGTTGAGTATATATATTTCAATGGGTGTTAGGAAGTAAAAGGGTCATTTTAGCAGAGGACACAGCTGTAGCTGTGTGTTGGTGGTACGGTACTGGCAGATGCCCATAGCATTGCTGTCATTGCCCTTGACTGTACAATTGTGGATCATTCAGGTGAGTCTAGCCGATTGTGTAGTTGACATGCAAGGCTATTTTCATTATGGTACACTGTTCTGGTTTTCTTAATGGTAGAACAGTGCCTGCTGGGAGTTGTAGTGCTGTCAGTCCCTGTACTACCCATGCTATTCACAGACACTGTGCACCCAGGTGAGTTTACTTGACATGTTAAATTCCAGAAAGGGCTATTTGGATAGTTGGACACAGGGGTGTCGGCTGTTAAATAGCAGCCAGTGTGTTGGCTGTTAAGATGTCAAAAGGTGATCAGTGAGCAAGTAAGACAGAACTTTAAGGTGACATTTTCAGTGCTGTGACTTACCCAACTCTACTCCACTAGGTATTCCTGTCAAGCCCTCAGGTGCAGGACATCCAAGACTTTCTCCTCCCATGATGTGAATATTGGGGGAGTAGGTAGGGGCCCAGTGCCAGTCTTGAGGACCACCAGCTGGGGACTGACAGCCATGGAACGTACCTTCCCCCTGAGGTCATTCCACCTCTTCCTGATGCCCTTCCTTGTGCGTGGATAGGTGCCTACAGAATTCACCCTGTCGGCTATTCTTTGCCACATCTCCATTTTCCTGGCAATAGAGGTTTGTTGGACTTGGGCACCAAACGGGTGTGGCTCTACTCTGATGATTTCTTCCACCATGACCCTCAACTCATTGTCTGTGAAGCAGGGATGTTTTGTGGGGACATGGTATTGGTGGATGATACGGAAGCGTTAACAAAATGATTCATGAGGTGTGGGTGCTGTATTGTGAGTGGGTTACGGATGGTGTCTGATATGTGCAGAATAAATTGTGTGATGTGTATGATGCGCAGGTGTGGGATGAGTGCTATTCTAAATGTGGAGGGGTACATATTCTATGGTTCTGCATTTTTAAAGCCGCTCTGTCTTCTGTGTGTGACGTTATGGTTGCAAAGGACTGTGGTGTGTGAAGGGGTGTGAATTATAGTGCAGTTTGTAGGTGTGTTGGTGTGTGGATGTGTATCAGGTATGTGGAATTTAAACTATCCAATATGGTGTAGTGTATTACTGTGCTGACCGCCACAGTTAGCAGCGCCATTGGTTTTTACAATGGAAGAACCGCTATTTTGATTTGTGGGACGCAATAGGTTCAAAGGATCTTTGGAGTGGTGGTGCAACTGCCTCGTTCCTGCCCTCCTGAGTCCTGGCAGTGTTGAGATTTTGGCTGGGTTTTGGCGGTCCTGGCTGTGTGATTTGTAAAACAGCAGTCTGTATGGCTGCCAACATGGCGGTCTTTTGGCGGCTGCAGCCACGACGATCTTGCCAAAAAACTACCAAACTCATAATGAGGCACTTACACTCCTAACAAGCTCTTGAATAGCATGGGTCACTGTAGGGCAGGTTTTGGCTGGGATTGAAACAGATTAGATAAGGCTTCTCTCTCCTGTTACGTTCAGAAAGGTGGTAAACCTAAAGCCAAGTACTCCACGCCAAAAAATGCCACTCCACTCCACAGCACACAATACCATTCCATGCCACGCAATGCTATTCCATGTCACACAATACTATACCACTCTCCATAATGCCATTCACACTGAACAGTGCCTCTCCACTCCACAAAACACAATGTAACTCCTCTCCGACACAGCCAATAGATCTCACACAGGTAAGCACTACTGGCTTTACCAATGCTTGTTATGTACATTGCAAGTCTAAAATTTGAGGTGTATTACTTTATTTAACATACGTTTTTCTGAGGAATATTAAAAACACAGCATCCTGGGTCACTTTCCAGCTTTCTCAAGTAAACATCAACATCTGACCAAAGACACACACATATATATTTTGTATTCATACAAATCTGCCTGCAACATTAATCCAGGCGTGTAATATACTCCACCACCTCTAATGATTGCAAAATGAAATTAAATCTTAAATTATGAACCATAGTAGTTAATCAGCCAGGAATTGCGATCAAAAGCAACCCAGTCAGACATTGGTGATTGCATGGTGATTGGCATAGAGCACCCTCTACATAAAACACAGAGGTCCTGTGTTTCTGTTAGTCAGATGTCTACTCCATCACAACATGGCATGTAGACCACACAGAAAGTTAGAAGTCAAATATTATGTATGCCATTTGTAAAAAGGAGAATAGCTTATCGATCATATTGTCATGAAGTAAAGAAATCAACTCCCAGAGTTTGGTCTGTAATGGCACTTGACCAGCTTTAAATGATGGCCAAAGTAAAACAAACATACACTTTTCACAACAATAGTAAAGCAAAACAATGGTCATGATTTGTTAGTTCTTTGGCATGTTACTCCCACATAATCTAACAGATATCTTGTATATCATGCACTTGTAAAAAAATGGATGGTATACATTAGACAAGCTCACAATTAGTCCCAATGTATGTTACATTAAAATGTTATCATATATACATAATCACATTTTAAATTTTGTAATATTTACCATAACATGATTCTTTGCAGTTTTGCTGTAGTCTTATCTTCAACTGTGTTTGTCAGCCCCTACCTTAAGAAAAAGATGTGGCACTCCATTGGTAGCCAAGCATGACAAAACCAAAGGCACTACAGCATCCACTGTCACAACACTGGGAGTTCCTTCTACAGTATTCCTGCCGCATTGCATGGTTCTTCCTGCAAAACAAGGCGTCCTGCAGTACCTGACCCTCATGATGCGGCTTATTCTGGTACCAGCCCATTCTGATTTAAATGGGGAGATGAAAGCCATGGAACAGCGACAAAGGGGTTTCTTTACTCAAGTGAAAATCTATAGATGTTATTCTTAACACTTCTTTACAGTTTCAGGTTGCATTATAATGTGAAAAAATCAAATATGTATATATATAATTTTTATATATATATAAATATATATATATATGATCCATCAAACGGTCCACATTGTAGCGTGCAAATTCACGGGTGCACACGTGAGGAAAGGACCATTCCTCTACAATCTCCAAAAACAAACAATTGTGAAGCAATTGACTTGTTGCACTCCAGAAGAGTTTATTATTTATTATTTTATCCAAAAGTGTACTCCAACGACAAGACCAACGCGTTTCGACCTTTCGGTCTTGCTCACATTATACGTATATCTGATATTATTACCAGTGCCATGTAATATATTAGACTTAGGGCCTGATTTAGTTTGGTGGATGGCTATTGCATCTCAAATGTGATTAATATCCAAGCCACCAATTTACAAGTGCCATTGGATATGATGCACTTGTAATAAGGCAGTAACACAATCATCAAACTCTAAATCAGCCCCTTTGGCAATAAAGTTTTTCTAACTTTGCAGATGGGATATCTGTGGCATTATTGATGAAGTATGCCTTCTAGAAACTCACAACCTGCTCTTTCATCAAGTGGTTCATGGCACTCATAATCCTGTGGTGCACATAAAATGTTTTGGACATGCTCATATCTATACTAAACATGATGTTTTAGTTGTACTGTGCTTTTAAAAGCATTGTGTGACATGGACATTAACCCCTTAATGTACTTCAGGCTGTACTTTGTACTGAACATCCAGGACCTGAGCAAGCATATGAACACACTATTGTTTCAAACTTTGCCTAGGCCCTCACTCAAACACAGGTTTTGTTTGAGCTGAGAGCCATATAGTCGTGCAAGTGTGACAGCAGATATGTACAAATGTGAATGGTGGGCAAGGGCTACAAGTATACACCATGCACAGAGCATTACTGTCAACAATATTTCTTAGTAAAAATATACCAATATGTGCCTGATTTTTATTTGGCAGATGGGGTACTCCTTCACAAACATGTCAGAACACACACCATTTTCCTAGTGTATTAAAGCATATCTAACTTATAAAGGGTTTGGTCAAAATATATGTCACTTTTGTTAGACCTGGCAGCCTTGGCATGGTTTCCCATTACTTTTTGTTTCTGACCTCTTGTTTTTCTTTCTGACTTCATTATTGCTGGCATTATGATTCTGTGCACTTTACCACTGCTAACCAATGCCAAAGTGCAGGTGCTCCGTACTCTAAACAAGGTGACATTAACTTATCCATAATTGGATATTTAATTTGCTTATACGTCTCTAGTGAAGTGCAATGCATGTGTCCAGGACCTGTAAATTAAATGTGACTAGTGGGCCTGTAGTTCTGATTGTGAAACTCACTACAGTAGCACTTTAAACATGTCTCTCAAGCCTGACACTGCAGAGCCTGTGTGTGCAGCTTTAAACTGCCATTTCAACCTGGCAAGTGGATCCATGTGCCTGGCCCAAACCTTCCTTTTTAGTACATGTAAGTCATCTCTAAGGTAGGCCCTTGCTAGCCCCAAGGGCAGCAGGGTGCAATGTGTTCAAAAAGTTGGACATGTACTTTAAAGTTCAACATGTCTTGGTAGTGAAAAACTATTAAATTTGTTTTTCACTACTGCAAGGCCTATCTCTCCCAAAGGTTATCATTGAGATAACCTTGAAACAGTGTCTAAGTGGCATTTCCAATTGGGAAAAGATAGAAATTTGGAGTTTGGTATCTCTGGACTGACAATTGAAAATCACAACTCGGATTTAAAATTCTAAGTCTGAAAATATCACTTTTAGAAAGTTGCCATTTTCTTACTTTAACCATTCTGTGTCTCTGTCTGTCTCTGAATACACGTCCGCGGTGGGTGACAGCTGGGCTTTGTGCATTCCCTCTAGACATTCACACACAAAGGGTAACATTGGCATCCTGATGGCTCATCACCAGGCTGATGGGTCTTCCTGGGTTAGATGGGAGGGAAGAACTTACACTTACACCTGAATAGGCCTGTGCCTCTCAATACAGAAAGGGCTGCATAACCCCCTGTAGAGGGATCAGGGAAGGAAGGCAAGGACCTTCTGCCCTTCAAAAGCCTCTCTTTGAAGCCTCTCCCCCTTCAAAGGCTCAACTGGTATATGCACTGGTCCCCAAACCTCACGAAATCAGAGCTTTGCTGGAACCAAGGACATTCTGCCTGGAAGAAGAGCTGCTGTGCTGCAGGAGGGCCTGCCACTTCGCTAACTACTTTGCTGTGTTGGCCTGCTGCCTGCTCATTGCTGTGCTGTAGAGGGACTGCCACTTTACTACCTGCTTTGCTGTGTTGGCCTGCTGCCTGCTGCTTCTTGCCTTGGAGCGAGAAGAACTGGGTTTGCTCTCTACATCCTTGAATCCAAGTTTCTCAAAGGGCTTGCATTCTGTTTTTGAGGTCTCAGGGCCATCAAAGACTTCCCTCAACTTTGCTTAGGCTGCTGGACTCTGCCAACTGTGAGTCCTCCCTTGCCAGAGGTGTCAATCCAGTTCTGGGCCTCGGAAGTGGGTTCTGCAGCTTTGAAAAAGTAACACATCTAGGCTATTGCGCCATTTGGAACAAATACAGTGCCCTCGAAAACTGATGCATTGCCGATTCGACATCAACTCAGCTCCATCACTGCACGGCTCGATGACAATGCATTGCATACATTTCAGTGGAGCTCAACGCTTAGCCCGGCCTGACTGCAAGGCTCGACGACGATGCATTTACCCGATTGCATGGATTAGAAACAAAGCATTGAGTCTTCAATGCTGATGTTTGCTCCATCCAAAGTATTTATTCAGCGGGCTCTGCGTGAGTCCTATTGCTAGCTTGCCCTCCATTGTGGTCACCCTGAACGTTGGATTTACCCCAGTCTAGCATGGTTTCAGGTAACCTTTTAGTGCTATTGACTTCTAAGCACTACATTGCACTTTAGTCTTTAAAAATTAATATCTTGAGTTCTACTTATTGGATTTTTGTTGTTTTAGTCTAGGTTTACTTAGATAAATATTCTGTAGGTTTCTTAACTGGTGTTGAGTCTTTTTGTGGTGCTTTTCACTGTGTTGCTGTAATTTAAGTTTTGCACTTTACACCCTGCCTCTTAAGTGAAGCCTAACGGCTCTGTGCCAAGCTACCAGAGGGTTTATTTGGAGTCTATATCTGACTTACCCTGACTAGGATTGTGGTGCCTACTTGGACAGGGTGCATGCCTCTTCCAACGGGGGACCCAATTTCTAACAATATTTATGAAGAAATGTCCCCTCCAGAAAACTGTACAGATGTGACAGGTGTGTTGGAGACCGGATAACAAATGTGCATGCTTAGGGAATTTTAACTTTACTCAAAATTAGATCATTAACAGTTATCATGCATGATATTGAGTTTTGCAGATGGGTAGCCTGTCACAAAAGTGACGGATATACCATCCCCCTTATTATAAGTGCTAGATAACCTAATGCACTTGTAATAAGGTAGGCAGAATATCCAGGATATTTCGGGTGGAGAAACTGGTCAGCCATAACCAAAATTAGGCTGTTTATAATGTCAATTTGGGTGCCCTTTATTAAGATTAGTATGTTAAAATGTCTAATTGTTTTACTTCGTTGATGTGTGCACCTTTTTCTATTGACCTTAGTACCATTTAACTGATCCATGCATATGTCTACTTTCAGCTTCTTTCAGAGCAAATGAGGGAGATGCTTGCCACACTTTGGAGAACCTGCAGGAGAGCCTGTGGGAATTGGAAGGTTTAGCCACCAACACTGAGGGTCACATTCGCAATGGGGATCATGGAGATGGGCAGGAGGCCACTTCTACACTACAGAATATGAGGCCTCTGACTCAGACCAGCCCTTTGGAGAGAGATAACTGTTCCTGTGACTGTCACTGTCACTGCCACCAGCGCCTCCTTCACTCCTTTCCCTCTGGTACAAAGTCAGCACCCAGTTGATAAATGGTCTAGGGCCTCCTTCATCCTCGGTACCTCACTAAATTGCAGTCTGCACCTTTTCTAATACATTTTTAGGGCCAGCTAATGGTTTATTACTTAAATTATTTCTGTAGTTCATCCTATTGTGCTCTCAAAATGTTCACATTCATCAAGATCAACCCAATGTGAGAAGCTACAGAGAAGATAGGGGGAGTCCAGCCAGTAGACTTCCTTGGAATGCCGAATTTATAAAATGGTTGTGGGAACTCAAAACCGGAAGGCCTGGACCCTAAGCCTCCCAATAAGTTGAAATGCTAGATCAATTGGAGGTGAGTTTCCACTTCAAAAATTAAAAGTAATCAGCTTAATGCTTCCATAATGTTTTATTGAGAAAAGGGAAAGAAGTAATCAGTTCCAATAGTTATTAGTCCAGTGAGTTTATGACTGTCTGGAAACTGAAATTCAAATAAAAAAATCCGCGAAATGACAGTCCAATCTGCTGATATCACGGTTTGGAACAGATAGCAACATTCAGTAGACGAACAGCCAACACGTGTTTCGCCCCTTAAGCGGGTAGGCGGGGGCTTTCTCAAGGCCCATCCAGAACAGAATGAAATCTCCTGGCGTCAGTAGTCACAATTGTAAATAGAAATCTGAAATAGCAGTAAGCGAGGAAAATCCTCTACAAAGAATTAGCCAAACAGTCCTCAGCGCGTCCTGCGTTAAATCGTGATGTGAGAAGCTTCCAGTTATGACATCATGAATTCATAATACATCTTACATTTATCTTAAATTAGTACATTTGTCACCTGCAACCCCACAGAGATCTTTTAAACATTTAGGCCCATATTTATCAAGGTTTTGAGTCACCATTGCGCTAAATGAGATTTATCAAGCTACCCAAAACCACCTTGAGTGGCCCTGTATGGCTTGATAAATCTAGAGTTACATAAGGCAGCCCAAATCGCTGCCTTGCATTCCTTTGCTCCAGGGAAGTATTCCATGGATGGAATGTGGGTGTTGGCACACTCCCACCCATGGATTTTGGCACATTGACAAAATTGCCCTTCGTGGTAGACCTGAGAATGTGTCAAAATGCTACGCCTCCCTAGGTGAGACTTAACTAGAAGAAATATCTTTATTCTTGTTTTTTCCTCGTTCTACGTGTGCTGCATCCAGCCTCTCATGATTGTTTTTGCTCAGGAAGGTACTCTTTCCTGTAAAAACAATCCTGCCTACAACGCAGATACCCTTGCACCATGAGGCAGGGGTGCCTGCATTGATGGTAGGCAGCCAAATGTATGTCAGCGCTAGGAAACAACAGGAATGTACTGTATAATATTAAATATGATGCATTTCTACCCTTTCACGCAGCGCAGTGCAGCAAGTTGGCTTGATGCGTTACACTGCATGAAGCAGTGATAAATCTGCCTGTTACCGTGGTGTTGATCACATCATTTTTTTTTGCTTAAGAGAAAGCATCCAGTAACGCTCATAATGTAGTTATCCCCCGAATATACAAGGATTTCAGATTCTTGCATACTGGCATAACAACACAAATAACATCAACACAGAAGTCTCCGTGCAGAGGCAAAAAAAAAATCTGAATAAATACCCTTGCAATTGCACTCACAATGTTATCACAAAACAGGGTGACCCATATACACCCTAAGAGTCTGGGGAAACAACAGCCATCAAAAGGTTATCCGTAGAGGAGTCACACATTACTGTCATTTTATAATTTAGTGCAAGAAGCACATGTACGAAAGTCCTTCTTTTTGCCTTGGTCACCCCGACACTTTTTGGACAGGTACTGGTGGTTACTGACTCTTTGCTGTGCCCTGGGTTCTGCTTACCAGTCCCAGGGCCGGTGCTCTGTATAAAGTGGATTTGCAAATTAGGCTAATTATAATTGGCTAAGTTAACCTACCTATAAGTCCCTAGTATATGGTAGGGCATGTAGGTTTAGGGACCACAGCATAGGTGGCGCACCCATAGGTGCACTGCTGAGGTGGCCAGTGTCATTTTAAAGGCAGGTCTGCCTTGCTGGCTGCTTTTCAATTAAAGTTATATGCAAATTCGACTTTGGAATTAAAAGTAGTTCCAAAGTCTTACACTACCTTATTTTTACATATAAGTCGCCCCTAAGGTGTGCCCTATGTGCCCCTAGGGCTGGGTGCCATGTAACTATAAGCACGGACCTTATAAAAGTAGTTTTATAAGCCCTGGTGAGGTAAAAACAGCCAAATTCGTTTTTCCCTCATTATAGTAAATGGCCTTCATAGGCTAGAATGGGGAGACTTTATTTTAATTTTTAAAGTCCCCTTAAATGACAATTACAAAGAGCTTGGTATCAAATTAATTGTTATACTAAATTCCACAACTTCCAATTGTTGGATTTACTATAACTTGTTCAGGTAAAGAGTTTTAAACTTTACCTGAAAAGTTGCCAATTTCAGCCCTGCGTTGTTTTTGCTGCTGTGCTCTGATTGGCCAGGCTGCCTTGATGAGGTGTGAAGTGGCCTGGTTTCACACAAAGAGAGGTGCCTGTGGGAGGGAATTTCCCCTCAGCAGATGGTGAAGCAGGAAGGGGGAGGGCTGCCAAACTGGTCTTCAAAGGCAGAGAAGGACATTTGAATCAACCCAGCAACACCCCCACATCCTGCAACCCCAGACAACTAGGTGCCCCCTTGATTAGATTAGGAGAGGGCAGGAGAGAGGTGTGTTTATGATTTTTGGCCACACCAGTGGGTGGCCTCTGCCAGATGTAACCTCCAAAAATCTGATTCAGCCATGATGGATTTTTGAAGAATGTTGTCTCCTGGGATTGATTTTTGCCACACTTCCAAGGAAGTGGTCATCACAGGGGGAAGGACCCTGCACCTGATTGGAGAATCAGGACCCCCCTGCTCTTCACCCAGGAGCAAGGATAAAACTGGCAGAGCTGCACCCACAGATCCCCAACAGATTCCAACAAGGAAGAACCAAAGGAGAAGAAGGACTGCCCTGCTGGACCCCTGGCCTGCACCTGGAACCTGCACTCAGAAGGACTGCACCAGCTGCACACTTGGGCTTCACCACAAGAAGGACTTTGCCTGGCTTCAACTGGTTCAAGGAGGGACTCCCTGTTTGCTACAGGTGAAAAATTGCTAACCAGAGTCCCCTGCACCAATCAGCTGACCACTGCCCAGTGGCCAAAAAGGAGTTTGCACCAGGTGCATTCTGGGAGTTGTAGTCTGCACCTCCAAGGATCATCTCAGACCTTCTGGACCCTTGGGGTAAGCTGTGTACCCCAAAAGAACCTTAAAAGAACATCTGGGAGATGACCCAGAAGTTTGGAGAAGTTTGGAGAACTTTTGAAAAAAAGCTCCATAGAGGGACCGACCCGCCGCGGCAACTCTAACCTCCTTGCCTCAACCGCGACCCGGCCTGATTTGCGGGTTCGTCCCAGTGAAGAAAATCTCCTAAAAAAAGAGACTAAGGGGCATATTTATACTCTGTTTGCGCCTGAATTGCGTCGTTTTTTTTTACGCAAATCCGACGCAAAGCTAACTCCATATTTATACTTTGGCGTTAGACCCGTCTAGCGCCAAAGATCTTGGAGTTAGAGTCATTTTTTAGCGTGGACACCTACCTTGCGTTAATGATATGCAAGGTAGGTGTTCCCGTCTAAAAAATGACTCCAAGGCATGTGCGCCTTATTTAAACTCCCGTGCAAAAATGGCGCACGGGAGTGGGCGGGTCCAAAAAAATGACGTCCAGCCGCTTTTGCATCATTTTTTAGCGCCTGGTCAGGGCAGGCGTTAAGGGAACTGTGGGCTCGGAAGGAGCCCAGAGGTGCCCTCCCATGCCCCCAGGGGCACCCCCTGCCACCCTTGCCCACCCCAGGAGGATGCCCAAGGATGGAGGGACCCATCCCAGGGAACTTAAGGTAAGTTCAGGTAAGTATTTTATTTTTTATTTTTTTGTGGCATAGGGGGGCCTGATTTGTGTCCCCCTACATGCCACTATGCCCAATGACCTTGCCCAGGGGACCTGCCACCCTTGCCCACCCCAGGAGGACGCCCAAGGATGGAGGGACCCATCCCAGGGAACTTAAGGTAAGTTCAGGTAAGTATTTTATTTTTTATTTTTTTGTGGCATAGGGGGGCCTGATTTGTGCCCCCCTACATGCCACTATGCCCAATGACCATGCCCAGGGGACAGAAGTCCCCTGGGCATGGCCATTGGGCAAGGGGGCATGACTCCTGTCTTTGCTAAGACAGGAGTCATGTCAATGGAGGGTGGGAGTCAAAAAAAATGGCGCTAATCGGGTTGAGGCAGATTTTTTGCCTCAGACCGACTTGCCCCATTTTTTGACGCCCAAGCTCCATTTTCCCCTACGCCGGCGCTGCCTGGTGTTGGTCATTTTTTTTTACGCTCACCAGTCAGCTCCGCCGGCTAACGTCATTCCATAAATAAGGCGCCCGCATGGCGCTTTGGAATGGCGTTAGCCGGCGTTAACATTTTTGACGCACAACTGCGTTGGCGCAGTTGTGCGTCAAAAAGTATAAATATGGCCCTAAGTCCGAATCAAGCGAATCCGAGGAGGGCTCCAAGGACGTCGGATCAAGATCCAGGTTTATCCCAGTTGAAGGATTTTCACCTCGAAAAAACTACTAAGTCCGAAGGTAAAAATCTCCACTGAGGATTCCTGCGACACGTATCCGGAGAAGGGCTCCAGGAGGTCGGATTGGACTGGCAGGTTCGTCCCGCTGAAGAAAATCTTCAGAAAAACGACTAAGTGTGAAGGTAAACTTTTGACTGAGGCCTCCCGCGGCCTGTAGCCGAGCCGGGCTCCATCGCGGTCGGCCTTAAACTTTGACTTTGCCCCAGTCGAGGTGCAACCAGATGACCCGATTGGTGCTTTTTGTTTCTAGGGGCTAAAAAAACAATAATTCTTAAAAAATTCATATCTCCGGTTTCCCTTAACCGATTTTATTCGTTTTTGTGTCATTTTAAAGATACAAATATTATCTATTTTTATAAATTGGTTTTGGATTTTCAAACTGTTTCCTGTGTTTTATTTAATTACTATTTTGTGATATTTCAATGCTTTACACTCTGTCTCCAATGTTAAGCCTTGTTGCTCGTTGCCAAGCTACCAAGGGTTGAGCTGGGTTTAATTTACTGAGACCTAACTGGACCTAAGTAGAGGTTGGTGGCCTATTGCTAAGTGTAGGTACTTACCTGCCCTTGCCAATAACCCATTTTCCAACATTTTTGGTGCCCAGTGGTGGGATCCTGTACTTGTGTTCAGTATCACTTTACAGTTTTAAGTAAAACAAATTAAATATCCTTTAAATTGTCCTAGTGCAAAAATTGTTTTTAATTTTTAATTTGGATTAATTTCAATTATTGAATTTTTGTGATTTTTCTAAATTCCTGTTTCCAATTTTTGCAAAAAGTTTTTGTTTACACAAAACTAAGGAACCAGGGGAGAACATGGCGGGCTGCGTCGTACTAGCAGTGCGCTAGGACGCTTCCGGTTCCGGTTCCTGGGGGGAGTGGCGAAACGGTTCTGCCGGTCGAACTGCGGTGACAGTGGACATACGGATGTGCGCACCGCAGTTCTTAGACCGGAGGAGAGGTGGAGAGCAGCTGGGGCTGCGCCGTGGTGCCGTGCCGCGCTGGAGTTGCGCCGAACACGGAAAGGAGCGTTGCGTATTCCCCTTCGGGGGAATAGCGGCAGCAGCTACACCAGCAGCTCTACCAGCGAGGTGATAAAGAAGGCAAGGCAAGGAGCACTGACGAACAGTATTTCGGAAAGGGGGACCAGCCAAAGAACGGTGAGGCAAAGTGGGGGGGGATGGTGATACCTCCCCTCCCCCTTTTTGTTCAACGAGTGTGGAGGGGACTGGCCAGCCTCATGTGGACAAATCTGATTTGGTGTTGGGTGATAAGGGGCGCTTAAGTAAGAAAAGGTCTACATTTAAACCATGTGAAGGAAGAAGTAGCGCCGCGAGGAAAGAGGGGGAAAGTAAGCTTAGGGGGAGAGATAAGTTGACTCCCTCCTTGACGTATTTTTTTAAAGTGAGGCCGGAAGTAGTCAAGCTTACCCCCGGTCAGGTTAGAGCGGTAATGGAGGCTTCTACCTTACAGCTGGTGGATTCCTCTGGTGATGGTAGGGGGTTGGGGGATAATGGCATGGATGCGTTGTCCCAAGTTAATGGAGGAATTAAAGAGGGAGCAGGGCTGGAGAAGACACGCCCCCGACGCAGTCTGGTAAGGAGTAGTTGGGCTCCCCTCAAGTTCAGACTCAGTCACAAGACCCTTTACCTACGGTTGTTGTTGTTGAAGAATCCTCTCAAGCCGTTCCTGCCTCCTCTGTTGCTCAGAGCTCCTCGTTTGAGGCACTGATTTTGTCCATTTCTGAGGATGTAAAGAGAGGGTTTGTGAATTCAGAAGTAAACCAAGGGGAGATAAGAGAGGTTTGCACAGCGTTAGAAAGAAAGATGGATGGCTTAATGGAGAGAACTCAGGCTCTCGAAGAAGCTATGGGTGGTATGAAGGAGGAATTGGGTCAACATAAGGTTGAGATTGATGCATTGAAGGGAAATGAACAGGTATTAAAAAATAGGATTGAGCAATTGGAAAATTATTCAAGAAGAAATAACTTAAGACTTTTGAAAGTGCCAGAAGGTGCAGAAGGCAACGATCTCAAGGCCTTTGTGGTTTCGCTAATTAAATCGGCTGTGGGACTGGAGGAGAATGAGGAGGAAATCGAAAAGGATATTCAGAGAGACCATCAGGACCCTTTTAAGATGCGTATGAATAGTAGTAAACCTCAGAGAATTTTGATACATTTTTTGACATATCAGATGAAAGAAAAGATCTTATCTAGAGCGTTAAAACAAAAATCTTTAAAAGTGAATGATGTCTTTGAGATTAGGTCTGATTTATCTAGGTCTACTATGGACAGGCAGTGGGAGCTCGGGAAGCGTTTGGAGATTTTTAAGTCTCTGGGTGTCTCGGCTCAGTTGAAATTTCCAGCCTCTCTCCGGGTTATGTACAACAACAAAATTTACAATATTAGAGATACGACTGATGCGGATGAACTACTGGAAGTAGTTAAAGGCGGGCAGACCGTAAAATAGCATTGTTTTAGGGGTTTTCTAAGTTAAATCTCCCAGGAATGCGGAGGCGTTCTAAAATTTGTACCAAATATGGGCCTTATATGGGGAGGGTTCTCCACGGGTGGGGTAGCGGGGGGGTGGGAGTGGGGGGGTTGGGTAGGGCAGGGGTTGGAGGGGGGAGAGCATAAAAAAAAAAAGTGCCTAGTTCAACCCGGTTATTCATTTTGCAAGATTTGAGAGATAGCTAGCAGGGAGAGAGACCAGGGGACAAGGAGCACATCATTGCAAATTCTTTCTTGGAATGTTAATGGTCTGAGGATGAGAGGAAGAAGGGATCGAATATTACAGTATTTGCATGATTCAACTGCTCAAATTTTAGTTTTGCAGGAAACACACTTAACAAAGGCTGAGTGTATCAGCGTAATAAAAAAGCTGAGGTGGGTTTAAGCGTTTGCATATACAGAGCATAATTATCATACTAAAGGTGTGGCTATTCTGTTTAAACAATTACGACAGGGAAATGTAGTAATTTTGGAGGTAAGATTGGATACAGCAGGGCGGTGGGTGGTAGTTAAAGTACAGTTTGATGGTCGTAATTTTGTTTTAGTAGGGTACTATGGCCCTAATTGTGATGATATAGAACCTCTAAGACGGCTTTTTTCTCAGCTTCTTGAATTCTCAGACCCAGTCATTATGATGGGTGATTTTAATGTTGTGTTAGATAATGAGCTGGATAGGCATAATTGTAAGTCGAGAGGCACGCCCAAATCGCAACAATATTTAAGGAGGATGATGAAAGAATTTGGTTTGTGCGATATTTGGAGACAAAGGGTGGGGAATAGTAGGGACTTTTCATTTTTCAATAAGAAATACAGGCATGCCTCCCGAATTGATTATTTCCTATTAGATTTACACTTGAGAGAGGCTGTGAAAAAGATAGTGTATTTGCCTTCTCACTTATCGGACCATTCCGCGGTTGTGCTAGATATGAGTTTTCCGCAGAGAATATTTAGTAATCGGTGGACTATTGACCGTTCTTTGTTACTGGATCAGGAGGTGGTGATGCAACTGCGTAGGGAATCAGAATTCTTTTTTAGTGTAAATATAGGGTCTGCCCCAACATCAGTAGTATGGGATGCGTTTAAAGCTGTTATCAGGGGGAGATTAAGGATATCTCATTTCAGAAGTATAAAGTGTTTAGAAATGAAATTCATTTGGTAGAGCAGGAAATGCGGAAGTATAAGGTTGAACTGATAGAATCAAGTGAGACAGAGGCTTTGAGGGCTAGCTTGGATGGGTTGAGAAGACAGTTGGAGAATGTACTACAGGGAAGAATTCAAAGGAAATGGGAGGCAAGCAAATTGGCTCATTTTGAATATGGGGAAAATGCTGGGAAGTTGTTAGCCTGGAAAGGTAAAGCGGATCGAGTAAGGAACTATATTGTGGAGATTGAAATGGAGCAGTCAGGAGAAAGAAGAACGGATGATGCGGCGATAGAATTTGCTTTTCAACATTTTTTTACACAATTGTACTCGGAGGAGATAGAGGTAGGAGAAGATATGGTGACGGATTGGATGGGGTCTGATATTTCTTTCTGTATATCATCGCAGGAGAGGGAAGCACTTAATGCCCCAATTATGCCAGAGGAAATTAGGAGAATTTTGAATAGCAGTAAGACCGGGACTGCTCCAGGTCCTGATGGTATCCCAGTGGAGGTCTATAAGGCATTAGGGGATTCGATAATCCCAGTTCTGACAGATCTGTTTGGGGGGATTTTTGAACATGGCGATAGCATTCCTCCTTCATGGAACGAGGCTGCTATCTCATTAATTTTGAAACCGGATAAAAACCCTGCGAAATATGTTTCTTATAGGCCTATATCGTTGTTGAATAGCGATTATAAATTATTAGCTAAAATTTTAGCGGACAGGCTGAGTAAGGTAGTTAATAATGTGGTGCACCCAGATCAAAAAGGCTTTTCTAAAGGTAGATACTTGCATGAGTTAACTTTTGAATTGATCGGGGCGATAGATTTTGCTACAACCTTTGGGTCACTGTTGGCAATTATTATTTTAGATGCAATGAAACCCTTCGACCAGGTAAACTGGAATTATTTGAAATCAATTCTAAGGCGGGCCAACCTAGGAACGAAGTTCTGTGGGGTTTTCGACCAGATTTATACAGCACCTTTTGCTAAGGTGTTGGTTAATGGGAATCTGACAGGACCTATCACAATTTCTAGAGGTACTAGGCAGGGTTGTCCTTTGTCTCCTGTTTTATTTAACTTGTATATCGAACCTTTCGCTAGAAAAATTAGGCAAAATAGCCTCATCCCTCCCTTTCGCTGCAATGGTTGGGGAAAAAAAAATCTTTATACGCAGATGAGCTGCTGATATACACCAATAATCTACCATTGGCCTTTAGTACAGTTAAAGAACTGGCTGAGCAATTTGGAAGCATATCAGGATATCGAGTTAATATGGGAAAAACTGAAACTATGCAATGGAATATGGAGGTAGGGTTGATACCGAGTAAGCAGGAAGTACTGTATTTAGGTATCTAAGTGACCCATGATCTTAAGGATCTAGTTGAAAGGAATGCACGGAAATTGTTAGCTGAGTGTAAAGGTATGTTGCAGAAATGGGCATATCTCCCTTTGACGATACTCGGGAGAGTAAATTTAATTAAGATGTTTATTTTGCCTAAATGGAATTTTGTGTTTGCAGCAATCCCTCTGGCAATGCATAAAGGATATTTGGATAAAATGCAGCAGGCGATAAATGGTTTTATTTGGAGTTCAAAGGGGCCAAGGATATCTTGGAAGAAATTACGCAGAAGAAGGGAAAAGGGAGGATTGGCTCTACCAGATTTGGCATATTATGCTTGGGTCTTCTTATTCAAGAATTCAAGGATGTTGTTTGTATGCCCAGATGTTTCAGTGGTGGGCGGAATGTATAAGGCAATGGTCCCAACTGCTAAAGGGGCCTCCAGGCATTTCCCTTTTTAAATTTGGCGATCCTAAATTTTTCAATAAAATCAAATTGAAAGTACTGCAAGGACTGGCAAGGAGTTGGTATCAGCTGAGACGACGACTTGGTATTCTTTGTTATAGCTATCTTGCGCCTATCTGGGATTCCCCGGGCACCCCAGAGTGCTTTAAAGATATTTTAGCATTACCACTCAAAAAGGCAGGGGTGGAAAGCTGGGGCGATCTCTCTCGAGATGGTACTTTGCTTTCATGGGAAGAGTTAGTAGGGATAACAAGCGGATCCCTGTCTAGGTTGAAGTATCTGCAGATAAGAGAGTGGGAAAAAGAAATTAAGGGGTGCCTGGGGGTGGGAAGTCCATTGGAGGATTATTTTTTAGAGTTCTCTGTCTCTGCCCCTGTAAAGAAGTTGGCGGTTTGGTATTGGGAAATGTTAGAAACGTTTGATGGGAATTTTACACTACCGACCGATCTGTGGGGTAACGATGTGCCTGGCGATAAGGTTGGTGTATGGTGGAAGAAGTCGTTGTCGACACTTTACGAAGTAGTGAAGCCAGCCCTGTTGAGGAAAAACCATCTTTATACTCTACACAGAGCTTATATCTCGCCGGCAAAACTTTCTAAGTTTAAGAAAGGAGAAGTGGTTAAATGTTTGAAATGTGGTGGTATAGGAGCAACGGATGTTCATATGTTTTGGGATTGCCCCGCTATTCATTTGTTTTGGGAGGACGTTTTTGGGGTGGTGTCATCTATGTTGGGTTGCTGTATCACTCCCCTTGATTATATTTGGGCAGCTACAGGAAGAGGGTATAAGGAGTGGGGTGAATAATGTTAAACTTAAATTTCTGTTTTATGTCTTTTTGTTGGGTAGAAATGAAATTTGCAAAAATTGGATGAAGGACTACCCTCCGAGTTATATGGATTGGCTCAACGCAGCTCTCCGTAACTCGAATATGGACTTGAATACACGGGGTACTAGGAGAAATGCAGAACGTTGGTCACCTTTGTTAAATTGGGGGGGAGTTTTATGAATTACTTGAGAATTTATTGCTTTGAAATACTTGAAATTGGTTTGTTGCTTTCCGTCCAATGATTATTCACCGCTTGCTACTCCTGCTTGTCTGTTAAAGCGAGCCGGTAGATAGAATGGTGCCCCGCCCTGGTTTAGGTCCCTCGCTTATCTAGACGGTGAGAAGGGCGTACGGATCAAGAGGTGGCTCAGAATGCAGGGTTGAATGAGGACAAAAAAAAAAACTAGGGAACCATGGAGCCTGATCTGGCTAGCCGACCCACACTGACAGTAGTCCAGCTTAGGGGATTGTGTACTGAAAGAGGGTTGCCTGCAACCACTGACCTCAGGAGGCATGTCCTGATCAAATCTCTGACAGCATGGGCTGAGGCCCAAGAGGCAGACTCAGAGGAAGCTCCAGAGGAGGAAGAAATAGGGGAGGATGCTAGCTCCAACCACTCTGGGGAGGGAGGGCATCTGAGCCTAAGTGAGGAGGAGGAAGACCAGTCTTCCCTACACACAGTCACTAGGGTCATACCCAAAGCTAGTTGGGTGAAGGGGGTCCCTTCAGGAGGAGAGAACCTGTCCCTCAGGGAAAGAGAGCTGGAGGTCCAGCTAGCATTTATAGCTTTGGAAGCCAAGAAGCTGGCCCTAGAAGAGAAAAAGTGGGCAAGGGAAGAGAAAAGAGATGGTGGCAGCGACAGAGAAGCTGAGGTGTCCATGGGTGGAGGGTTTTGCCCCAGGTTACCCAAGGGGGTGGTTCCTGCCTATGTAGAGGGGGATGACATAGATAAGTGGCTGGGGGCCTTTGAGAGGGCCCTCCAGATGAGGAGTGCCAAGCCTCAGTACTGGGGTTCACTTCTTTAGGAGTTGGTCCCCAAATCTGGGAGGGATACGCTCCTAACCTTGAGGGGGGAGGAGGCAGATTCATACCCCAGTATGAAGAGATGCTTGACTAAAAAATTTGGTCTGACCCCAGAGCAGTATAGGCTCAAGTTTAGGGACACCCAAAAGACAAGCACCCTGTCCTGGGTGGACTTTGTGGACATCTCAGTAAAAGCACTAGAGGGCTGGATACAGGGCAACAAGGTAAGTACCTTTGAGGGGCTGTACAATTTGTTTATGAGGGAGCACCTTCTAACCAATTGTGTCCAAAAGAAGCTCCGCCAGTATCCAGTTGACTCTAAGTCAACCAACCCCAGAGAGCTGGGGGAGGCAGCAGATGACTGGTTAAGAACTAGGGTTAACCAGAAACTCCCAGGGGGTGATCAGAAAAAGGGAGGACATGGTTCTTCTCAGGGGAAGAACCAAGGGAAAGATGACAAAAAGCCCAAGGAGCCTTCACCAGAGTCCCCCAAAACTTCTCAGGGTTGGGGAGCCCCAAGCCATTCCACTTCTAAGGGGAAAGGGTATCAGGGGAAGAATTATGATCCCGTTAAAGCAGGAAAGTTTCAGGAGCTTGCTAAGGCCGGCAAGTGTTTTGAGTGCCATCAACCTGGATACAAAAGAGGAGATGCTATGTGCTCCAAGAAGCTCCCCACTGGTGGGCAACCCCAGGGGGTTGCTAGTGTAGGTTTGGGGGTGGAAGTTGGCCCAGGGCTGGGATCAGGGTACAAAGAGGTCACCTTAGTATCCGTGGGTGGGGTGGACATTGCAACTATGGCCACCTTATCTCCCAGCATGGAGAGGTATAGGCAGAGGCCTAAAGTCAAAGGGACTGAGGTGGAAGGTCTGAGAGCTACCGGAGCCAGTGTGACAATGGTCACAGAGAAGCTGGTTTCTCCAGAACAGGTCTTACCTGGTGTCTTCCACCAAGTAACATATGCAGATACCAGAACCCAACTCCATCCCATGGCCATGGTGAGCCTGGAATGGGGAGGTGTGACTGGCCCTAAGAAGGTAGCTGTAGCTCCTGCCCTCCCAGTAGAGTGTCTGCTGGGAAATGATCTTGAAGCATCTGAATGGTCAGACATGGAGAGAAGGGTCCATGCACAGATGCTGGACCTCCCTGAATGGGTGTGTGCTGTTGCCAGGTCAATGGCAGCACAACAGGGAAGTGCTGGACACTTGGACCCTGGAACAATGGGCCAAGCCTCCAAGAAGAAGAGAAAGGGCACAAGGTCTGGCTTGCCAGCCCCTACAAGTACAGAAGATCAGGAGGAATCCAAACCTGAGGGGGAGGATCTGACCTGTGAGGGAGGGCCTGACTTGGCAGAACTGCAAGGGGCAGGTGGGCCCACCAGAGAAGAGTTGTGCCAGTTACAAAGAGAGTGTCCCACTCTCGAGGGCCTAAGGCAGACTGCTGCCAGGCAAGAACAAGGGGATACCAGTGGGACCCACAAGGTTTACTGGGAGGATGGAGTTCTCTACACTGAGGCAAGGGACCCCAAACCAGGGGCAACCAGGAGAGTAGTGGTCCCCCAGAAGTATAGGGAATTCCTCCTTACTTTAAGCCATGATATTCCCTTAGCTGGACATTTGGGACAAACCAAGACCTGGAACAGGCTGGTCAACCATTTTTATTGGCCCCAAATGTCAGAAAAAGTCAAGGAGTTTTGCAGCTCCTGTGTCACCTGCCAAGCCAGTGGCAAGGCAGGGGGCAAGCCAAAGGCTCCCTTGATACCACTGCCAGTGGTTGGGACTCCCCTTGAGAGGGATTGACATTGTTGGTCCCCTAGACCCACCAACTGCCTCAGGTAACAGGTACATTTTGGTGGTTGTGGACCATGCCACCAGGTACCCTGAGGCAATACCCCTCCGGACAGTCACTGCTCCCACAGTGGCTAGGGCCCTACTGGGTGTGTTCACCAGAGTAGGATTCCCAAAGGAGGTGGTCTCAGATAGGGACACAAATTTTATGTCTACCTATCTGAAAGCCATGTGGGATGAGTGTGGTGTTACCTATAAGTTCACCACCCCTTATCATCCACAGACCAATGGTCTGGTGGAAAGATTTAATAAGACCCTGAAGGGCATGATCATGGGTTTGTCTGACAAACTCAGGAGGAGATGGGATGTTCTCCTCCCATGCCTGCTGTTTGCCTACAGAGAGGTGCCACAGAAAGGGTCTGGATTCGGCCCCTTTGAGTTACTGTTTGGGCACCCTGTACGAGGCCCATTGTGATTGGTGAGAGAGTCTTGGGAGAAGCCTCTCAAAGAGTCCAAGGAGAATGTGCTGGATTATGTGCTGGGCCTGCGGTCACGCATGGCTGAGTACATGAAGAAGGCAAGCAGAAACCTGGAGGCCAGCCAAGAGCTCATGAAGCTCTGACATGATCAGAAGGCTACCATGCCTAAGTATCACCCAGGACAGCTGGTGTGGGTTTTGGAGCCCATGGCTCCTAGGGCACTTCAGGCCAAATGGTCTGGGCCCTATCCAATTGTGGAGTAAAAGAGTGAGGTCACCTACTTGGTGGACCTTGGCACCCCCAGGAATCCTCATAGGATCCTGCATGTTAACAGGTTGAAACCCCACCAGGACAGGGCAGACATGACCATGCTGATGGTCACTGATGAAGGGAAGGAGGAGGAGAGTGAACCTCTGCCAGACCTACTATCCTCAAATGAACAAGATGGGTCAGTGGAGGGAGTGGTACTCTCTCCCAAGTTGACAGACCAGCAACAAAAAGACTGCAGACACCTTCTGGAGCAGTTTGCTAGTCTGTTCTCCCTGACCCCTGGACTCACCAATTGGTGTGTCCATGACATTGACACTGGTGACAGCTTGCCTGTTGCGTACTACGCTGGACTTCTCACCTCTGGATTTCGGATTGGCGAATACACCAAGTCTTCTACAGGTCCTGGATACTCCCAGATAAGGGCGACCCCTTCTAGTAGCCACGGTGCCGCTTGACAGGCTACGCCAAAGCAGACCGTACCCTCCAGAAGGAGTCCCAGAGGGAAAAAAAATCAACACTGGGGAAAAAACCTCTAACAGGAACTCCTGAAGGAGAACAAGAAAAAACAGGACTTGACAACAGGAAACAAAAATAGGCAATATCCAGGGTAAAAGGCAGGTAAAAAAGGAACAGGCAAAAACCTCCCAAGGCAAAAAAGCAGGAACAAAGAACAGGAGCGAACAGCACAACCAGAAGGAAGTGTTTGCAACGCAAGGAGGAACAAGACTGACTGACTTATATACTGAGAAAAGGGAAGTGACATCACAGGAAAAGGAAGTAACACCATCTTAGATTGGGAAACGCCCATAGACCAGTATAGAAAAAAGAAAGTAGTATAAAAGAAAAACAGAGCATGCTGGGACAAAAACACGAAGAAGACAAGATGGGCACAACATGGATAGAGACAGGCAAAAGGACCAACAAAAACCCACCACCAACAACAAAAGAAGAAAAAAGGGCTACAAGTAAGTGTAGCGCGACCGGGAGCGAAATATATGCTTCCCAGAAAGCATAGTCAAAAAACACGGGGAACGGCGCTCCGAATATCGGTAGCGCGTTCCACCCGCGAAGATAGAAAGAGACGCCGCGTCAGAGCGCAGCGTTACATTGCCTGTCAAAAACAAGCTGTACAGGCTGTCTGACCAGGTCAAGGCCAACATCAAAGCTGAAGTGGCTAAGATGTTGGAGCTCAAGGTAATTGAGCCCTCTGACAGTCCTTGGTCCGGCCCAGTGGTACTGGTACCCAAACCTAATCCCCAAGGTGTGAAGAAGAAATTGAGATTCTGTGTGGACTACAGAGGTCTAAATGCAGTCACTAGGACTGATGCTCACCCCATACCTAGAGCTGATGAGCTCATTGATAGGTTGGGGCTGCCAAATTCCTGAGCACGTTTGATCTGACCTCAGGATACTGGCAGATTACCTTAAGTCCAGGAGCTAAGGAGAGGTCAGCATTTTCCACACCAGAGGGCCACTTTCAGTTCAAGGTGATGCCCTTTGGCCTGAAAGATGCTCCTGTCACTTTCCAACGGATGGTGAATAGAGTCCTATCTGGGTTGGAATCTTTCAGTGCAGCTTATCTGGATGATATAGCTGTATTTAGTTCCACCTGGGAGGACCACCTTGTCCGCCTGAAGGAAGTGCTTCAGGCCCTGTTTCAAGCAGCCCTGAATATCAAGGCAAGCAAGTGCCAGATAGGGCAAAGCTCAATTGTGTACCTGGGCCACCTTGTTGGTGGAGGCCATGTACAACCTCTCCAGCCCAAGATACAGACTATCCTGGATTGGGAGGCTCCTAAAACCCAGACTCAGGTCAGGGCCTTTCTTGGCCTGACTGGGTACTACAGGAGGATTGTTCAGAATTATGGGACCATAGTGGCCCCTCTGACTGAGCTTACCTCCAAGAAACAGCCCAAGAAGGTAATTTTGACCCCAGAGTGTCAGAAAGCTTTTGACACCCTAAAACAGGTTGTGTGTTCAGCACCAGTGTTACTGGCCCCTGACTATACCAAGGAGTTTATAGTGCAAACAGATGCTTCAGAGGAAGGGATTGGGGCAGTGTTAGCACAAGTTAATGAAGAGGGCCAAGATCAACCAGTTGCCTTCATCAGCAGGCAACTACTCCCCAGAGAGAAAAGATGGAGTGTCATTGAGAGGGAGGCCTTTGCTGTGGTCTGGTCCCTGAAGAAGCTGAGGCCATACTTGTTTGGCACTCACTTCCGTGTACAAACTGACCACTGACCTCTCAGATGGCTGATGCAAATGAGGGGGGAGAACCCAAAACTGTTAAGGTGGTCCATTTCCCTACAGTGGATGGACTTCACAGTGGAGCACAGACCTGGGACTGCCCATGCTAATGCAGATGGCCTTTCCAGGTTTTTCCACTTAGCTGATGCGGACTTCCAGGGTATAGGTTAGTACCCATCACCTTTCATCGTGGGGGGGTGGGGGGCAGGGTAGGAAAGTCCTCCTTTTTGCCCTGGTCACCCCCACACATTTTGGACAGGTACTGGTGGTTACTGACTCTTGGCTGTGCCCTGGGTACTGCTTACCAGTCCCAGGGCCAGTTCTCTGTGTAAAGTGGATATGCAAATTAGGCTAATTATAATTGGCTAAGTTAACCTACCTATAAATCCCTAGTATATGGTAGGGCATGTAGGTTTAGGGACCACAGCATAGGTGGTGCACCCATAGGTGCACTGCTGAGGTGCCCAGTGTCATTTTAAAGGCAGGCCTGCCTTGCTGGCTGTTTTTAAATTAAGGTTATATGCAAATTCGACTTTGGAATTAAAAGTAGCTCCAAAGTCTTACACTACCTTATTTTTACATATAAGTCACCCCTAATGTGTGCCCTATGTGCCCCTAGGGCGGGGTGCCATGTAACTATAAGCAGGGACCTTATAAAAGTCGTTTTATAAGCCCTGGTGAGGTAAAAACAGCCACATTTGTTTTTCCCTCATTGTAGTAAATGGCCTTCATAGGCTAGAATGGGGAGACTTTATTTTAATTTTTAAAGTCCCCTTAAATGACAAATACAAAGAGCTTGGTATCAAATTAATTGTTATAATAAATCCCACAACTTCCAGTTGTTGGATTTAATATAACTTGTTCAGGTAAAGAGTTTTAAACTTTACCTGAAAAGTTGCCAATTTCAGCCCTGCATTGCTTTTGCTGCTGTGCTCTGATTGGCCAGGCTGCCTTGATGAGGTGTGAAGTGGCCTGGCTTCACACAAAGAGATGTGCCTGTGGGAGGCAATTTCCCCTCAGCAGATGGTGAGGCAGGAAGGGGGAGGGCTGCCAAACTGGTCTTCAAAGGCAGAGAAGGACATTTGGAGCATTCCAGCAACACCCCCACATCCTGCAACCCCAGACAACTAGGTGCCCCCTTGAATAGATTAGGAGAGGGGTGTGTTTATGATTTTTAGCCACACCAGTGGGTGGGCTCAGCCAGATGTGACCTCCAAAAATCAGATTCAGCCATGATGGATTTTTGAAGAATGTTGCCTCCTGGGATTGATTTTTGCCACACTTCCCAGGAAGTGGTCATCACAGGGGGAAGGACCCTGCACCTGATTGGAGAATCAGGACCCCCCTGTTTTTCAACCAGGAGCAAGGATAAAACTGGCAGACCTGCACCCACACCTCAGATCCCCAACAGATTCCAACAAGGAAGAACCAAAGGAGAAGAAGGACTGCCCTGCTGGACCCCTGGCCTGCACCTGGAACCTGCACTCAGAAGGACTGCACCAGCTGCACACTTGGGCTTCACCACAAGAAGGACTTTGCCCGGCTTTAACTGGTTCAAGGAGGGACTCCCTGTTTGCTACAGGTGAAAAATTGCTAACCAGAGTCCCCTGCACCAACTCCTGAAGAAACCAAAGGAAAGAAGCACAACCAGGGCACTCCAAAGTCAATAAAATGTCCATAAAAGTCCAGTTGTTGGAGAAAATGTATTGTTTCGCAAGCAAGGCCTGATATAATGGTTCAAGAAGTGAATAAGTCCATAAATGAAATAACAGAAAACAGCCAACACGTGTTTCGTCCTATTGGACTTTTTCAAGGCTCAGAAACAATGGTAGAGGAAAGATGCTGGCCATATAAACTATTCCTATTGGGATAGCACACCCTACTGCACTGATTACGAGCGTTACCATGTGCTGCATAAACTACGCGATCTAGGATTTCCCACTTCCTCCAATTAGGACGTATTTAATTACAGGGGCAATTGAATCCTCGACGTTTTGATGACATATTTTACCCCCATACGGCAACCTTTCTAACCTGGATTTTTCTCATAGACATAGGATAACACGGCGTGCTATCCCAATAGGAATAGTTTATATAGCCAGCATCTTTCCTCTGCCATTGTTTCTGAGCCTTGAAAAAGTCCAATAGGACGAAACACGTGTTGGCTGTTTTCTGTTATTTCATTTATGGACTTATTCACTTCTTGAACCATTATATCAGGCCTTGCTTGCGAAACAATAAATTTTCTCCAACAACTGGACTTTTATGGACATTTTATTGACTTTGGAGTGCCCTGGTTGTGCTTCTTTCCTTTGCATCTTGTATCTACAGCACATGCCATAGATGGTCCTTGTTTTTTGGTCCACCTGTGTCTTGTGTGCCTAGAAAACCCGTGGTGGTTGGGTTTTTCAACCAGGATTGCACCATTCGCTATTTGCTTTTTGCTACTTTAAGACTGTCAAGTGTGTTGTTTCGGATGTGCAACGCTAGCATCAACCACCTTCTCTTTTTTTAAGTAATCCTGAAGAAACCAACCAGCTGACCACTGCCCAGTGGCCAAAAAGGAGTTTGCACCAGGTGCATTCTGGGAGTTGTAGTCCTCGCCCCCAAGGATCATCTCAGAGCTACTGGACCCTTGGGGTGAGCTGTGGACCCCCAAAAGAACCTTAAAAGAACATCTGGGAGAAGGCCCAGAAGTTTGGAGAAGTTTGGAGAACTTTTGAAAAAAAGCTCCATAGAGGGAACGACCCGCCGCGGCAACTCTAGCCTGCTTGCCTCAACCCCAACCCCGCCTGATTTGCGGGTTCGTCCCGGTGAAGAAAATCTCCCAAAAAAGAGACTAAGGGGGTCATTCCAATATTGGCGGGCGGCGGACAACATTTTCAGAAAACATACGTGGATGGATGCCTGTTACACAATAGAAGGGGGATCCCATAGAGGCAGAATAATGTGAGTACACAAATTCAACACATACTTAGAAGGATTTACACCCTTTAGGAGTTGATGTGAGAAGACAGTGCAGTGCCTGTTCCAGTACTTGATTCACCCGTTCTGTCTCCCCATTGGTTTGTGGGTGAGAAGCAGATGAGAGTCAAGTGTAGATGTGTAAAGATTGTGCCAAAACTAGGACATTAATTGGGGGCCTGTGTCAGAAGAAAATGACGGAAAGGAGGCTATGTAACCGCATTATTTGATGAACAAAACACATGGAGAGAGTCCTGGCATTGGGTATCTGTTTAGGCGCATGAAGTGTGCCATCTTGGAAAACAGGTCAGCCACTGCCCAAATAGTATTATAGTCATTGGAGTTGGGTAAATCTGTGATACAGTCCATACTGATTGCATGCCAGTGATGTGGGAGTACTGGCAGGGTTCAGAAGAAACCCACAGGAGCAGAATGAGATGCCTTGGTCTGTGAACAAATGGGGCAGGTCTGGACATAATCGTACACATCTTTGGACAGTGCTAGCCACTAAAACCATCATTGACAGTTAGCTAGAGTCTTGTGAATTCCAGGGTGTCCAGCTAGTGGGGAGTCATGACACCAAATCAATGCTTCTTGCCTTGATTCCTTCGTGGAATGTATAAAGTGGTTCCAGGGTGAGGAAGATTGTAATGGATATGTTTATCCTTGCCAGTTACCCAGAGGATTTTTTCCTGGCTCATGCTCTGCCTAAACCTGTTCAGGAATGATTCTTGTTCACAAAGATCTACAATATGTTTGGGAGCTATGATGTTTTGAGGTATCTATTCATGAAAGCTCTGACTTGAGTAACTCCACCTAAATAACATATTGGCCTTAGTCTGTTGTGTGCCTGGATGATTGGTGATTATGAAATTGTATCACTGAAAAACAATAACCACCTTACTTTTCTTGGAGTCAATGCCTTTAATGACCATAGTAACTGAAGATTCTTATGATCAGTGTATATAGTTATGGTATGCTGAGCTCCTAGCAGATATTTCTGCCACTCTTGGAAACATAATTTAGCTGCCAATAATTCTTGTTCAGCAACCATATGGTTCTGTTTAGCTGATAAAAAAATTTGGGAAAAGAAGGCAAATGTGTGCATGCGTCCTGTTGTGCTGTTGCGTTGCAAAAGAATACCTTCTAATGCTACCTGAAAAGCATCTATATCTACAAAGAAAGGCAGTGTGGGGTCTGGATGTCTGAGTACTGGGACAGTCCTTAATTTCTCCCTAAGTGAGCTAAATGCACAATTGGCTTCCTGAATCACACAAAAGGTACCTTTTTCCGTAAAAGTCTTGTAATTGGACTTACAATATCAGAAAAATGGGTGATAAATTGTCTATAAAGTTTGAAAAACCCATGAAACTTTGTATCTCTTGAACTGTGGTTGGTGCTAGCCAGTCTAATATTGCCTGAACCTTTTTCTTATCCATAGTTACGCCTTCTGGAGTTAGAACGTATCCCAAGAATTCATCAGATTGAATATGGAATGTACATTTTTCCAGTTTGACAAAAAGAGCATGTTCTCAGAGTCTTTGTAGGACCTTCCTGACCTATGTGTTCTGTCATGTTTTGTGAACAAATGAGGATGTTGTCAATGTATACTACAACACAAACGTTTAGTAGATCTTCTAGAACCTCACTTATAAAGTACTGGAATGCTGCAGGGACATTATATAAACCATATGGCATGAATGTGTATTCAAATATTCCAATCTTAGTTTGGAAGGCCATTTTCCACTTATCACCGCCTTTTACCCGAATTAGATGGTGTGCAACACAAAGATATAATTTACTGTACACAGTGATCTTCCAAATCTGATTGAGCAAGACTGAGATTAGAGCAATGGATATCAGTTTTTTACAGTAACTTTATTAAATGCCCTATAGTCGAAGCATGCCCATATCGTGCCGCTCTTCTTCAGGTGAAGTTGAGCGACAAAGTGAGCTAAAATAACCATTGAACCCAGTGCTAGAAGGTCATCTAGGTTTAGTCGGTCATTTTGCAAACGTTTGTAGGAAAAAACAGAGTAATGTCAAGTGTATAGTTGAGAACTCTGAGCAGGGAGTGAAGAGGATGGAGAGAGTGAGGAAAAGGAGTGTGATAACATTGTGAAATTTTCAAACACATTGATTCTAAATATTAATGATGTGCAGATAAAAAATAAACCAGAATGTCAGATAAGCATTGGAGGAGTTAAAATGAAACATTTTGCTGATTCTGGTTCTCCATATACGATCATAAATGGAGAAATGTGGAGGGATCGATTTATAAAGAAGATTGGAAAAGAACTATGTGATCCACAAGGGTATAGTGGAGAGAAGATTGACATATTGACATATTGGGTTATAGATGGTTAACCTTTAGATTCAAAAATAGGTGTGCGTGAACCAATTATACAAAAGTAAGAAGGGGCCACCAGTACTCGGTTGGATTGATCAGGGAAAATTGCATATTATTCTTGATCCTAATAGAGATGAACAAGTGAAAGTTGTAAATGAGGAGTCAGATGTTGCTAAGCAGATTTTTTGCAAATTTCCATCTGTTTTCAATACACTTTTGGGTAATCTGAAAGGATTTGAACACTGTATAATTTTGAAAAACAATGCTGTTCCGAAAGTACACAATATTAGAAATTTTCCATTTATGATTAGAGAAGAAGTGTCAAAGGAGCTGGATAAATTGGTAACGTTGGGAGTGATAGAACCAATTCAAGCTTCTGAGTAGATAGCTCCATTGGTTGTTGCCAGGCAAATTAATGGAAAGATCTGACTGTGTGGATTTGAGTCATTTGGTCAATAATATTGTTATTGACCATTTTCCTTTAGCAAGGATAAATGAAATGGTAATGTGTCTCAAAGGTGCAAAGATATTTTCTAAAATAGACTTGTCAACTGTTTATCATCAGATTTCCTTAACACCTGACTCCAAAAAGTATACAATGTTTATTACACCTTTTGGGTGTTTTCAACTTACTAGGGTGCCTTTTAGTCTGGCATCTGCAGCCATGTCTTTCAGACACGTATGTTCCAGTTGTTTGGAAACAAAACCAGTATCATTTGTTTTCCAGGATGACATCGTAATTTATGGAGAAGACAAAATGGAGCATGATTCAAGGTTGGAAGATGTTATGGACATATTGGAGGAAAGTGGATTACAGTGGATTTCACAAAATGCAAATTTGCTAGGGACAGTGTCATTTATTTGGGATGACTTTGGGGCTCAAGGGATCTGACCTAAAGCATCTCTTGTGAATGTTATAAAGGAAGCTCCACCTCTGAGTTGTAAGGATGATGTCAGATCATTTTTGGGATTAGTTGAATACTGCACTAAAATTATTCTATGGTTTGCTGACAAAAGTTTCAATTTAAGGCAACTGTTTAAAACAAAGTCAAATTTGAATGGTCTAAGGAGTGCCAGGAAGAGTATGCCTGCATCACTTCAGAAATTGATAAAGTTTAAGCTTTGTAATGTTTTGATCCAAATTTGGATAGCTGTATCACAACTGATGGCAACAGTAAGGGGTTGGGTGAGGTGTTAAGCCAGAAAGACAAGAAGGAAGGGAACATATATTAACTTTTGCTTCCAGAGCCCTTTCACCAACCGAGGAAAAGTATCCCATAATTGAGAGAGAGGAGTTAGCATGTGCTTTGGCTTTGGATCATTTCAGGGCTTTCGTATGGGGCAAACTTGTAACAATTTTTTGCAATCAATAACCACTACTGAAGTTATTTACAACAGAGAATATAATAAATGCCTCAGCAAGGATTGCAGGACTGTCAACAAGGATGCAGGACTATCTACATAAACTGGTATATTTGCCTGGCAAAGACAATCAAGTAGCACACTGTTTATCTAGAATGCCAACCAAATTGGAGGAGCGTGAGGATGAAAATTTGAATAACTTTCAAGTAGCTTTTGTACATGGTGATGGTAGTCATGCTGTATGCAAGAAAGAATGGATGTCTGAATAGGACAAAGATGAAGTGCTGACTGTAGTGAAGAAATATATGTAAGAATACTGACCTGATAAATGTAAATTGCAAGAGGAAGATAAGCCTTTTTGGAAAGACAGGTCACAATTGTCTGTGGAGAATGGTACAATTATGAGGGGTGAACGGATTGTTCCTCCAAAGAGCTTAAGGAAAATAATTCTGGAGTTATGCCATGAAAGACTTTTTGGCATAGTGAAAACAAAAGGTGTAGTAAGGAATTTATTCTAGTGGCCAACTGTGGATGCTGAGGTAGAAAGGTATGTGAGTGATTGTTCCAAGTGTTCTAGTGCTGATAAAACATTACAAATTTTGAGACCACCAATGTGTGAAAATTTCTTACCAGAACAATTGTGGGAATTAGTAGTGATAGACATTGTTGAACCGATAAGTGAAGAACAAAAATATGTAATTGTTTTGATGGATTTGTTGTGGAGAGGGCAGAATCAAAATGTGTATTGGAATTTTTGGATAAAGTCTTTGTGTCCGAAGGTTTGATCAAGGCGGTATTAAGTGACAATGGGGTCCAATGTTTGTCCAATGCATCTAAATACTATTTTAAAAGGATTGATGAGCAACATAAAACCACATCTCTATATAATCCTAGTTGCAACGGCATGGTGGAAAGATTCAACAGGGTGATAAAGAGAGTTATTCAGTTGGCTTTTGCTAGTGGCACAGATTGGAAGGTACAATTGCACAAGGCAGAATGGGCATATAGAGTGATGAAGAATGAGGTTACAGAGCTGCTACTATTTGTAATAATGAGAGAATGCAAACCCTGGTCTAAGTACAATTTAAATTGCTTGCATCAACCTAGTGGAACAGTGGTCTTTGGAATCGGTTCATGATGAAAGAAAAGCATTCTGAAATGAAAAAAACATTATGATGAGCTTCATTGAGTTAAATCCACCAACATTGTAGTTGGAGATTGGATTCGTGATAAGAAACCAGGTAGGGTGATAAAGAGACATAGGGCCTGATTCCGACCTTGGCAAAGGGGATTGCTCTGCCCCAAATGTGGCAGGTATCCCTCCCACCATATTAAAAGTTCCATTGTATCCTATAAAACTTGTAACACTGCGGACGGGATATCTGTCAAATGTGGGACGGAGTAATACCCTCCACCAAGGCCATAATCAGACCCATAGTCAATTTTATGAACCAGAGGAAATGATAGAAGTGTTGAATAACGCAGTTAGAGTGAGCAATGAAAAGGTGTGGAATCTTAAACATGTGGCAGAAATGTGAAGCAAGGAAGATTAATTCTTCAAATAAGGATTTTCAATGGTTGGAGATTGAGGTTGAAGATGCTGCATATAGCGAAGGAAGTTTTAATGGTAATAATGAGAGTAGGACAAACATACGTAATCCAGTGAATAATGATGAAGTGAATGAGAATATTGGAGGTAGTGAAACAAGTACAGATGCGGAAGCATTGGATGGCTGAAAGATTTTGTGTGGGGAGAAAAGGTTTTCCTGAGTTAAGAATAAGAATAATTGTTGGTTGTGCACAAGATAGTACCAGTAGGGTATGGTGGAATTATATTAGAGTTTTTATTCACATATTCATAAAGTATTTCAGTTGTTATTCACATATTCATAAAGTACAATACGTATAGTTAAGCAGAAATGGTACAGTTATTTTGAATGTTGATATATCAAATTTTTTAAATGTTATTTTTTTCCTTCATTTGTTTGTTTATTTTGAAAGAAAGGGGATGTGTTGTGTTTACACTTGAATGTATTCTAACGTGTTGTACCATTGCTAGGTGCTGTATGGAATACTACATCAGAGGAACGGCAGAATCAGATGGATAGGACATGTATGAACAGGCTCCAGATTATAAAGTTGTGTTCAGAGCACTTTGTGTGGATTCCTTAACACAACAACGGTTCAGGTTTGCATTGCTTACATGTGGTATATGAAAAGAACTAGCTTCCAGTAGCTCCAGAATCTAAGAATATAGGTAATACCTTTCGATGATGGGGTGCAAGTGCTCGGGTGACTAGAACTGTAAAATGTCATGGAACTTAATGTGAAGTATTTGCCAAGTAATAGGGGATCTACAATGTGTGCCAAGGAATCTTTTAAGTCATCTCTAAGTCCTCTATAAAAGAGGGAGGTTCTCTTCTCTTCTGGCCACTGGGTTTCTGTAACGACTTCTGATGTAAGTTTGATAACTCATTATCATTAGCCTGAACAATAGGTGTGTTCAGGAAAGAGACAGTGCATCACCTCTTTAAACCTCCCAAAATCATGTTAGACCGTCCAGATACCAGCTGTGCCTCCGAGATAGGATATGATAAAGGCAATCTTAGCTGTATCTGAAGGAAAGGCTCCTGGTTAAGAAAATGCAACTTACACTAACTCCAGAATGCCTCAAATGTATTACTGTCCCCAAAGAACTTTTTCCGGTGGAGCCAGAGGCACAGGGACTGGAGTGGTCACAGTAAAATGAACCAGATTAACAGTTCCGATGTGAGAAGTACGGGTGGGATTTCTCATATCGCAAAAATGTGCGAGTTGTAGAAAGGGGCGTGTACCTTTGCGAGTCACCTCTGCCTCTACATCAGATATCCAAGGTGAATGGCAGGGGCCACATCAGACTTGCTCATCCTCAGAAACAGGTTTTCCTGTTGCAAGGATTGAACTTCACTTTGAACATCAGACAGTGCCCTTGCTAATTCTAATGCACTTGAAGTGCACTTGAAGTGTCTTCAGACAGGGCCTGAGCTAAGTCTTAAACATGCAGTTGATCGTCAATATCGTCTGAGTAGTGGAAAGTGCGAGGCTTGGCCTTCTGTCACACACTCACCTGGTTCCAACTGCAGAGATGATGCAGGATCTCCTATGGGGGAATAGGTTCCTTGATCATGGGCTGCCCTCTGGGGGGGAGAGGGCAGCCAATGATCAAGGAACCACAATCTTTAAATCCTACACTGCTCTTGAGGGGAATGTGAGTTGGGATAAAACAAGAAAAAATAGTTTTGTGTCACTGGGTCTGCTCTGCTGCCTGAACCTTTTACTTTTGATGTGGGTGTGGTGCACTAGAAACAACAAGAGAAGTTGTTTAGCAACAGTTCTCAGCATATTGTGTTTGAACCGTTATTTACAATAATGTCACTGACAGGCTTCATCGCAAATAATGCTTGAGAGCAGGTACAATTCAAAAATAAGTTGGAGGGTCTGGCACTCCCAAGAATGTCATAACATACAATGTTCAGTTCAAATTGAAGGCATAGATTGTGCGCTATAAAGTCTTTCCAAGTTCTTGACTCAAAACTGGTTAAGAAAATCTGAAATGGAGACCGTCAGTTGTGATGCACTTAGAGTTAGGAGCACCCACAAGTTAAAGTGCCTGGAGGGCTAGGACTTTTAGAAATGTAGAAACAAATAATGCCTGATTTGCAAGAATGGGTTTTCACTTTCAAGGACCTCAGTCTTGGCTTAATCTTAGACTTATTTATGGATTAGTGTGCACTAACCTGAGGATCAAGTATTTATCATAGTCTTTAATTCTTTGACTGGAATCTGGAGGCAGGCTAGAGGATGTGGTGCAAGAAGCCCAAAAAGAGGTAGCTCTGAATGCCCTAGACTTTGGAAACGTAAATGGAGGCAGGATCAAGGGATCAACAGGATGGCTTAGAAGGCACTGGACGGTACCAGGCGACTCAGAAGGTGAGTGCAGGGAAGATGCTTGTGCAAGACTGGAATGAGGACAAGCCCCGACTCAGGTTCAGATGGGTTATTTATACCCAATGAGAGAGACTGTTCCAAAAAGGCATGCGGCTCACATGAAAGGACATAACGTTCCAAAGGAAACCTGAGAGAGAGCATGTGTTAAAATAATGGATGTGATCGTTGGTGATAGCAGGTGCAAGTGATGGTTGAAATCAATTAACCATGGCAGGCGGAACCAAAGGGCTTTAGCTATTGGAGTCAATAGGTCATGGTAGTTGGTGCCAATAACCATGGCAGGTAGAACAAATAAGCATAAATGGTTACATTCAATAGCTAATGGCAGATGGGGTAAATTAACCAGGAAACACGTGGTTCTCTTACAAGAGTGCAAACATAGGGAACAACAGTACAGGAGGTTTAAGGGGTGTAGAGCTCTGGGAGGGGGGGGGCATGGGTTGCAGGAGGCCTGGAGGTGCCACAGGGGAAAGACAACATGAGCCTGTGCACAAAACCAACAGAACAGAGTGCTCAAGAGGGGATTGTGACGCTACGATCTTGAGCACCTGATCCCATGATAGCCTGTGCAGTCTAGGGCAGCCTAGTGAATGACAAGAAACGGTCCATGCAGTTGATGTCAACTATGTATGGTTCTGCATATAATTGTTTATAGCATGCGCTGAACACTGCATTTTTATCAACTTGTCTATGAAAGTGGTGCCCATCTGGGTGGCAGCTGGCTGTTATGGCCATTATGCGTATTTTTGTTTGAGTCAGTCCAGATAGTAGGTTGCTGAATTTGTCCTCTTCAGAGTGTCTTTGCTCAATACACTCCCTATACCCATGCTTCGCTACTCGATTGCTAAGGTCGGGGTGATGTTGCCTTTTGTGTTCCAGTTTTTCCTTATGGATTCCAATGTAGGAAGTTGGCTCTGTATGTGCTATTTCAAAGTAAGGAATAGCATGCACAGAGTCCAAGGGTTCCCCTTAGAGGTAAGATAGTGGCAAAAAGAGATAATACTAATGCTCTATTTTGTGGTAGTGTGGTCGAGCAGTAGGCTTATCCAAGGAGTAGTGTTAAGCATTTGTTGTACATACACATAGACAATAAATGAGGTACACACACTCAGAGACAAATCCAGCCAATAGGTTTTTATGTAGAAAAATATCTTTTCTTAGTTTATTTTAAGAACCACTGGTTCAAATTCTACATGTAATATCTCATTCGAAAGGTATTGCAGGTAAGTACTTTAGGAACTTCAAATCATCAAAATTGCATGTATACTTTTCGAGTTATTCACAAATAGCTGTTTTAAAAGTGGACACAGTGCAATTTTCACAGTTCCTAGGGGAGGTAAGTATTTGTTAGGTTAACCAGGTAAGTAGGACACTTACAGGGCTTAGTTCTTGGTCCAAAGTAGCCCACCGTTGGGGGTTCAGAGCAACCCCAAGGTTACCACACCAGCAGCTCAGGGCCGGTCAGGTGCAGAGTTCAAAGTGGTGCCCAAAACACATAGGCTAGAATGGAGAGAAGGGGGTGCCCCGGTTCCGGTCTGCTTGCAGGTAAGTACCCGCGTCTTCGGAGGGCAGACCAGGGGGGTTTTGTAGGGCACCGGGAGGGACACAAGCCCACACAGAAATTTCACCCTCAGCGGCGCGGGGGCGGCCGGGTGCAGTGTAGAAACCAGCGTCGGGTTCGCAATGTTAGTCTATGAGAGATCTCGGGATCTCTTCAGCGCTGCAGACAGGCAAGGGGGGGGTTCCTCGGGGAAACCTCCACTTGGGCGAGGGAGAGGGACTCCTGGGGGTCACTTCTCCAGTGAAAGTCCGGTCCTTCAGGTCCTGGGGGCTGCGGGTGCAGGGTCTCTCCCAGGCGTCGGGACTTAGGATTCAAAGAGTCGCGGTCAGGGGAAGCCTCGGGATTCCCTCTGCAGGCGGCGCTGTGGGGGCTCAGGGGGGACAGGTTTTGGTACTCACAGTATCAGAGTAGTCCTGGGGTCCCTCCTGAGGTGTTGGATCTCCACCCGCCGAGTCGGGGTCGCCGGGTGCAGTGTTGCAAGTCTCACGCTCCTTGCGGGGAGCTTGCAGGGATCTTTAAAGCTTGCTGGAAACAAAGTTGCAGCTTTTCTTGGAGCAGGTCCGCTGTCCTCGGGAGTTTCTTGTCTTTTCGAAGCAGGGGCAGTCCTCAGAGGATGTCGAGGTCGCTGGTCCCTTTGGAAGGCGTCGCTGGAGCAGGATCTTTGGAAGGCGGGAGACAGGCCGGTGAGTTTCTGGAGCCAAGGCAGTTGTCGTCTTCTGGTCTTCCTCTGCAGGGGTTTTCAGCTAGGCAGTCCTTCTTCTTGTAGTTGCAGGAATCTAATTTTCTAGGGTTCAGGGTAGCCCTTAAATACTAAATTTAAGGGCGTGTTTAGGTCTGGGGGGTTAGTAGCCAATGGCTACTATCCCTGAGGGTGGGTACACCCTCTTTGTGCCTCCTCCCAAGGGGAGGGGGTCACAATCCTAACCCTATTGGGGGAATCCTCCATCTGCAAGATGGAGGATTTCTAAAAGTCAGAGTCACCTCAGCTCAGGACACCTTAGGGGCTGTCCTGACTGGCCAGTGACTCCTCCTTGTTTTTCTCATTATTTTCTCCGGCCTTGCCGCCAAAAGTGGGGCCTGGCCGGAGGGGGCGGGCAACTCCACTAGCTGGAGTGTCCTGCTGGGTTGGCACAAAGGAGGTGAGCCTTTGAGGCTCACCGCCAGGTGTGACAATTCCTGCCTGGGGGAGGTGTTAGCATCTCCACCCAGTGCAGGCTTTGTTACTGGCCTCAGAGTGACAAAGGCACTCTCCCCATGGGGCCAGCAACAGGTCTCGGTTTGTGGCAGGCTGCTAAAACTAGTCAGCCTACACAGATAGTCGGTTAAGTTTCAGGGGGCACCTCTAAGGTGCCCTCTGGGGTGTATTTTACAATAAAATGTACACTGGCATCAGTGTGCATTTATTGTGCTGAGAAGTTTGATACCAAACTTCCCAGTTTTCAGTGTAGCCATTATGGTGCTGTGGAGTTCGTGTTTGACAAACTCCCAGACCATATACTCTTATGGCTACCCTGCACTTACAATGTCTAAGGTTTTGTTTAGACACTGTAGGGGTACCATGCTCATGCACTGGTACCCTCACCTATGGTATAGTGCACCCTGCCTTAGGGCTGTAAGGCCTGCTAGAGGGGTGTCTTACCTATACTGCATAGGCAGTGAGAGGCTGGCATGGCACCCTGAGGGGAGTGCCATGTCGACTTACTCGTTTTGTCCTCACTAGCACACACAAGCTGGCAAGCAGTGTGTCTGTGCTGGGTGAGAGGTCTCCAGGGTGGCATAAGACATGCTGCAGCCCTTAGAGACCTTCCTTGGCATCAGGGCCCTTGGTACTAGAAGTACCAGTTACAAGGGACTTATCTGGATGCCAGGGTCTGCCAATTGTGGATACAAAAGTACAGGTTAGGGAAAGAACACTGGTGCTGGGGCCTGGTTAGCAGGCCTCAGCACACTTTCAATTGTAAACATAGCATCAGCAAAGGCAAAAAGTCAGGGGGCAACCATGCCAAGGAGGCATTTCCTTACAGGCTGCCTACTGCTTGAGTCGGCACAGTAGGCCTCAGAGTACTGTGCACACTCCTATAGAGGTTTTAAAGCAGACACCCATGAAGGGTTCCCATTCCATCAAAGGGTCAGCATTAGACCCTGCCTTGATGCCAAAGTAGTGCTGAATTCCCTTCACAATAGTGGCCCTGTGCACCTTTAATACTGGAACTTGGAAGTGTCGCATAGGGATCCTGGCTCAAATAGGACACAATTGCAAAAACAGTAGCAATGGATTACTGTCAGATGATGTTATTGGTAGGTATTCACCATTTATACTATTTGTGAATTAAATAAAATATTTATACATGTGTGTGTTTGTTTGATGAATGATTGGTTCTGTATTTTTGTGTATTGTTTTTTCCATTCAAACCATCGAAATTGTTCAGGTTGCAGTTCGCCACATCCAGTAAAGACTAAATGGGCATCCTAGGATTCCATTAATGATTCAATGTGGGTCCCTCGATTCCAGTAATGATTAAATGGGTGTCTACAGAAGTCAAAAGGTTAAGAACTGCTGAAGTATGACATAAAGAGAGGTTTAACTGGACTACTAAAATGCACATACATTGATTTACATCACTTGATGCTATCATGTTTCGGGGATCAGGGCATAGGGCTCTTGAAGTTTGCAGCTCTTGTGGCCTGAGTGAGATTGCAAAAGAAGACGGATTCACGCAATAAAAAACATTGCCATACCATAATTACCAACTTTAGGTGAATGCATTTTCACACTACATGCTGAAGTCAGACTCACCTTTTTTCGCAGTGATTGGTTAAACCAGGCATTGAAAAGAGGAACAATTATCAATTGTTGAATGGCACAGGGCATGCGAAACTTTTGTCTCCCACAACACCATGTTTAAACTTAGAAAATACAAGGCCCTTATTTATACTTTTTTAGAACTGCATTTGCGCCATTTTTTGACGCAAAAGCGGTGCAAACTTACAAAATACAAGTATATTTTGTAAGTTTGCGCTGCTTTTGCGTCAAAAAATGACGAAAATGCAGCGCTAAAATAGTGTAAATATGGGCCCAAGTGTTTAATCAGAGCATATAGCACTGCCACAGGTCTCCATAAATTAAATTTGGAGTGCTCTCCAACTTTTTTGTGGTGCTTTGGCACAGGTCACGGGGATGCTCATGCTTGTTGCATTTTTGGGATCTCCTGCTACATAACATTTTTTTGAGAGGTTGTGAACAAAGACTAGTTTCGTCACACCACCATAATGTTGCAATGCTTTTTAATATTTTGCTTATTAACTGCTTTCATTATCCCTATATGTTTGCTTGTATAGTTACTTCCGTACATGTTATCTGCACATTCATTTCAATAAACTTTTAAAATGTACAGCGTAGATGTCTGTATAGCATGGATTTCTTGGCTATGTGTAAGACTGTACACTAACAAACAAATAATCTTGTAGTGTTGTTGCCCAGAATGCACCATCCTCATTTAATGGGTAGGTAATCTTTAGTTATATGACGTCAATCTCCACCACTCTAATCAGAAAATTGTTCCACCTTTGTCTTGTAGAACCTCACCAAGATGTGCGCTTTGGCCAGAAAAGAGCACGGACCCATTCAGCTCATGCCGCCAGGGACATCTTAAGTATTTTGGGGGCCCTGGGCCAAACATATTTTAAGGACCCCTGTTTAGAACAGCTATGAATTTATGATCCAATTTCAGGACTGTCATGCCCTAACAGTGTCCTGGCACACTCATCCAAATTCTACATGTGTTTAATCTAATATTCAGGGATAGCGATGTGTGTTTTCAAAATTGTAACACAGGAGCAACTCAATAATATTACTGCAAATAGTCTCAGTGACACCCTCCCATTTCTCTTATGTGAGGTCCTGTTTAGATGTGTAAGAAATTTTTATTTATGGATGTTGCGTGAAACAAACGCAACATTACTCTGCAAAATGTCTATAACAGACTCTCACGCATCACCCACAGTAAAATACTTTAAAGGAAAACTGCATTTAATGGTATTTAAAACAATCTGTGTAAGAATTGTTAAAGGTCATCAGGGCAAGACTCTCTGCAGAACAGAGCTGGCTCTATCAGGGGATCCCCTGAAAGGCTGGGGACCTGGGCCAGAGCCCACTTTGCCCATGCCTTTACAAGTCTCTGATGCCAGCCGGGTAATTTGTATTGTGGGGTAACTGAGTCTGAGAGGAGTATATAATTGAGAAGACTGTACGTTTGAGAGGACTGAACCTTCACAATGCTGCTAAAAACTAATCACATACACTAGTTTGGAATACTACCGAAACTTTGTTGTTTCCTGTGTTTGTTAAAGTATAATTTTATGGCAAGACCAGAGGCTCATATTATGCTGTTCTAATCTTGCTTTATTCAATAGCAGCAGTCAAGGAAAAATAACAAACTACAATTCCCATGAGGCCCTGGAACATAGACCAATGGGGACAGATAAAAAAGAGTACCATGACCCAATCAGAGGCCATGCATAAGGTCTTATACCTAACTTGCCTGCAAGCAGCCCTCTTTTTTTGCTGCTCGCAGCCAAGATAATTATGTCTCCTTATGTATTACAATAGCTTGTTGTTATTATGTCGTATTATAGTGGTTGATACCTTGTAGCTGCTTCCATTGTGCTTTTGTTGCCTTTGTCTGTAGCGCGTGTGCGTGCATTTGGCCCCTTATCTGCTCCTTCCGTTACACTCAGGCCCATTAGTTCACTGTGGCACACCATATTTCTTTCCTTACATTGCAGCATTTTTCTCAGTTTTAGCTCGCCACCACCATTTGCCACCTGTCCTCGTTGACGGGCCTTGCCCTGCCGACTGGACCAGGGACAAACCCGTCTGCCCTTTCTCCACCTCCTTTATAATAAGCATTGCTTACTCTCTTGTCAAGTCTGACCTTGGGCTCGCCGCTTTCGTTTTTCAACCGCCCCTTCACACACCCTCCTTGGACTGTATTTCCCTGTTTGGGAGGTGCCTTGGAGGTTGAGAAAAATTAACCTCTTGTTTCCCTGTCGTTTTTTGCTGTTCACGCTATTTAACTCAAGAAATTCACATTATTTCTTCTTATTATTTAATTTTATTAAATCTCCATTAACTTTAATCAATTTTCACAACATGGAGCCTAATCCTCTCTTTCTGAAGAAACTGAAGATAATGAAGAGGATTTTAAGAATAATTTAAATGACTTTATACAATCTTCTGTTGCCCAAGCTGTTTCAGCTTCCATGACTAAAGTCACTAAACAATTTGAGAATATTGCTCTGAATTGGATGTCTCAATCCACAAAAGCTCTATCTGCGGGGAAAGCAAAAAGCGCTCGGCTATGGAAGCCTTTACATCAAAGAATAAACCTATAAAAAAGACTGCACTTGGGATTGGTGAGCATGTCTCACAGGTGACTGAGGGTGACGTTCCTCCAAGGCCTCCTTCCCAGGAGGGGAATTCTCCATCTACTTTTGACGCAAAGTCAAAAACCAAAACCTTACAGAACAGTCATGAAAAGCTTGTTATTACTAGTTACCAGGATATGGATGATGATATAGGAGACGCTGACTCTGATAACGTCCCCGATGTTGGTGATAATTCAGATTTTTGGACTGGTCCTAAATCTAAAACTCACAGCTCTCTCTATCCTCCTATGATCCTTTTTCCTCCAAGAGTATTCTCAATACTGATGGTAATCCCATGTTCGATCCCCAATTAATTCATCATCCAAATTCTACTGAATTGATCCCTTCAGATCATGTGAGTAAATGTATTGCAGCTAAACTGCACCTTCCACTAGATAAACAGACCAGAGCAAAACTCAGGTTAGAATGTCCTAGACCCTAATTACCTTTTCATATTACTTCGACCCCTCTCATAGATTCCAACATGCTGAGTTTATTTTCCAAGTTTGGGAATAACCTTCGGAAATGTGTGGACAAGGCTTGGTCCAAATGTCAAGACAAATTGCTGGACATAGTTGGTCCTTTGTCACTCATTTTTTATATTGCTGAATCCACGAGATTAGACAAAACCGAAATTGACACTGATGAACTCTCAATGTGGGTCCAGAAAACCTTTTGTTTACTAGGTAATGTAAATTCAGCCATTACTCACAAACGTCACAAAAGATTGTCATGAAAATTGAATCCCAAATTGACTAACCTGGCTTCTACGGATCCTGGCCTTAAGGTGAATGGTCTTTTATTTAGTAAATCCATTATTAAGGAGTTAAGTAAGTATGTCACAGTCTTCTCCTTCCTCGACAAAGCCCAGCAATCCCTTAAAAAGGTTTTTTTCAACCGGGTTTTTGCCAGGGCTGGCAGAGGCAGGAACCGCTTTACCTGTCGATATTCCAGAAACCCGGGATACCAAAGTTCCTTTGCAACAGCATATCAAGACTTCTGTCCTCAATTCTTACCACAAAGTTAAAGAGGTTTCTGAGATTGCTACCAGAGAAACTCCAGATTCTCTTAATCTTCAGGTGAGCCTATCTTCTGGCCCTCCTTCCATAGGAGGTTGTTTAAAGTTCTTCCTAAACAAGTGGCATACTATTACCTCGGATCCTTGGGTTTTAGCCACAGTTCAAGGCTATTTCATAGAATTGTTTAAAACTCTTTAACAATCCACTCCTCCTCTCAAATTCTCAAGAAAAACTTCCCTTCTCATTTCCCAGAAAATGTCTTCCCTATTTCAAAAAAGAGCAATTCAACTCTCTCATCCCCATCTATTAGGCTTCTCAAGCACACTTTTCTTAGTAAAAAAGAAAAACAAAAAATTCAGACCAGTCATTAACCTTAAAGCTTTCAATCAATTTATTGTTTACCAACACTTCAAGATGGAAACTATCATTCATCTCTGGCACTCTTTGCTTCAGTTCAATTGCATGGTCCGTTTCAAACTCCAAGATGCTTATCTAACTGTGCCCATACACCGCAATCACAGGAAATTCCTCCAATTTCATTGGCAAGGGAAAACATATCAGTTTTCCTCTCTTCCTTTTGGACTAACTTCCGCTCCTTGGTGTTTTACCAAGCTTATGAAACCAGTCATATCCTTTCTCAGGGCCGAAGGTATAAGACTAATTATTTTCCTGGATGATATCCTTCTGATGTGCTAAAATCTTAATTCCCTTCTTTCTCAAATTTCTATCACCTCCTCACTCCTAACAGATCTTGGGTTTCTTATAAACAAAGAAAGGTCTGGTCCCGGCTCAACAAATGGAATTCCTCAGGTTCCTCATAAATTCCCTAGATGCCACTTTACATCTTCCTCAGTCCAAAGTTCACGGTATCAAACAAGAAATTCGTCATACTCTGAAACATCCAAGTATTTCCCTCAGATCTCTTGCAATGATTGTTGGTCTGCTTTCCTCATCGATTCAGGCCATTTTTCCACACACTTTGCATTATCGAGCTCTTCAGAGACTGAAGATTCACCATCTCCCCAAAAGTCTTCCTTATTCAGTCTCCGTTTGTCTAGACATGAGTCCAAATTAGAATTTGAATGGTGGCTAGACCATTTAGATGCCTGGAATGGCAGAACCATCTTCGCTTCGGCCCCAGATCTTGTGTTAGAATCCAATGCAAGCCTGGGTGGTCCAATATTTGCTGGAGGTTCATGGTCTCCTCTGGAGTCCTCATCAATGGTTTAGAGATGCTTACAGGATCCTTTGTCATCAAAAGCCTTACAAAGAACAGAATCAAATGATCCATTCTTCTCAGAATGGACAATCTGTCAGCAGTGTGCCACATAAACCATTTAGGTGGAACCAAATCAAAGCCCTTTGCGGAGTTAGCAAAAAACTTCTGGGAGTTCTGTCTTCTTTACAAACTGTTGGTCCATACAAAACATTTACCAGGCTCTCTCAATTTTATTGCAGATTGGCACTCTCGTCATTTTCACAACTTCAGCAACTGGAGGCTTCGTTCTTCAGTTTTCAAGCTTCTTCACTACAAATTGGGCCCTTTTCAAATAGATTTATTTGCATCCCGCCTCAATCTCTAACTTTCCCAGATTTTCAGTTTGTATCCAGACCCTCTTGCTTTAGCAACAGATGCTTTACTTCAGGGATAGTCTCAGTCTCTCAATTATGCCTTCCTCCCTTTCATAATGATCAACAGAGACCTTGCTCAGATTCAACGCCAAAAAGCCTTGGTGGTCATTTTAGTACCATTTTGGCAATCCCAAGTATGGTTTCCCCCTCTTCTGGAATTGTCAACAGATTTCCCCCTTCTCCTTCCATCTTTCCCGGACCTTCACCTCAGTCCAGGGGGACCCAGTCACTTCTTTATTCTCAACAACACCCTATCCCTAACAGACTGGAGGATTCTGGGTCTTCCTTCTCTTATCCAGGTATTTCAGAGGAAACTTCTCACTATATCCTCAAATCTTGGGCCCCAGGCACTACTAAGGCATGTAGATCTGTCAAAGTAAGCCTCAGCAAGTCCTACTAGTGCCAGGGCTTCGCCCTTCTCTGCACAAAGTCCTCAGACCATATAGGAAGAAGTTGGCACAGAAACTGAAATAAAAGACAAAGGGGGTCATTCTGACCCCGGCGGTCATGGACCGCCGGGGCCAGGGTTGGCGGGAGCACCGCCAACAGGCTGGCGGTGCCCCGCAGGGCATTCTGACCGCGGCGGTTTGGCCGCGGTCAGAAGAGGAAAACCGGCGGTCTCCCGCCGGTTTTCCGCTGCCCAAAAGAATCCTCCATGGCGGCGCTGCGCCGCCATGGGGATTCTGACACCCCATACCGCCATCCTGTTCCTGGCATTGCATTGCAGACAGTGAAATTCGCGACGGGTGCAACTGCACCCGTCGCACCTTCCCACTCCACCGGCTCCATTCAGAGCCGGCGTCCTCGTGGGAAGGTTGTTTTCCACTGGGCTGGCGGGCGGCCTTTTGGCGGTCGCCCGCCAGCCCAGTGGAAAACCCAGAATCACGACCGCGGTGCGGTGCGGTATTCTGGAGGGGGGAACTCTGGCCTCAGCCACCCGCCAGAGTTAGAATCACCCCCAAAGTTTATTAAACCTCATGAGGTGGTACCATAGTTCAAACAGCACCCTTCGGTAATGTTTGAAGTAGCACACTGAACTAAGAGAGCATGGTCCTTTTATACCCATGCAGGGGCTAAAAGAAGGTGGTACAATTATAGAAGCAAGACTTATATACATATAAGGTCATATGGAAATGCACAGTCCACAGGTAGGATTGGCTAACAGTTTTCAAGGACTAGTAGACACATTACTGTTGGTTACTAATTACTAACAGCTGCAGGCCTTACTGGGCATGTGCAAAGTGGGAGATGCTAAATATAACTTGTCACTAGACAGATTTTCAAGAGTAGTTAACAGGAAGGTAGGACAGAGCACATGGCGAGCACATGGCAGCATGTGGCAGAGATAATGGCTGCCATGACTACAAAATGGATTCCGCGAAATGTTCACAATAGTTGCTAAATACAAGATGTCTTCTGCTAATGCTTAATCTAATCGCTACTAAATTACAACAGACGACCCTTTCAGCATTAGCTGAAGGCATTCGTCTTTCTGGGATATTCTAAATATTCATCTTGTATATTTATGCTGATCATTTCAGCTATTTCCTTATCTAACAAGTGTTGTGCTTTTATTTCTGTAATATTTCTTTTGGTAGGCATACAAGCAGTAATACACATGGAGCAGAAAATTGGACCACACTGAATACAGATACAGCATGTGAAAAATATTGCAATCATTACACACAGGATAGTCAGTAGTTTCCAGCCCCAAGCGGAAACAAGAGCCCAAAACCATCCAGAAAAAGTCCAAGTACCAGTCTCTGTGTGAATTTCTGCAGCAATTTTATGCAATTTAGATATTGCTTCATATACTGAAGGTGAGTGATCTGGAATGAAAACGCAGCAATTACTACAGATGATGCGACATGCACCACCTCGATCAGCTAATATCACATCTAGTACCATACGATTTTGGAGCGCTACAATCCTCGCAATTTGGAGCTCTTCAGTAATATTCCCAAGTGCCAGAGCTGCCTGATTGGTAACAGCTTCCACAACCCTAGTCAATCGTCTCACTTTCCTACTGTTTAATGCAGCACCCACAAAGGACAACAACCCTAAATTAAAATCAACATATTGTTGCAGGCTAGTGTCCGTTTGGTCTACCTCATTTGTACTTATTGTCCTTTTATATCTATTTTTAATGATGTCATTGAACAGTTTCAAATCTCAGTGATATAATGCAGGTGCCAAAAACACAGGGGGTAATAGAAAAGATACATAACACACACCTGACCACCCAACAGGTAGTTGGTAATCTCCATAGTTACCACAAACAAAATATGTATTATGTGAAGCTGTAAAATTACTATTATTTACACCCTCAATAGTTAAAATCAAGGTACAATTGCTTGTCCCCACTGGAATTCACCCAATGCTACGCATACATAAATCTGCTTTAGTTTTTGTAACAGAAATCACAAATTGTTCTTTCTTGTCAGAGTCTCTTCTATTTGTGAAGACATATGGTATTGAAACATTGTCCATTTGATACTCTTCCCATTCCCATTTAGTTCCTTTGTCTTGGGGATACCCATCTTTGTCTTGGTAGCATACTTTATTAAGGCGAAAAAGAAGTCCGCCCTCTGTACGTTTTCCAGTTGCAAACAAAAGCGTATACCAAGCTTGAAAAGAACCATTGTGTGAAAAAGGAAGAGGAATGAAAGGTGTTCCTCCTTTCTTTTGATGCGCAGGTATCATTCCACATACCCAACAGTTAGTAGTATTTGTAGCATTATGAGTATGATGCAACATCTGAATGAAAGTATTATTGAAGTACGATTGACAGTGCTTCTGCTCCTGATAGGGAAGCGTAAAGTAATAGTGATCCTCTGGTACTGGAGTAGTGGCAACAAAAAACTCACGAGCAGGAGCCATCTTTTCAATAAACCAGGTGATTATTGCTATAACCACCAAAACAACAACAAACCCCATAGTACTAATGATCACTTTGTTATTCATTTTAGCAACAGTGATAATCGACCCTTTCAGAAATTAATTAAAAACAATCGTTGGAGCTCTTATCCCTGGGCAGCCGCTGATTTCTTCACCACAGGCCAAGACGGGTGTCACTACTCTAATGCATGGCTGATCCCCCCCCTCCTTGCCAAATTGGCTCTCCGTTTCACTAACCCAGGGCGGTAGCTCAACCAGTTTTTTTTTCAGCACTACAGACTCTTTACTCGGTCTCAAATTATATTGCGACACTCCAGAAATCGTATGGTCCGGGAAGAACTCCGCAGATTCGTCAGGTGATATAGCACGGCCTTTCTCCGTAGTCAAATTCTCTCGATGATCAGTCAGCACAGCAGGTTCCACCAAGGTAGGTAGCACTCTCTTGCAGTGAGTACTATGGACCCAATTATTTCGGTTTGTCACTCGAACTGCTGTTTTTGTCGCAAGGAGCACCTGCTCTGGGCCTCGCCACCTTGGTTCCAAGCTGCTTGATCTTTCAAAGGACTTAATCATCACCTGGTCACCAGGTCGCAGTTCATGGCCTTCACCTGTAGATCTGTCAGGAAGTGCTTCTCAAACCTGTTGATGAATAGAAACCAAATTGTCGGTTAACTGTGCCAAATAATCATTCATCAAGACACAAGGTACATCATATACAGAATTTGGCTTAGGAACTCCCCAAATGTTCATTGGCCTTCCAAATACTATTTCATAGGGGGTAAGGCCTGTTCGAGAGTGTGGCACTGACCTAATAGACAATAATGCCAACGGTAATGCATCCGGACAAGTTAAAGATGTGGAAGCCTGTATCTTCGCTAACTTCAGCTTCAAAGTAGCATTATACCTTTCCACCAACCCTGCGGATTGTGGGTGGAAAACCGCATGGAACTTCTGTTTGATCCATAATCCTTTCAGGACATACTTAATAACTTCCCCAACAAAATGAGGTCCGTTATCATTCCATAAAAGTCTGCAAACACCAAACCTAGGGAAAAATTCTTTCAAAAGTACCTTGGCTGTGGTAATGGCAGTATTATCCTTTGTGGGGTACGCCTCTATCCATTTACTGAAGGCACATACCACCACCAAGACATACTTTAAATTGTTGCAGATTTAAAGCTGAATATAATACATTTGTAGAACTTCGAAAGGTGCATTTGGTGTAGCAAACCCTCCCGCAGGAGTTTGTGTCCCTTTTCCAGGATTGTATTGTAAACAGATCAAACAAGACTTTACTACTCTCTTACCTGTACTGGAAATTTCTGGATGCTCCCAAACTTGCGTAAGCAACTTCGTTATTGTTGAAGCTCCAACATGTGCCAGCCCATGTGCCATCTGAACCATAGGTTGTACAAAAGCTATAGGCAATTTCCATTTATCCATCTGCTTATTCCGTCAACAGCCCTCATCATCTAATTCTCCTTCTTCAGACCATTGCTCACGTTCTTTCACAGAAGCAGATTTCTGTATATCTAATACGTCTTGTCTAGCATTATGCCAACGTTCAGCTTGTGACTTCACTACATACATAGAAGTAGTACTTCGCTGCATCGCAGTCACACGTGCTATGCGGCCCGCAAGGGCATTACCTTTCCCTATCTTATCGGTCACTCTCTTGTGTGAACTACATTTCACAATAGCTATTTTCTTTGGATATGTCAATGCAGTCAAGACGTTATGCACTAATTCTCCGTGCATTATCTGCATCCCGTGGGATGTGAGAAAGCCTCTCTCCTTCCAAAGCAAACCAAAATCATGAGCCACTCCAAAAGCATAGTGGCTGTCTGTATAAATATTCACACATAAGTCAGTACTAAGCTCACATGCTCATGTCAAAGCTATTAGTTCAGCTGCTTGAGCTGACTTCTGTGGTATACGAGCTGTCTCCACTACCGTGTGTATTGTGGTGATTGCATATGCAGCTGAGGTCGTACCGTCTGGCAACTTCAAACAAGACCCATCAACCCACAATTCCCCGTCTACATCTGGAAGGGGCGTATCTTGCAAATCAATACGACCCTTTGTCTGTTCTTCGGTAAGGAATATACAATCATGTGTTTCTTGTGACTGAGGCTGAGTCACCGGATATGGCAACAAAGTGGCTGGATTTAGTGTTGCACATCTCTTCAGTGTAATGAGAGGAGCCAGGAATGTCAAGTCATATCCTGTCAGGCGAGCGTTAGTTAAATGTTGCGTCTTTGTTTGATGTAAAAGAGCATTAACTGCATGGGGTACTAACACCAACAGCTTATGTGACAAAACTATCCCTTCACTCTGACGTATTGACACAGCTGTTGCCGCAACTGAACGAAAACACCCAGGCAACGCTCGAGCGACAGGATCAAGTACTGCTGAAAAATATGCACAGGGACGCTTCTTATCGCCATGTGTCTGTACTAAAATTGACAATGCACATCCATCTTTCTCATGTACATAAAGTGCAAAAGGCTTCGTGTAATCTGGAGTACCTAACACTGGTGCTGAACAAAGGGCTTGTCGTAGCTGCCGGAAAGCAGTCTCACATTCATCTGTCCATGGGAGGGGCATTGGAGTATCTTTAGTCAAAAGTGCTAGCAAAGGTGTGACAATGTGTGAAAACCCTAATATCCATTGCCTACAAAAAGAAGTAAGACCAAGGAATGCACAAACATCTTTCTGAGTAGAGGGTACTGGTGTGTCTAAAATTGCTTGAATACGATCTAACGTAAGTGCACGGCCCTCCTTAGACAAAAGGTGACCTAAATAGGTTACCTTTGGTCTACAATATTGCAATTTCTTTTGTGACACTTTATGATGGTGTGAAGCAAGAAAAGAAAGTAAGGACAAAGTGCACTTTTCACATTGCTCAGGGGTATCAGCTGCCAACAAAATATCGTCGACATATTGTATGAGAGCCACACCTTCAGGCAAAACAAAAGAATCAAGTTGTCGTTTTAACGCTTGACTATAAATACTAGGACTCTCAGTATAGCATTGAGGAACTCTGCAAAATCTAAATGATCGTTTATTCAAAGTAAAACCAAACAAATATTGGCTGTCAGGATGAATAGGGATCGAAAAGAAAGCATTCTTCAAGTCTAGCACAGAGAATGTAGTTGCTGTTGTGGGAACCAAAGTAAGAATTGTCGTGATGTCAGAGACCACAGGATATTGTGGTACCACAATCTTATTCACTTCTCGTAAATCAATAATGAATCGGTAAATCCTAGTATCAGTATCCTTTTTCAGAAAAGGAAGAATCGGACTGTTACAAACATTATACCAAACTTCCTCAACAACTCCAACTGCAATAAGATCATGCACAATTCGTGTGAGTGCTTCTTTGCCATCCTGTGAAATTTTGTATTGAGGCAAACGTGGCAATACAGCTCCCTCCTTGACACTAATATGTACCGGTGGAATAATCATTTGTCCCACATCAGTATCTGAAGTAGCCCATAAAGTACTAGGGAGTGAAGCTAATGCAATATCCTCTTTAACAAGACAGACTCTTTCCATCACAGGATGATTATCATTCAAAATAACACGCACCCCTTCAGGAGAGCATCGTATTGAAGCCCTGAAATACTTGAGCATATCAAGACCCACAATATTGTCTGGTGTATTTGGAGAAAGCAAAAACGGACATGGAGCAGTAAATTTATCAACATGGAATGCAAGTGGTTGTGGCAATGGGATAGGGGAAGGTGTTCCATCGAAACCTATTGATGTACTGGTTAAGCCAGACAGGGGAGCCCTTGGAACCAATTGTTTAGACAAGCCGCTATGAGTAGCTCCTGTATCAACCAGAAACTGATCAGTAGAACCCAAAACATGTGCTGTAACATAGGGACCCCTCTGATCTACTGGAACTTCAACTGATTCCTTACCCCATCCTAGGCAATCCTATGCATAAGCAGAATCTTGGAAATCAGGCTGCATATAGTTAGACATCTGGTATTGGTTACGTCTATCAAAAGTGTTAAACCCATCCTGCCTTCATACATTAGCATCAAACCTAGCATGATCATTCTTGCTTCTTCTAGGCCCTGAATATCCTGAGCGATTTCTCACTTGTCCCCGACCACGTGAACACTGCTGAACACGTAGTGCTGGACAATCGGCAGCCCAATGCCCAAATTTCTTACACTACGCACACTGATCAACAGACAAATTTTAACGAGTGTAAGAAGAACCATAAGATCCATGTCCACCTCTATCACTACCTCTAAAAGGCGGACCATAAGCTTGAGCCAACATAACCTTCATCTTTAATTCTTTAATCTTTTTATCCTCGCTACCTTTTGCTTCTAATTCCTGACGTTCATAATACTGAGCCATAGTCAAAAGAGAAACTGGAGTAGAGGTATTCCATGAACTTTCACTAGCTTTTAAACGACTAGCTATTCCTGGTAACAGATTTGCAACATATTTATCGACGAACAAATGTCTGTCTGTATCATCTGACAATAACTGGCCGCTAAAATCATGAAATGCTTCTTTAAAGCGTGTAAAGAAATCAGAGACCGATTCATCTGCCTTTTGCTTACAAGACGCTAAAACAGTCCAATCTATCTTTTTAGGGGGAATAATCGTTTTTAACGTAACTAATATGGCTGAGGGAAGATCTAGAATCAACTGATACGGCTTTTTCGCAGGTTCCCTATCCCCGTCCATCTGTTCTAATTCTTTCCATGACGCCCCAAAAACTACACGATCATCAACTTTACGAACAGTTCTCCACATATCTGGTGGTAATATCAATCCGAAAAATAAATCAATGTCAGCCAAATTCGTAGTACAAGAACTAGTTGCTCCCTCAACTTCCTCACAAAAGGCGGCTGGATATTTCCACGGGTCAGGTAATGCTGTTTTAAGTGCCATTACATCTGCCCTATTCCAAGGAGTATGCACCCAATTATAAATAAAATAACCCTTAGCATCAACAGAAGTTTTATCATCACTGGTACCCGATCCTTTAGGAGGAACATACAAAGGCACGGCCTCCCGCATTGGTTTCGCGTGAACTATTATAGTCTTATCTGTTCCGAAGATGGAAGCTTGCACCCCGCCGGTCTGAGATGTCCGTGCAACTACGTCCATGGCCCTTTTCTCCTCTTGCAAATGGACTGCCGCAACACATAATTTCCCCAAACGCCAGATTGCATCAGCCACCTGGGAGAAAACAAAAAGACCATCACGCATTTGCTTATGATCAGCTGCTACATCATCAGACTCTAACTCATCAGAATATTTCTGAAATAGTTCAATAACTTCTGTGCCAAATGCCTCAGGTGCTCCTTTTCCGTCCACCCTTTCATGTTGTCTAAAAGTTCAGAAGCAGAGACAACGCTACCAATTGTTTTACGAGCAGTAGATCTAAGCTCAGACGCACGGTCAGTAGGCAACATAGAGCGACTGTCTCGTATCTTCTGTTGCTCCGTACCGGAGACCTCAGCTAACTCATGAGGGGCAGAAGGAACGACATACGGAGGTGGAGGGCGATCTGGTAACAAAAAATCATTGTGCGGTTTATTAAGGATAGGATAGAGAGGTTGCCGAACAGTGTATTGGCCAGTTACCTGTAATTTACGTTCTTTCTCTTCTATCTCCTTTAAATCGTTTATTTCTTTCTTTCTCATTTCCAATGCTTTCACATATACATTCTTCCGCTGCTCTTTCTCAAGCAAGACTTGCTCACGCTTCACTCGTCCACGCACTTCTTTCTCCCACATTCGTACACAGTCAAACATATCTTGCCTAGACCTTCGCTTACACATACATTGTTCCACATATTCAATCTTTCGCAAATCAAATGACCCATGCATAGGCCAACGTAACTCAGGATCCGCACAAGTGTATTTATTCCATAATGAGCTGTACATTATAGAAGAAAGACCATGTTTAACATACATATCTCTATTGGGCGTCCCCTCTGGGGGTGCCGGTTGCGATTCTTCCAGTCTCAAATTGGTACCATTACAAAAGCAACACATCCTACGAAGTGCGCTAAAAACAGGCATGCCAAAAATAGTGCAGAATATGCAGTATTATAATCAAAGCAGCACTTAAGGTGCCGTTCAAATCAAAATTAAATTGGAGAAAATTCTCCTCATTACCTGCCTATATAAATTGCAAGTTATATATCAATTCAAAGGACACAAATTGACTAGTCACCCAAAACACGAGAGCCACAGTAAATGGTGAAACAAAGGCATCAAAACCCACAGCAAGTGCCGTAAAACGGATCTTACCAATCACAGGGTGTCCAGGTTCCAACTGCCAAGTTCTAAAATCGACCAAATGGTCACTGCATGACGAATGAACAAAAAGGATCTCAGTCGAGGACCGGCGCCACCTGGATGGTCAAATCAGAAAGAAGGGAAAACGCTGTGGTTGCCAAGACTCAGGTCTCCTAAGGCATTGATCGTCCGCAGCAAGATCCCAATCTTTTGTCGCAACCAATCCATCGGGCGTCTGAGTCGCCGATGAGTCCCTGTTTGGGTGCCAGTTTGTCGAAGTAAGCCTCAGCAAGGCCTACTAGTGCAAGGGGTTCGCCCTTCTCTGCACAAAGTCCTCAGACCATATAGGAAGAAGTTGGCACAGAAACTGAAATAAAAGACAAAGGGGGTCATTACCGGGGTAATGTGGCGTCCGTACCGCCAACAGGCTGGCGGTATGGAGACCCGTATTACGACCGCGGCGGTAGCGCCGCGGTCGCACCGCCGGGGCCGGCGGTTTCCCGCCGCTTTAGCCCCGGCGGTGATAATCTGCCAGGGCAGCGCTGCCCTGGGGATTATGACTCCCCTACCGCCGGCCTGTTTCTGGCGGTTTGCACCGCCAGGAAGAGGTTGGCGGTAAGGGGAGTCCTGGGGCCCCCTAACAGGGCCCCATGCAGCTTTTCACTGTCTGCATAGCAGACAGTGAAAAGCACGGCGGGTGCTACTGCACCCGGCGCACGGCCGCAACACCGCCGGCTCCATTAGGAGCCGGCTCCTATGTTGCGGCTGCATCCCCCCTGGGCCGGCGGGCGTAAACTAGGTTTGCGCCCGCCGGCCCAGCGGGATGTTGTAATGGGGTCTGCGGGAGTGCGGCCGCATTGGCGGTCGCACAGCGGTTACCGCCGCCGCCCGCCAAGCTTGTAATGATCCCCAAAGTTTATTAACCTTCTGTAATGTTTGAAGTAGCACACTGAACTAAACAGCATGGTCCTTTTATACCCACGCAGGGGCTAAAAGAAGGTGGTACAATTATAGAAGCAAGACTTATATACATATAAGGTCATATGGAAATGCACAGTCGACAGGTAGGAGGGGCTAACTGTTTTCAAGGACTAGTAGACACATTATTGTTGGTTACTAATTACTAACAGCTGCAGACCTTACTGGGTATGTGCAAAGTGAGAGATGCTAAATATAACTAGTCACTAGACAGATTTTCAAGAGTAGTTAACAGGAAGGTAGGACAGAGCACATGGCGAGCACATGACAGCATGTGGCAGAGATAATGGCTGCCATGAATACAAAATGGATTCCACGAAATGTTCACAATAGTTGCTAAATACAAGATGTCTTCTGCTAATGCTAAATCTAATCGCTACTAAATTACAACAGATCTGCCTGGTCTCTTTGGTCTAGCTGGTATTTTGGAAAATCTGTTAATCCCTTTTCAACAGATATATCTTTCACAGCAAATTTTCTTGTGTACCAAGCAGGTAAGACATATCGCACAATAAACCTTCGTCATTCTGCTATTTCTATCAATCACATATACACCAATGGGAAACTGATCGGAGAACACATGGTCATCTGTCGCCTGTTGAAGGGAGTAAAAGCTTCCAATCCTCCTATTCCAAAATATAGTCAAGTGTGGGATGTCAATCTAGTTTTGAAATTGTTTATTTCATGCCCAACAAATCAATTGCTTTTGTTGGAAATGCTTTCTACGAAGTTAACAATGTTTTTATGTTTAATCTTTATTAATATTAATTAAACGCTTATCTGATGTCAGGGATTTAGATGTTTCCTCACGTTTTTTCACTCCCACAGGCATCCTCTTTAACATTCATAGACGTACCAAAACAAATTTATCTTCAGTATTTTACCCTTACTTTTCCTCTCAACCAAATATCTGTGTTGGAAATTGTCTTAAAGTTTATGAAGAAAGAACAATGCATGTCAGACCATCCTCTCATTCACAACTTCTCAGCTCTTTTCGAAGACCCCATGTTCCAGTCTCCTCCCCTACCCTTGACCGGTGGGTCAAATAGGTCACGTCCCTAGCTGGTATTGACACTTCCTTTTTTGGTGCCCATTCTACCTGCTCTGCTGTGGTTTCAAAAGCCTTTTGGGCAGGATCCCATTTAGAGGACATTGTGAGATCTGCTGATTGGTCTAATGATACTACGTTTAGAACCTTTTATTGTAAGCCTGTTGCAACTGCTTCGTCTGTTGTAATTGATATGCTCTAAACAAGCATAATATGAGTCTCCGATCTTGCCATAAAATGTAGATTATCCTAGTATTTTATTACGGAAAGTCTTAATTTGATTAAAGACACAGAGGCGAGTATTATCCCTCCTATCTAATTCTGTGTTTATTTCCTTCCCACAGTTTTTACTACACCGACTTCTTCATCCACATAGGAAGAGATTGTTTCCCAATTAGCCTGCAACATTGCCTACTTTCGGCATGTCTTCACCGTCCTGCTCTATGTCTTAGAGGTCCAAGCAGGATCTCTCTCTTTTCCTTTGGATAGAATTTCTTCAAGACAGTTTTACTTGGATTTTAGCCTTGGCTATTAAATGTTTAATTGTCCCTATGTTCACCACTTAATGTTACTACTCGCTCAAGAAAAGAGGGCTGCTTGCAGTCAAGTTAGGCATAAGACCTTATGCATGGCCTCTGATTGGGTAATTGTACTCTGTTTTAATCTATCCCCATTGGCCTATGTTCCAGGGCCTCATGGGAATTGTAGTTTGTTATTTTTCCTTGACTGCTGCTATTGAATAAAGCAAGATTAGAACAGCATAATACTCGCCTCCATATCTTTAATAAGACTAAGGCTTTCTGTCATAAAATACTAGAAAAATCTACATTATTTGCCATACAACACAAATTGAAACGTTAGCATGCTGACAATCAACCGAGATTGAGAAATCCTAACATAAATGTACTCATGTCTTGCCTGTCGGCCATATGTCCAGTTGAGCCTTATAGGACAAATAAGCAAAATCTGACAAAATGATTGTGCTTCATTTACATCAAAATAACTATATGCTTCTTTTTGAAGGATGTTCACAGTCGTCAGCAAAGCTTCTCAAAGTAAACAGAGATCTTATAAAGCTGTGCACACTGCTGCCATAACGAACAGACCAGCAGCTCATCCTCCACAGAGAAATCAGAGAAAATAAGATAGAGAAAGCAGTGATCATGTTTTCTGACTGCGAGCACATTTGAAGGTTTCTCGTATCTCATCGCCGTGCTATCTATTTGTTTGTGTTTTTATTTAGGCAAACAACTCAGATGTACAAATTTTCACAGTTGCCGCAGTGCAAGCTGCAAGTGAGCGGCTGGAAGAGATTTTTTTTTTTTTTTTTTATTTGACACACAGCAGGATACAATTTTATCAAAAACCTTAATCAATCACAAAAAGACCATTTTCAATCACTAATGCATACATACATAAAGCAGGTAAAAGTTAATTAACCACAAAATTACTAATCTATCCTCTCAACCCTTTGAAGCCATGACGACAGAGGGGCCCAGATTTTCAAACGCTTTTTTTTAGAAGTGGTGCCCTTTATCATATATAAACAGGATTCCAGATGGTATGCAGACAAGAGCCGTGTAATTCATTGATTCCAGGAAGGGGGTTCAGGTTTCAACCAATCAGCTGTAACACACCCACGCAATATTGACATTACCAGGAAAAGAAAGTATCACAATTGATTCTCGCAAACTGTCTCATCAACCCATAACAACACCAGCTGGGGTGATAGGCCAATGTCCTGTTTCAGCACTTTTCCCAAAAATTCTGAAATGTCACTGATAAGCCTAGATAATTTTCCACAGATGAAGAACATATGACGAAGATCGGCCTCCGACCTCCCACACCGAGGACAAGTGATGCCTTCTGTCCTACCCCAGCTAGAAATCTTGGCGGGTGTATAATATAGGTTGAATAATACCTTATAATGCTGGGCTTGCGGTGCAGCTGACAAGAACACGCATTGAGCCATATCTAAAGACTCTCGGACCACAGCTTCACTGGCACCTATCCACCACTCCCAATTCCTAGCAAGAAGTCCCACATCATCTTGCATTTAGTCGAACAAAAGTGGGTAAAGATTGCCAGTGGTACAGCATACTGTTTTACCCAAGGGATCCCTTAACCTGAACCTTCCCCCACACCTATTGTGATTAATAATAGTCAATAAAACAATTCGTAATCTGTAGGAATTTAAAAAAATCTTTATTATCCAGGCAAACTCCACTTTCAAGTCCTCAAATGCCTTTAAATGGCCGCCTTCGTGAAAAAAATCACCCACTTTCTGAACGCCATGATTGGCCCATTTTAAACACTGCCTATCCTTGAGGATCCCTGGAAACATTGGAGTATTCCAGAGTGGCGTATAGTAACAAACCCGCCCCATACCCAACTAACGTTTAATCTGAACCCAAACTTTGAAAGCAGCCCTAATCGTTTTAAATGTAACTTTCTTGAAGTAACTGGGTTCCACTATCCTTAAAAAAACTGCATCGGCCTCCTTACCCCAAATCAGTGCATAGATAGAGGGAGGGGTATCTTGTAAAGCTTTGCCTGGAAAGCATAACATCTGCGCACATTGTAATACCGCCGCCAAATAGGATAACTTGAAGTTAGGGAATGCCCACCCCATCTCTCTCTTGGTAATATTAAAACAAGCGGAAAGCCCGACGTGTTTTAGAATAGGACCATATAAAACTATTAGTCAACTCCTCCATCTGCTTGAACCAGTCCTGTCCTATCTCTAGCAATAAAGTCCTAAAAAAATACAGCACCCAGGGTAAAAATGTAATTTTGATCACATTGCAGTGCCCCACCAGTGAGAGCTGTAGATTATTAATGCGGCGCAGTTCTTTCTTGGCGTTTGCTAAAACCGGAGCCAGATTAATTTTGACTACCTCATCCAAATTGGCTGACAGCCTAACCCCTAGATACTGAGCTTGAGTCACCTTGCACTTGTCCTCAATATTTCTCCAGGCATTAGTCAAAATTTGACATTTGGTCTTATTTAACAGGCATCCAGAAACCATCCCAAATCATACCGCCTCTTGTTCTATCTCTCTTATAGCAGCCACTGGGTCAGGTGTTCCAACTGCAATGTCATCAGTATAAGCCAATATTTTAGTACTACCCCATACCAGCTCTAAAGGCTTGATCACCCTATTGCCTAATAAGTTTTAATCAGTGGATCAATATATAAGGCGAACAGCAGCGGTGGGCATGGGCACCCCTGTCTTGTGCCTCTCTGAATGAAAATAGGATCCGATTTGGATCCCACCACTTGCATAGTAGCCATGGGATTATAATATAAATTCTGGATAGCCCTAATAAACCCGGGCCAATATCATTTTTGCGCAACATTGCCCATAAAAATCTCCAGTGCACCCGGTCAAAGGCTTTCTCTGCGTCAAGCAGTATCACTGCCATCGGCAGCTTTGCCACTTCCTGGGGGTCCAATAATGTATTTACACGTCTAACATGATCAGTCATACTTTTCCCTGGAATAAACCCATTTTGCCAGGGAGAAACTAAGTTGGTGGTCACTGAACTTAACCGAGTAGCTAATACCTTAGAGTAGATTTTGGCATCGCTATTAATTAAGAAGATAGGGCGATATAAGCCTGGTAGGCGGGGATCCTTGCTTGTTTTAAAAAAAACTATCATGTTTGCCTCTGCCCACAATGCAGGAGGCTGGGACCCTGCTTGCACCTCCAAGAAGAGAGTAAGCAGTTCTTTCCTTAGCTCCGAAAAAAAAACGTATAAAATTCAAGGGGAATCTGATCTGGACTGGCGGCTTTCCCACTCAAAAGTGCACTAACACCTGCTCCCATCTTTTTATCCAACAAAGGAGCCTCCAGCTCATTTTGGCAAGCTGTGAACTCACAGCAGAAGGCAATACTTGTGCTGAGACAAGATGGCGGCCGGCTGATCGGCCGATTCGGATCTGCGTCCTTACCCGGCTTACTGCCCGAACAGAGAAACGCTACCATTGCGGCTGTCGCTTTCTGGTTCTGCATGTTTGGGGGTGAGCCGAGGCAGCATTGTAGCTGAGACTTTTTGGCTCTGGGCAGCACGGCGTCGCAGAGTGTGGAGCCAGAGAATTGTGGGCAGGAGTGGTTCGAACAATGCGAACTGGCTTGTGGATGTTTGGAGGGTGCCGCGGTGGCTGTTTTTTTCGGCTCCTGCTGTCAACCTGGAAGCACAGGGGTGCTCAGCATGCTTCTGATGGCCCCAAAAGTGGCGAATGTGGATGGGGTATCCTTCTTCTCACGACCAGACTTTGCACATGCTACTGTAGAGAGACGCTGGCAGGTGAGGCAAATGATAGTGCTGTTACAGGAGGAGGGGGCAGAGGCGTACCTCTTAAGCCCTGCTCGCCTAAAGATTACATGTAAGGCTGCAATACACACCTTCACTTCAGAAATTAAGGCCAGGGAATATTTGATGTAGTTGAAAGATATTAGAAGCAGCGGAGGATTAAACTGAGCTTTGGAATCTGGGAATTAGTAGGGGGGAGGAACAAAAAGCTGATCACAGTTCGGGAGGTGGCTAGCGGTTGACAATGATTCTCCTCTGTCTTTTCTTCTTGGTTTTCTGGGCTTTTTTTTTGTTGGCTGGGCAGCGGTGGTAGCTCCGAGGATGGGCTTTGTTTTTTTTAGGGTAGTTACATAGCAAGCCGGGTGGGGGGTAGGACGACTTCCATCTTACGGACCTAGCGGTCTGGCGATCTCACTAAATAGTGTGGGGGGAAGGGTTAGAGTTAGGTTGTGTTGTGGTGGGGAGGTCTTGGCCTTTGACCAAGGTAGGGGGTGCTTAAAGGGACACACAGCAGGGGGGTCAGCAGTATTAGTGGATTTCAGGCAGGTACAGTGCGTGGAAAGAGCAATTGGTTGGTACAGTTAAGGAACAGAGTAAAATGGAGAACACAGGTCAGAAAGGTAAAATACGTATAGTATCGGTGAATGTTTGTGGGCTCAACGACGGTAAAAAACAACAACTGGTAAGGGAAGGTCTAAAACCTTTTAAGGCTGACATTGTTTGCATGCAAGAGACGCACATTGTAGGTTCGCAGAAACACTTGTTGGAAATTCCTGGATGGAGGCTGGTGGCGTATACAAGTCAAAACACAACTCCTAGAGGGGTAGCTATAATTACACATATTAGATCACTGGTGGTTTTAAAACTATTTATGGATAAAGTGGGTCGAGTGGTGTTGCTGGAGTGTTTGGTTGCAGGGTCGAAATTCGCAATCTGCTCAACCTATGGGTCGAATGTAGATGACCCGGAAGTGCTGGACCTTGTCAATAGGGAGCTTGCGTCTTGGGCAGCTCCGGTGATAATATGCGGCGATTTAAATATACACTTAGACAATAAAAATGTAATTCAAGAGCAAACAATATACCAGGGGAGAAAACCCAAAGTATTTGCTGCACTACAGACACTAATATTGAACTATGGTTTGGTTGATGCCTGGCAGAATTGTAGGTCTTTAGAACTAGGCCACACGTTTTTCTCCTTCCCACACAAGAAATCAGTGAGGGTAGACAATGTTTTTGTGTCAGCCACTTTGCAAAAGGGTTTATGGATCAAGAGATATCCAAGAATAATATCGGACCATAACCCTCTGGTTTTGGAAGTGTGTTTGGGGAGGGATGGTTCCAAGGCTAGGACCTGGTCGATTGATAGAGGATTGCTAGGTGATCCAGTTTATGTGCAACACATGAGGGGTTGGATTCCTGAGTTTTTAGAGGTAAATCGGGAAACCGCCCCTAGCCATGTAGTGTGGAACACGCTCAAAGCTGCTCTCAGAGGAGAGACGCTTAGGTACGCGGTTGGCAAAGAGAGGTCGAGCACTATACAGCTGGAGTCAATACTAGGAAAACTGACCTCAGCCGAACGGCGGTTGGGGGAGGCAGAGATAAATTATTCTGTAATGTTGGACATTTTAAATGAAATAGGTGTGGTAAAAGCTGAGATTGTGAAAATATATATGGAAACGGCTGCGGCTAAGTTCTTGGCACACACCAGAAATGTTATAAATATAGCGAGAAAGTTGGTAAGCAGCTGGCTCTAAAAATGAGACAGAAGTTAACCCACAGCAATAATATGGACAATTGGTTAGCGGCAGCTCTGAAGTTTTAAGAGTGTTTAGGGGTTTTTACCAGAAACTCTATACACAAGAAATATACCCGCAGGAGGATGAGTTAACTCAGTACATGGCCAAAATCTCTGTGGGACAGTTGCAGGATGGGGAACAAATTAGCTGGAGGAGATTTTCTTTTGCACCAAAGTGTGACATATTAATGAAAAACGTACACCTCACAAATTATATGTATAGAAAACAACCTGAACTCCAGAATGGAATTAAATTGGATAGAAACCCATGTAAAAAATTCACTGAGAACTTCAGTGATTATTTGTGCCGCAAATTAACCTAAGTAATCCCAGTGCCATGCTATCAAACCTAGCTAAAAGGAGGTAATGGTCATCCACATTAAAAGTAGTGGGCACGTCAATTCACCAAAATGCCATGGATAGCGGAAGTGACATTATCTACCCTTTGACCTTAACAACCTCACAGTAAGTGACATCATATAACCTATGATTCTTAATCTTTCAGGACTTGATGTAACATGACCTTAAACCTGATTGCATCACAATAACAAAATGATTAATACAACACCACAGACTAATGTCTATTTTAGATGCCACCTATAGTGGGGCACTGACATGGTTTTTGAAAGTGGTGGGATGTAAAACATGTCCTGAATTGTAGCAAGTGAAACAAATCTCTTCTAGGGAGATTTGGGGTGGGGGTTCTCACCCACGAAAATGTTTACAAAATCGGGCGAAATAGCACTGTCCCACCTAATATTACACTTAAATTTGCTAAAGAGCCACAACCTCTGAAAGGGCCCTCATGAAATATTCAGTTCTTTCATAGTAAAGTTTGAGGAAGACCCATCATGTGAAAAAGCGCTTTTTCATTTGTTCTATATGTTCAAATGAAGATTAAACTTACTTGCATATTATGAGTTGCAATAAATAAACTTTGGGATAAATACTCTGAACAATTAAGTTGAGCAAAATCAGATAATACAATTGAAAGAAACTCTTGAGCACCACAGATTCATGGTTTATGCCTCCAGCACCATCCATTCCTGCCTGTCATTCTGATCCTTTGGACTTTGTGAATTATAAACACAATCTGTCCCCAACCTGCAATCCCAGAACTAACAAATCTGACTGTCACACTCATTGCCTCAGCCATTAACCATTATACTGACCCTGAATGCTGTGTACAGAGGAAAGATACATGTACAAGTACCTGCACCTCACAATGCAATAAGCCTGCAGTAGCCTTTTTAGGTAAAAAAGAATGCTATACAAGAGACAGTACCCAGAAACACTCTCTTATACTTACCTAACGTAACCATAAATAGAACCTTATTGTATTTGTGATGAAATTGAGACTGGATTACAGACACCATGCGGTAATGTGAACTGAAGGGGGAACGAGTAATAGTATCTTTGCATGTGTTAGTATCATCTCTCAATCACACATATTCACAGTTTCGGACACAGGTAGTTGAGGTGATTTGTCTAGAATTCTCTAAGTGTTAAAGCTGGGATCACTACACCTCTGTCAAGGTTTTACGAACAATTAGACTCTGGCCTACTTCTCCTACTTATATATAGGGGGTGATTCTAACCCTGGCGGTCGGTGAAAAGCGGCGGCCAACCCACCAACAGGCCGGCGGTCCAAAAAATGGAATTCTGACCCTGGCGGGAACCGCCAACACAGCCCGCCACATTAACACTCCGACCGCCACAGCGGGACCGACAAACAGCGCGGCGGTCACCGCCAACAGCCAGGCGGCAGACAATGTTCCGCCCACACTATCATGACCGGCCAATCCGCCACCTTTTCTGGGGCGGGAGCACTGCCGATAAAAACACGGCGGAAACAGACTACGAACGGGAAAACGCGCACCTCTACGCACTCCACGAGGAAGGAGGACAGCATGGAACCCGAATTAAACATCCTACCTGCTCTCGTCTACCTGCTCATCTACCACGAGTACGAACGCCGGCACAGACGACAACGGTGAGTACTGCACCTACGACACAGGGGAGGGGGGAGGAGGAAAGGTCACGTGCACACACATACGCGATACACCCACCCCCCCAAACCATGTACACACCAATGCAGAGCAACAAGTCACAGTGAAACCACCCAAACCCCCGTAAAGAAAACAAGGACATAATTAAATAGTGACTCGAAATTTATGGGAAATAAAAACCACTGATAAGTCACGGTCAAATAGCAATAACAACTCAAAAATCCAAATTCAATATCCAGTGCATACGATAAACGAGGCAATAAGTCCTGCACAACTAACGAGATTCAAAGTGTCCGTGGGCCAAAGTGTAGCAACACAAGGGCAAAGCCCACACAGGAGACCTGAGTCCTTTGGAGAGAACACTGCAGGGGCATCTGATGAAAAAACTACCGGCACCTCAGGGGGAAGGGAAGGGGGGGGCACCACAGCCACATGATTCCACGACGCCAGATCCACGAAGGGGCCCCACCATGCCCACTCGGCCATCCTGGGGAGTGCAAAGCCACAGTCTCTCAAGTCTCTACAGTGGGTGGGTTGCCCACTCGGCCATCCTGGGGAGTGCAAAGCCACAGCCTTTCAAGTCTCTACAGTGGGTGGGTTGCCCACTGATCAATCCTGGGGAGTGCAAATCCACAGTCTCTCAAGTCTCTACAGTGGGTGGGTTGCCCACTCGGCCAACCTGGGGAGTGCAAAGCCACAGTCTCTCAAGTCTCTACAGTGGGTGGGTTGCCCACTGATCAATCCTGGGGAGTGCAAAGCCACAGTCTCTCAAGTCTCTACAGTGGGTGGCTTGGCCACTCGGCCATCCTGGGGAGTGCAAAGCCACAGTCCATCAGGTGGATTACAGTCTCCACTGAGGAGGCATGGTGGGCACAGTGAACCGTTAACAGTGCTTGACAGGAAGGGCCCAGCGGAGCGGTGCTTGAGATGGCGGGGCCCAGCGGAGCGGTGCTTGGGATGAAGGGCCCAGCGGAGCGGTGCTTGAGACGGCGGTGCCCAGCGGAGCGGTGCTTGGGATGAAGGGCCCAGCGGAGCGGTGCTTGAGACGGCGGGGCCCAGCGGAGCGGTGCTTGAGACGGCGGGGCCCAGCGGAGCAGTGCTTGGGATGAAGGGCCCAGCGGAGCGGTGCTTGAGATGGCGGGGCCCAGCGGAGCGGTGCTTGGGATGAAGGGCCCAGCGGAGCGGTGCTTGAGATGGCGGGGCCCTGTTCAGCGGTGCTCTTCTGCACGGCGGGGCCCTGTTCAGCGGTGCTCTTCTGCACGGCGGGGCCCTCTTCAGCGGTGCTCTTCTACCCGGCGGGGCCCTGTTCAGCGGTGCTCTTCTGCACGGCGAGGCCCTGTTCAGCGGTGCTCTTCTGCACGGCGGGGCCCTCTTCAGCGGTGCTCTTCTGCACGGCGGGGCCCTGTTCAGCGGTGCTCGTCCAGTAAGTCAAGGGAGCCAGACCTGGCCTGGACTCCCTGCTCAGTCGCCCTCCGACCGTGCTGTTGCTGGACTAGGACAACAGGTCTAGAGACGACAAAGGCGCACATGTGTGATGCTGGACCATCGATAGCTGTACTTGTCACCCTACAGAGGTGGGGGCCGGGAGCACAGGGCCATGCCTAAAGGAGAGGACTACACTACAGAAAGCGCCCTGGCCTAATGTCACCCCAACCCTCCTACCCCACCCAGACACCTCCACTGCGCAGAGAGATAGCAGAATGTGCTGATACTCACCGTCTGACGTGGACCCCTAGGGCTCGGACTTCCTTGGCGATGGCACGCCATATGTCCACTTTCTGATGGGCGCTGACCTATTTGACATGTACAGGGTGGGAAGGAGAAATCATCATATTCCTCCATGTTAGATGCGATTGGCCCCCCCTCCCCAACCTTGCCATATGGCACATGCTCTCATCTGTCGTGCGTTGCACTCCTCATTCGCCCCCCACCCCACCAACTTAGCATCCACCCCACTCCACACAGGCATAGCCCATTCAATGTGCACCCAGTGTACTTACCTGTTGGTCTGGAGAACCGTAGAGTAACGCACACTGGGGGAGGACCCCGTCCACGAGCTTCTCCAACTCTTCGGAACTGAAGGCGGGGGCCCTTTCCCCAGTCGCAGCAGCCATTGTCACTTCCAGACCGAGGTCACAGCAGCACTTGCAGTATAGGTCCTCTCCTGTGGAAGATCAGGTCTCGAGTGATTAAACAGATAGAAAATGGCGGTCACGCCCGCGGCGGTGCGTACCGCGGCGGTGCATACCGCGACCGCCGGCGCACCTCATTATTGGCTCCTGAAACCCATAGGCTTTAATGTTAGCCAATGCGGCTTCGTATAGCGGTCTTCGACCGCCTACCGCCACGGTGTGCCACGCCAGCGCATTGACCTCACATCCCATTGTCCCACTTCACAGGTCAGGCAGCCGCCATTTCAAGGGCCCACATGGCATTATTTGTACTGCGTCACACAGGCCTAGGCCTTGCATTGCCACACATACACGCCTTTCAATACATAGATAATCGTGTGCTATGCATGCAGTGGTGAACGTACCTGTGACTTGCTTGACTCTGTGCTCCATGTTGACTTGCGAGGAGAAGGATGAATCCTCGCGTGTACCGACCGCTGGTGGACCTGTCGACAATGGAAGAACACCACATCATACTACGATACCGACTTGACCGAGCCACTATACATGAACTGTGTGCCCAGCTGGAGCCAGCCCTGATGTCCCCCATCCGCCAACCCACAGGAATTCCCCCTCTAGTGCAGGTTCTGTCAGTCCTCCATTTTCTGGCAAGTGGCTCATTCCAGACAACAGTGGCCATGTCATCTGGAATGTCTCAGCCTATGTTTTCAAAAATCTTGTCTAGAGTGTTGTCTGCCCTGACGAAACACATGCGGCGCTACATTGTATTCCCTGAGGAGGTAGATTTGGCCACTGTGAAGGGTGATTTTTATGCCCTTGGACATATCCCCAACATAATTGGTGCCATTGATGGGACCCATGTGGCTTTAGTACCCCCAAAAGACGATGAGCAGGTGTACAGAAACAGGAAAAGTTACCATTCGATGAACGTTCAGGTGGTCTGTTTGGCTGACCAGTACATCTCCCATGTGAATGCCATGTTCCCTGGGTCAGTGCATGACGCGTATGTGATGCGAAATAGCAGCATCCCTTATGTGATGGAACAGCTACAGAGACAACGTGTGTGGCTAATTGGTGACTCTGGTTACCCCAACCTGCCTTGGCTATTGACCCCAGTGAGGAATCCCCGGACCAGGGCAGAGGAACGGTAAAATGAGGCCCATGGGCGAACTAGGAGGATCATTGAAAGAACCTTTGGCCTCCTGAAGGCCAGGTTTAGGTGCCTACATATGACAGGGGGATCCCTGATGTACTCACCAAAGAAGGTGTGCCAGATCATCGTGGCCTGCTGTATGCTTCACAATCTGGCATTGCGACGTCAGGTGCCCTTCCTGCAGGAGGGTGGTCCAGATGGTGGGGTTGAAGCAGCTGTGGAGCCTGCGGAGAGTGAAGAGGAGGAAGACGAAGAGGACGACCCAGACAACAGGGACAGAGTTATCCAACAGTATTTTCAGTAGCACACAGGTAGGAATCAACCACGCCATTTAACATTTACTGAATGCCCCCTGCATCTTTACTTTGTGTATTTCCCCCCAGTTCTTTTAAACTGAAGTTTACTTTTCCCTTCCCTTTTCAGTGCTGTATGACCCACTGCGTGACTTCTGCTTGGTTAGCCCATGGACTAATGCTTATTGACATCGGTATGTTGTCCACACATAAATAACAGAACATTATTGATAAGTAATGTGTTATACATTTGTAATTAATACAGGCTGACTCCAGAATGATTTATGTGCAATGAGTGATTTATTTTTAGTGCTATATATTGGTACATGATATTAAAACGGTGAAGGGTGAGGGTGGAGTTATGTCCATGGCAGAGTCCAGTTCTCTGTCGCACAGGTGCATTGTTCATATGGCTGTGGAAGGATGGAGCAGGGGCAGTTCAAGGTTGGACAGGGTGACACTGTGGGACAGTGGAATGACATCCGGGGGGATATTAGGCTGGCGGGGGTCTTGGCATCCTACTCTGTCTTCCTTTGAGATCTCAGGTTCCTCTTGCGGGGTGGTTGTTCTTCAGCAGGAGGTGGGGTTCTGGTGGCCCGTCGTTCTGTGGGGGCCTCCTGACCACTAGCGCCGGCGGAGGTGGTAGGCTGTTCCTGGCTAGTGACAGGGGCCCTTTGCGGTGCCACATGGTCCCGCAATGTGGTTTCTATCCGGTTGAGGGCCTGGACTATGGTCCCCATTGCGGTAGCGATGGCCCGGAGTTCATTGCTGAACCCCATGTACCGTTCCTCCTGCTGTGCCTGGATCTCGGTGAACCTGGCCAGTACCGTCGCCATCGTCTCCTGGGAGTGATGGTATGCTCCCATGATGGTGGTGAGGGCCTCTTGGAGAGTCGGTTCCCTGGGCCTGTCCTCCCCCCCTGTCGCACAGCAGCCCTCCCAGTTGCCCTGTTTCCCCGGGCCTCTGTCCCCTGGACGGTGTGCCCACTACCACTGCTCCCAGGTCCCTGTTGTTGTTGGGGTGTTGGGTCAGCCTGGGTGCCCTGTAGTGGCGGACACACCGCTGATTGACGCGTCCGCGAGACAGAGGCATGGGCCCGCTGGGTGGGAGCTGTGCTGGTGTTCCCAGAGGGGTTTGGGTCTGCTGTGGCCTGTGTCTGTGTGTGGGGAACCGACTGTCCAGAGGTCCCCGATGGTCCGGGCTGGTCGTCAGGTTCTAGGTCGACAGAGCTGCTGTCCTCGCTGGGGGCCTGTTCTGGGGGTGGGATGGACATCTCTGGACCCTCCGTGGCGGTGTGTTGGCGTTCGGGCCCTGCAGGGGTGAAGGAGTATGGTTATTGTTTCTGTGTGTGCCATGGCGTGCATTTTGAGTGCCCTTGTCCCCCAGTGCTGGCATTCCCTTGTGGGAGGTGTTGTGAGGGTTTGGGGGGGTGTATGGGTATGTGCAATGGTCATGCTTTGGTGGTGGCTGTCTATGGTTTGTGTTGGCATTCAGGGGTTGGTGTTGTTTAGGGTGGGTTGTGCTGGTGAGACATTGGCAGGGAGGTTATGTGCTGGGGGGTGATATTGGGGGTGAGGGAGGGGGGGTTGGCATGCTGGTGGTTGAGGGGGTGAAGTAGTTGAGATTCGACTTACCAGAGTCCATTCCTCAGTGTACTCCAGCGAGGCCATCAGGATGCAGGATGTTTACCAGCTCTTGCTCCCATGCTGTGAATTGGGGTGGGGTGGGTGGGGGTCCGCCGCCAGTCTTCTGCACAGCGATGTTGTGCCTGGAGATCATCGAGCGCACCTTCCCCCGTAGGTCGTTCCATTGCTTTCTGATATCTTCCCGATTTCTGGGATGCTGTCTACGATCCTTTGCCATAGCTCAGCCTTCCTTGCTATGGTGGTGTGCTGCACCTGTGTGCCGAAGAGCTGGGGCTCAACCCTCATGATTTCCTCCACCATGACCCGGAGTTCTTGGTCCGAAAACCTTGGGTGTCTTTGGGGTGCCATGGGGTGGTGTGGATGAGGTGTGGGGTGGTGTTTGTGGTGATGTGCGTGGTGATATGTGGTGATGTGTGCGTAGATGTGGTGTGGGTGATGAAGTTGGGTTCCTGTGTGTGTTGGGGTTTTCTATTGCTGTGCTCGCTATCTCTATCTCTCTCGCTCTCGCCTTCGCTCCGATTTCCAACTAGTGGGGGTTTGTGGGTGATGTGGGTGTGTGTTTTATAGTTGATTGGATGTGTGGGAGCGTTGTTTGTATGTGTCTCAGGTGTGCGTATTTCAAAATGTCCAATGTGGCAGTGTTTTGGAGCTGGGTGTGTATTTTGACCGCAGCGGTGTGTACCGCCAATGGAATACCGCGGTTGAAAGACCGCCGCGTGGATTCGTGGGTCAGAATGGCATGGGCGTGTATGTGTTGGCGTGACGGTGGAGGTTTGTTCATCTCCAGTTTTCCGCGGCCCGCTGATGTGGCGGCCTTCCTTGGATGTCGGATTTTTGGCGGTTTCACAGTTGGTGGTCAGAATGACCGTGGCGGTCTACCGCGGCGGTAGAATGGCGGACTTCTGACCGGCGGTAAGGGCCTTTTACCGCCGAGGTCAGAATGACCCCCATAAAGTACTGAGATAAACTGGTCCAAGTACATTGCTATCACAATACATGTGCGATATAATTGCAATTTTAAAGCAGTAAACGGATGTACAAAATGGTTTCCATGCTTTATCTTTCTAGTAGTCCTCTGAGTAATAAAAGAGTTCAACCTTCCTCAGCCCATATCCCAAATTCCTACAGTATGTCAAACATAGTGACTCATAGGGGTTTTCAGCCAGACTTCATAGATTAGTCTGTGATTGTGTAATTCACATTTTCTTCTATCCACTCCAGCACGCCTCAAGGGGCACTGCAAGACAATGTCAGCCATTGACTGACTTCACTATCAGTTACAGCACGCTGCGCTTACTCTAGGAGCGCATCCACACACAAAGTAGTTCCCTTCAATGCTGAGTGTACCGTGGCAATGTGTTCTTTTTTGAGATCAGGAAAACACTTTTACCTTTAGCCATTTTTTTTTTAGATTTGATCAGGGCCTGGCAACTTCCCCAACAATACAGTTTTCTAAACAAAACAAGAATTGCCAAAAGGTTGGCGACCAACATCGGGCCTATTGGCTTTGCCAATGCTTAACATTTAATGTCTGCACAGTAATTTACCCTGAAGGGTATCATTTGAGGTAATGTTAGTCTACATTCGTTCATGGTACACTTGAACAACAAGTATTGATCCTTCTTCTTTTTCTTGCAGGTTGGTCTTATTTAGACTTTAATTCATTCAGAGGAAGCCGGTATAAGTATTTTGGCTACCTGGAGCTGTGTCTGCCTGGCATGATCTAAACATGCAATAATGGGAGACTCCCTTTAGAGCTACCAATGCAGGTCTAGCACCTTGATCATGGATAGTGGCACTCTTGGGTCAGTGGGCCGGCATTAGAAGACACTAACTTGCACAGTTGTGGACACTTTGCTGGCACTTCCTATTAACTGCCCCCTCACATACAAGTGAATACTTTGTGAAAGGACATCACTAGACACTTGACTTACAAGAGGTGGTAACCATTACCTCAAGAGTTGCGTTGCCTAGGAATGATCATGTGGCATCAAGGTCTGGGCTCTACTGTGACCATGACGTAGCATGTATGACTGTATGCCATTATATTTATTCAGTATGGACTGACCTCCTTACCACAAGGTACATAAAGCACAAATTTGAACAAAATATATGGTTTACCTACCTCCCAAAAAAGTTTAGGAAAATTGTGCCAAATGGTGCAGTAGAGGCACATTCCTTTGAATATTGTATTTATCAACACACAATAAGACACAATATGATGATAGTGCAGAAGACATACCTGTGACAGGCCGCAGGGGCTGTGGACAAAAGAATGAGGATGCCTCGTGTTGAAGCTGTCTCACATATACAATGTTGAAAGTGTAGTCCATGGCTTATTTTTTTCTTGCAGTCTTTGTTGTCGGCCAGTTCCAAGGTTCAGATCTCCCAAGTAGTCTAACATGAAATAACACCTTCTTGATTACAGCTACACAAAACATCATATTCAGAGATTATCAGCAGTTAGGGTTGCCACCTAACCCCAGCGATCCTAGCATTTATGTGTACATGCTTCAAACAGCAAATATAAATAGAAAGCACTTTTAAATGTGTTCAAGAGCTGTGGTAATGGTTCATAGCTAATAATTAAAGTAAACAATGACAAAAAAGTCATGTTACAAAAGGATGCATACGATTTTGTTTGCAGTCTTCTTTGGAAACATGTGCAGGCGTTTGCAGACTCTTAAAAGAACAACAAATATCCCATATTTTTTCTCTTCATAAGGTGGTAACCCTAACAGCAGTGCATAATTTGAGCCACTGGTTTCCAGTGCTTGACACTTAATTGTCAACACCACCACTTAATGGCAGTCTGCCACATAATGGCGCTGTTTGTCTAATTAAAAAGTGACTAATGGCTGCTGCCCAAGTATTCCTATAAGTTAGGGGGCCTGGAATAATCTGAATTGTCAAACTTGTAGGGTGTGATGGTCAGTAGTTTTGTTGGTTCTGACATTGGCAGCGCTGGCAGGGGCAATGGGTGAGCAAGCTGCAGTGGACTGTCATACTGGTAGTTGAAATTTGGATACCCTAAGTTGATGCATGGTTGATATTAACTGTATTTTGCTGCCTTAAAAAATCATAGGTGCGTTTATGTTGCACTTATGTCTTGCGGATATATCTATTTTTCTTCAATAAAACTATATATTAAAACACACAAAATGTACAAAACCTGACAAGGGCACACCAGACACAGCATCAGAAACAAAAGACAGAGACACAAATGATTGTTTTCAAAGTTCTATAAAGGGGACCAAAGGAAGCTGTGACCTCTCCAAGATGGCGGAACCGACATCTGCCTGTGTTTGATTCGTAGATAAAAAGTGTCATCCTAGGGAGCCTAGAAGTTTGTGAAATGCCTCCTGCTGTTATAGAGCAAAATTTTCATCTTGCCCTGCTATTGACCCTGGTTGTTCCATCTTCAGTGTGACTCTAATCAATGCTCTCTATTTTTGCCTTTAAATTATTTTCTCCCTTCCTCTCTCACCCGTTCCCTCCCATCTTTTATATATATATATATATATATATTTATATATATATATATATATTTTTTTTATTTATTATTTTTGGGCAAGAGCAATAATACAACTTTATAAACACTCTTTCATCAACAGCCTGGCAAAAATAAGTTGGCTCAATGCCTCCCGCAGCAACAAACACCGGCAGGAGTGAAGGCTACGGTCGCACATAGATCTCTAAACAAGAAACATTGAAGACAAGCAATACTAAACTTAAGCCCCCTTAACTCAAATAATAAAATCTTCCGACCACTTGGTTAAAACTGACCATATCCGGTCACCCCCAACATCGGTTCTTGTTGCCCTCGAGCCTACATTGCCCCATCTCCAAGCCATGTATAGTTAGCAGCCGCACCCTCCAGCTTTCAAAGGTCGGGTGCTCCACTTTCAGCCATGCAGAGGCGATACATAGTCAAAGTACAGCCATTGCCATAAATAGGAAATATCTTTCCTTGTTTGTCTCCCTATTCTCTGACCCCTAATAACAACAATGATGGAGAAAGATATGGACCCGCCCATTAATAACTGTACTAAGAAACTGCTCAATCACCCGCAGCAGCGGCTTCAATTTAGGGCAGGCAAAGAACATATGCAAAATTCCAGCATAAACTCCCCCACACCAAATGCATTTCCCGTTGCAGCCCCCCCCCCATTTAGAGATCTTGGCCAGAGTATAATAGAGGTTAAATACAGGCCCTCATTACAACCTCGGCAGTCTTCCCAGAAGACCGCTGAGGCTGCGGGCGCCAGAATACCGCCATTGCTGGCTCCCTATTTTGACTTTTCCGCTGGGCCAGCGGACGGTAACAGTGTTACCGTCTGCTGGGCCAGCGAAAAAGTCACATCAACATTGCTTCCAGCTGGTAATAGAGCCGGCGGCAATGCTGATGTGCAGCGGGTGAAGTAGTAGTGAATTCGGGCAGTGAAATGCGTGATGGGGCTATGCCTGGGGGGCCCTGCACTGCCCATGTCAAGTGCATGGGCAGTGCAGGGGCCCCCAGGGGCACCCGAGTCCCCTTGCCACCAGCCTTTCCATGGCGGTGTCTGCCACCATGGACAGGCTGGCGGTAAGGGGAGTCGAAATCTCCAGGGCAGCACTGCTTGCAGCGCTGCCCTGGTGAATTACGACTGCCGGGACCTCCATGGCGGTATACCGCTGGTCCCGGCTGTGTTACTGCGGCGGTACCGCCACGGTCAAAATGTGGTGTCCAGTACCGCCAGCCTGTTGGCGGTACGAATGCCACTATGGCCCTGGCGGTCACCGACCGGCAGGGTTATAATGAGGGCCACAATCTTATAGTGTTGTACTTTTAAGCTAGCTGTAAGGAAAACCTTTTGTGCCATCTCTAATGAATCTTCCAGCCAAGACCCTTCCTGTCCGAGGCACACGCCCCATTTATAACTCTGAAGGGCCAGATCATTGCATTCTGTATCTATTAATAAATTATAGAGCGTACCTATCCTTTCCCCACACGTACTGGCTTCTATGATCGAGATTTTGTCCAAACGGGGGAGTTCCTTCTTGGGGCGATGGAAGAAATCCCATATTTGCAGAAACTTGAAGAAATGCTGCCGCAGAAGGTCAAACTGACTATGTAGGTCCATGAAGGATTTAGGCAGGGTGTTGGAGTATAAATCCCCAACCCTATTTATCCCCTGCTGTCTCCAAATTTCCAAAATTGGGCCTTTAGAAATTGAGGGGGGATATGTCAATGCGGACATAGGGGTGTAAATATTAAAGTTTCCAACAGGAATCCGCCTTTTTAGCTTTGTCCATACCATACATACAGCCCACAGGGCCTTAGATTGTGTTTTTTTAAAGTAGCTTGGTTTTTTGCATCTTGTGAACCATCCCTTTGCTTCCGAACCCAGTATCATTTTATATATGGATGTAATTTCTGCATAGCTACTCCCCACTGTGTTACCTAAGATTAATATTTTCATATGCTGTAGAAAACATGCATAGTAATAAAACGTAAAGTGAAGGATCGCCCAGCCACCCCGAGCTCTTGACAGGGTCATATATTTCAGGGCCCTTCTAGGTTTAGTATACCCCCAGAGAAAATTACTACTGATTGTCTCTAGTTTAGCAAGCCATGTTCTAACGAATTCCAATGGGATTAACCTAAAGAGATATAGCACTTTAGGGAGTATATTCATTTTTAGCACATTACAGCGACCCAAAAGAGAAAGGTTAAGATGATGCATTCTGACCAAATACCTTTTATTTTGGCCAGCAGGGGGGTCATATTCAATTCTACCAGACGGTCAATTCAGGCCGAAATTCTGCTCCCTAAATATAAGGTCTCGGCCACCCGCCGACTGTCACTAATAATGGCCTGGCCAGAGCAGATAATCTGAGACTTAGCATTATTTAATTAAAAACCCGAGTGTGCACCAAACATTTTGGCTAACCTCTCTGTTTCCTTAAGAGCTCTATCTGGATTGTCTGTGGTTACAGCAACATCATCTGCATAGGCAAAAATCTTATAACGCTCGCCCTGGTGAACAATCAGGCTGATCTCCGTAGATGCCTCTAAATTGACAAGAAAGGGGTTTATATACAATGCAAATAACAGGTGTGAGCAGGGACAGCCCTGCCTAGTACCTCTGGAAATTTCATTTACCTCTGATTCTA